>NC_041227.1:64500179-64524129 GCF_002837175.3 Physeter macrocephalus
GGTCATGGAAGCAACCTAAATGCCCGTCGACAGACGAATGGATAAAGAAGATGTGGTACATATGTACAATGGAATATTACTCAGCCATAAAAAGGAACGAAATTGGGTCATTTGTTGAGATGTGGATGGATCTAGAGACTGTCATACAGAGTGAAGTAAGTCAGAAAGAGAAAAACAAATATCGCCTATTAATGCATATATGTGGAACCTAGAAAAATGGTACAGATGAACTGGTTTGCAGGGCAGAAATTGAGACACAGATGTGGAGAACAAGCGTACGGACACCAAGGGGGGAAAGCGGCCTGGGCGGGTGGGGGGAGGTGATGAATTGGGCGATTGGGATTGACATGTATACACTGATGTGTATTAAATTGATGACAAATAACAACCTGCTGTATAAAAAAAAATGTGATCAAAAAGAAAAGAATGCATGTGCTATATGAAGCAGGGCCAAGATTAGGGTGAGGCAACTTATGTTCAAAATTTAAGGAAGCACTCACTCCCAGGACTGTGCAAGTGAAGGGTCAGCATCTGAAAGTAAGAGCTTCCTTAAAGCATGCACCCTACACGCCTCACTTGCCTCATTCTAGTTCCAGTCCTGATATGAGCATTTCCCTTGTGAAAATTAATAAAGAGAAACCTCACCTACTATGGAGAACTGTATGAATGTTCCTTAAAAAACTAAAAATAGAGCTACCATATGATCTAGCAATCCCACTCCTGGGCATATATCTGGAGAAAACTGTAATTCAAAAAGATACATGCACCCCAATGTTCACTGCAGCACTGTTTACAATAGTCAGGACAGGGAAGCAACCTAAGTGTCCATCGATGGATGAATGGATAAAGAAGATGTGGTACATATATACAATAGAATATTACTCAGCCATAAAAAAGAATGAAATAATGTCTTTTGCAGCAACATGGATGGACCTAGAGATTGTCATACTGAGTGAAGTAAGTCTGACAGAGAAAGACAAATATCCTATGATATCACTTATATGTGGAATCTAAAAAAAAATGGTACAAATGAACTTATTTACAAAATGGAAATAGTCACAGATGTAGAGAACAAACTTATGGTTACCAAAGGGAAAAGAGGGGGAGGGATAAATTGGGAGATTGGGATTGACATATACACACAACTATATGTAAAATAGATAACTAATAAGAACCTACTGGATAGCACAGGGAACTCTATTCAATACTCTGTAATGACCTGTATGGGGAAAGAATCTAAAAAAGAGTGGATATATGTAAACGTATAACTGATTCACTTTGCTGTACAGCAGAAACTAACACAACATTGTATACTCCAATAAAAATAAATAAATAATAGAAACCTATTACAATGGAGTCAGAAGACCAAAGGGGCAGCTCTCATGCATGTACCATTCCACATCAATACAGATCCCAACAGGAAGACACTTACCTTGCATCCCCCGCAGGAAGTGACACTACTTTACTACCACCAGGAGGAGGAAGAAAGATCTCCTTGCCTGGCAACAGGTCAGCTAATGAGAGACTGTCACAAACTCAGCCACTGGAAAACCACTATACTTCAATCCCCCAGCTTCCTCCAGTAGACATAACAGCCCCTCCCAACTTCCCCTTCTTCTATAAAAGAGTTTCCCCTCCTTTGCTTTACTAGACTTGCATGTGGTTCACCATAGTTGCATGTCCCAAATTTCATTTCTTTGCTGTTCCCAAATAAACTTGTTTTGCTGGTAAAATAAGTGCTATTTTCTTGTTTTAGGTTAATGCCAGCATCACAGAATGTTCTATCAATCAGATTAGAATTTTAGAAAAGTGGAACCAAGAGAGATTTGGAATTGGAGAAAATCCACTTGGAAGAGCTGTAGCTTGCTTAGTCCATGAGCAGCATGTCCGGGCTGTAGGTGAGTCATTCTCAACCCTGACTGTGCGTTAGAATCACCTGATAAGTTTTTAAAATCCTGGAGCCTGGGCCTTACCTGAAGCAATTAAGTCTAAGTCTCTAGGAATGGGGCTTCTTAAGCTCCCAGGGGATTCCGGTATGTGGCGTGGACTGAGAGTCCCTGCTGTGAGTGCAGAAGAATCCAAGCTCCAGCCAGTGAACCTGGGGTAGGGGGAGAGGGGGGGATTCCCTGCTGGCTTTTTTAAGTGGAAAAAGTAGAAAAGGAGTTTTAATTACTCTGTGGAAACAAGGATTAAGTTGATAAAGAAAGATTTGGAGTGTGAAAAATGTGAAGGATTTCTAAGGATTTTACGTCACAAGTGGTCCATGGTTTGGACTTTGTTTAGTATGCTAAACACTCAGGGGCCTGACTGGACACTGTAACTGAACACCATTGAAATGATAATTAACCCGGAGAGGCTCCTAGGTCCAGTGCAGTGTGGCCTTGAGGTTAATTTATTAAATTCCTTTCTGACATTTTTCAGCAGCTTCTGGGGCCAATGCCAAAGAGATATTTGGAAAGGGCTCTTGTTAAATCCAGTGGTCATTTTCCATTGGTTCCAGATGAATAGCTGGGAGAAATTTTCATGACTGAAGTCATGAGCATTATCTCCTCTGGTAAGTGATCAAAACAACAGCACTCTTTGTTGTCCACAGTCTGGTTGGCAAACTAACTCCAGCTAAAGGAGAACAAACTATGGAAGGGATATTTGAATTCTAAGTACCACCAACCATCACCCTCATCCCAGGCCAGCTCCAACACACAGACACACACACACACACACACACACATCTAAAGAGGATTAGTTTTATGCACTAAGACCTGGGTAGTGCAAGCCCCAGGGTGTTGGGGATGGTGTGTATTTGTGTGTGTGTGTGTGTGTGTGTGTATTTTAGCACGAAGCTGAGAGGGGCGAGAAGCTCTAGCATCCTCATGGTGCTTGTCTCTTCTCTTTGGATTCTTATTTATGGTTTCCAATCTTGGTTCATTTCTCTTTGATCCCAGGTCACTGTGGGGTAGGAAAGGGTCCAAGGCTTCTTCTAGGTAGAGAACCAAGGGGGTTTCAGAGTGGGAGGGGTGAAAAGGAAGATTGAAGTTGTTTATTTAGGCTTTACCACTCAAGGCAAGTCATGCGTTCTAGGCTCATGTGCCCATCAGCCTAACTCAACAAGGGGATGACATTGGAGTCTTTGGCCAGAGCTGTCATTGTAATAATAACTAATTGCCCTGGCATTTTCCTCTAGGGAGTGGCAAGGTTAATCTAGCACTGTAGACAAGAATTCAGGTGAAGGTTTATTTCTCAGCGGTCATGGAAGCAACCTAAATGCCCGTCGACAGACGAATGGATAAAGAAGATGTGGTACATATGTACAATGGAATATTACTCAGCCATAAAAAGGAACGAAATTGGGTCATTTGTTGAGATGTGGATGGATCTAGAGACTGTCATACAGAGTGAAGTAAGTCAGAAAGAGAAAAACAAATATCGCCTATTAATGCATATATGTGGAACCTAGAAAAATGGTACAGATGAACTGGTTTGCAGGGCAGAAATTGAGACACAGATGTGGAGAACAAGCGTACGGACACCAAGGGGGGAAAGCGGCCTGGGCGGGTGGGGGGAGGTGATGAATTGGGCGATTGGGATTGACATGTATACACTGATGTGTATTAAATTGATGACAAATAACAACCTGCTGTATAAAAAAAAATGTGATCAAAAAGAAAAGAATGCATGTGCTATATGAAGCAGGGCCAAGATTAGGGTGAGGCAACTTATGTTCAAAATTTAAGGAAGCACTCACTCCCAGGACTGTGCAAGTGAAGGGTCAGCATCTGAAAGTAAGAGCTTCCTTAAAGCATGCACCCTACACGCCTCACTTGCCTCATTCTAGTTCCAGTCCTGATATGAGCATTTCCCTTGTGAAAATTAATAAAGAGAAACCTCACCTACTATGGAGAACTGTATGAATGTTCCTTAAAAAACTAAAAATAGAGCTACCATATGATCTAGCAATCCCACTCCTGGGCATATATCTGGAGAAAACTGTAATTCAAAAAGATACATGCACCCCAATGTTCACTGCAGCACTGTTTACAATAGTCAGGACAGGGAAGCAACCTAAGTGTCCATCGATGGATGAATGGATAAAGAAGATGTGGTACATATATACAATAGAATATTACTCAGCCATAAAAAAGAATGAAATAATGTCTTTTGCAGCAACATGGATGGACCTAGAGATTGTCATACTGAGTGAAGTAAGTCTGACAGAGAAAGACAAATATCCTATGATATCACTTATATGTGGAATCTAAAAAAAAATGGTACAAATGAACTTATTTACAAAATGGAAATAGTCACAGATGTAGAGAACAAACTTATGGTTACCAAAGGGAAAAGAGGGGGAGGGATAAATTGGGAGATTGGGATTGACATATACACACAACTATATGTAAAATAGATAACTAATAAGAACCTACTGGATAGCACAGGGAACTCTATTCAATACTCTGTAATGACCTGTATGGGGAAAGAATCTAAAAAAGAGTGGATATATGTAAACGTATAACTGATTCACTTTGCTGTACAGCAGAAACTAACACAACATTGTATACTCCAATAAAAATAAATAAATAATAGAAACCTATTACAATGGAGTCAGAAGACCAAAGGGGCAGCTCTCATGCATGTACCATTCCACATCAATACAGATCCCAACAGGAAGACACTTACCTTGCATCCCCCGCAGGAAGTGACACTACTTTACTACCACCAGGAGGAGGAAGAAAGATCTCCTTGCCTGGCAACAGGTCAGCTAATGAGAGACTGTCACAAACTCAGCCACTGGAAAACCACTATACTTCAATCCCCCAGCTTCCTCCAGTAGACATAACAGCCCCTCCCAACTTCCCCTTCTTCTATAAAAGAGTTTCCCCTCCTTTGCTTTACTAGACTTGCATGTGGTTCACCATAGTTGCATGTCCCAAATTTCATTTCTTTGCTGTTCCCAAATAAACTTGTTTTGCTGGTAAAATAAGTGCTATTTTCTTGTTTTAGGTTAATGCCAGCATCACAGAATGTTCTATCAATCAGATTAGAATTTTAGAAAAGTGGAACCAAGAGAGATTTGGAATTGGAGAAAATCCACTTGGAAGAGCTGTAGCTTGCTTAGTCCATGAGCAGCATGTCCGGGCTGTAGGTGAGTCATTCTCAACCCTGACTGTGCGTTAGAATCACCTGATAAGTTTTTAAAATCCTGGAGC
Organism: Physeter macrocephalus; assembly: GCF_002837175.3. Lineage (NCBI taxonomy): Eukaryota > Metazoa > Chordata > Mammalia > Artiodactyla > Physeteridae > Physeter > Physeter macrocephalus. The sequence continues at coordinate 64,505,384 of NC_041227.1, forward strand.
CTGGGCCTTACCTGAAGCAATTAAGTCTAAGTCTCTAGGAATGGGGCTTCTTAAGCTCCCAGGGGATTCCGGTATGTGGCGTGGACTGAGAGTCCCTGCTGTGAGTGCAGAAGAATCCAAGCTCCAGCCAGTGAACCTGGGGTAGGGGGAGAGGGGGGGATTCCCTGCTGGCTTTTTTAAGTGGAAAAAGTAGAAAAGGAGTTTTAATTACTCTGTGGAAACAAGGATTAAGTTGATAAAGAAAGATTTGGAGTGTGAAAAATGTGAAGGATTTCTAAGGATTTTACGTCACAAGTGGTCCATGGTTTGGACTTTGTTTAGTATGCTAAACACTCAGGGGCCTGACTGGACACTGTAACTGAACACCATTGAAATGATAATTAACCCGGAGAGGCTCCTAGGTCCAGTGCAGTGTGGCCTTGAGGTTAATTTATTAAATTCCTTTCTGACATTTTTCAGCAGCTTCTGGGGCCAATGCCAAAGAGATATTTGGAAAGGGCTCTTGTTAAATCCAGTGGTCATTTTCCATTGGTTCCAGATGAATAGCTGGGAGAAATTTTCATGACTGAAGTCATGAGCATTATCTCCTCTGGTAAGTGATCAAAACAACAGCACTCTTTGTTGTCCACAGTCTGGTTGGCAAACTAACTCCAGCTAAAGGAGAACAAACTATGGAAGGGATATTTGAATTCTAAGTACCACCAACCATCACCCTCATCCCAGGCCAGCTCCAACACACAGACACACACACACACACACACACACATCTAAAGAGGATTAGTTTTATGCACTAAGACCTGGGTAGTGCAAGCCCCAGGGTGTTGGGGATGGTGTGTATTTGTGTGTGTGTGTGTGTGTGTGTGTATTTTAGCACGAAGCTGAGAGGGGCGAGAAGCTCTAGCATCCTCATGGTGCTTGTCTCTTCTCTTTGGATTCTTATTTATGGTTTCCAATCTTGGTTCATTTCTCTTTGATCCCAGGTCACTGTGGGGTAGGAAAGGGTCCAAGGCTTCTTCTAGGTAGAGAACCAAGGGGGTTTCAGAGTGGGAGGGGTGAAAAGGAAGATTGAAGTTGTTTATTTAGGCTTTACCACTCAAGGCAAGTCATGCGTTCTAGGCTCATGTGCCCATCAGCCTAACTCAACAAGGGGATGACATTGGAGTCTTTGGCCAGAGCTGTCATTGTAATAATAACTAATTGCCCTGGCATTTTCCTCTAGGGAGTGGCAAGGTTAATCTAGCACTGTAGACAAGAATTCAGGTGAAGGTTTATTTCTCAGCTTTCTCTTAATCATCTCCCCAGATACAGAACCAACAGGTATCAGTGGCCTTATATGCCTCAAGCTTGGAAGGGATTGTTAAGGAAATTAAGAGTTTGGACATTTACCCCGATGCCAGCTCCCCCAAAATCTCATCTGGCCCATCACGTAAGCTCAAAACCTTGTCATCCTAGATGCCTCCCTTTCTATCAGATGCTGTGTTTTGTTTTTTGTTTGTTTGTTTTTGGGGTTTTTTGGCCACGCTGTGCAGCTTGCATGATCTTAGTTCCCTGACCAGGAATCAAACCCACACCCTCGGCAGTGAAAGCGTGGAGTCCTAACCACTGGACAGCCAGGGAATTCCCTCTATCAGATACTTTAAAATATTTTGGTTATTACTTCCTAAGTACCTCTCCCTTCTCCATTTTTCTGCATCTCCCTTAATGCCATATTACTTCCAGCTTCATATTACTTCATTTCTCTTCTGCACTCACAATAGTCTGTTTTATTTATTCTTTGAAACATTTTTAATTGCACAAAACATGAATATATTATCATTTTTAAAAAATGTAAACAATACAGATAATCAAAATTCAAAATTTAACCATGGTAATCAGTTGGGAGTGTTTTGTATATTTTCTATGCATATCTACACAGAAAAATTTTTTTTACTATTTTTTGTATGTTTTTTTAAAAAAACATTAAGGGTGCCATAAATGGTTTTGCTATTTCCTTCTTCCACTTAATATGTCTTGGAGATTTGCCATGTCAGTATATTCAGAACCACCTTATTTGGACTGCTACATAGTGTTCCATGGTGTGACAGGCTCCCTCTAAGATGACCTGTTTCCTTGTATTCACAGCCTGGTATAATCTCCTCTGTGGATATACCATATTTTATGTAACAGTTCCCCTTGTCATATTTTTTTAAAACTGGGATTCTGTTCAAAGCAATCACTTAAGTTTCTTCCAGAAATACTTTTTAAAACAGAAATCTAATCATGTTACTCTGCTTCAAAACTTCAGTGTGACGTAATTATGGAGATTCTAGGAAGATGACAAACTGGGTGAACATCCCCAGTCCCTCCCCTTTGCGATCTGTTTTTGCAGCAGCATAAATACCAAAATAAGAGTTCTGATGGAAACTGGACAGTGTGTGAGGCCAGGAGTTGTTCTGAGAGCTCTCCTCCCTGGGCTGAGGGAAAGAGTTTATGGCTCCCTGAGAAGAGATGTATGATAGACTCTGGGGTTCCCTGGGATGTCCTTAGTGGGATTACCCCATCTTGTTGACCCCAGCAGACTGAAATGAAAATATCTAGCTGTTCTGATTTTATCTCAGTTTGAGTGATTAAAAAAAAAAAAACCAAAAAACCATTTGGACCCAGAGGTTTGAGAGTCTAGCCACCACCTCCTGAACCCCCTATGGAGGAAAGAGCATTTATGAGCTCATTTCCCACCAACACACAAAAAGGAAAGCTATTTTAAAATGATAAAAATTATTTACCCAAAACTAGTAGCAACTATAATATAAAGCTGAAGTCATTTCTGTCAGAATCATCATTCTTGGCATTACTTTGGAGACCTTAACTAATGTGATACACCAATTATTAATTATTCTTAAATAAATAAATATTGAAAAGAGACAAAAATTACATTATTTTCATGTGATATAATTGTATACTTAGGAAATCTAAAGGATTCTACCAAAACTGTTTGAAGTAATTAAACTTTGGTAAGGTGAATGGTAGTAGTTAAAAATACAAAAATAAATAAAATTTTCTTCATGCCAGCAATAAACAGTAAGACATGAAACATAACCTCAGTTGTGGTGAATAGAATAACATCCTCCCTCAAAGATGTCCACATACTAATCTTCAAAACGTGTGAATATGTTGCATTAAATGACAGAAGGAACATTGCAGATGTGATTAAGTTAAGGACCTGGAAATGAAGTGATTATTCAATTATCCAGGTGAGCCCAATGTAATCATGGCCCCTTATAAGAGGCAAGAAGAGTTAGGGAAGAGCAGGCGATCTGAAGATGAAAGCAGACGTAGGAATGACTCGAGAGAGGAGCCATGAGCTCCTCTAGGAGCTCGTAGGAATGCAGGTGGCCTCTGACAGCAGGTAAAGGGAAGGAAATGGACCCCCTCCTAGAGCTTCCAGAAGGAACACAGCTCTGCTGACAGCAGATTTTGACTTCTGACCTCCAGAACTGTAAGATAATACCTTTGTGTTGTTTTAAGCCACTAAATTTGTGGTAATTTGTTACAGCAGCAATAGAAAACTAATACATCATTATACCAGTGACAAGAATTGTAAAATGCCTATGAATAAATTATCCATAGAAAGTACATGATCTAGGGCTTCCCTGGTGGCACAGTGGTTAAGAATACGCCTGCCAATGCAGGGGACACGGGTTCGAGCCCTGGTCTGGGAAGATCCCACATGCCGCGCAGCAACTAAGCCCATGCGTCACAACTACTGAGCCTGTGCTCTAGAGCCCGCGAGCCACAACTACTGAGCCCGCATACTGCAACTAATGAAGCCCACGGGTCTAGAGCCCGTGCTCCACAACAAGAGAAGCCACCACAATGAGAAGCCTGAGCACCGCAACAAAGAGTAGCCCCTGCTTGCTGCAACTAGAGAAAGCCCGTGCAGCAACGAAGACCCAATGGCAGCCAAATAAATAAATAAATAAATAAGAAAGTACATGATCTACATGAAGAGAACTAAATTCTTATTGAAGGGAATAGACCTGAATAGCTGGAGAGAAATATTACATTCCTGGGTAGGAAAACTTGGTATTGATATCTTAAAATGACCATCCTTCACAAACTAATATGTAACTTTAAGTGAGTTGCAATCAGGATTGTCAATCTTTCACCAACTAATATATAACTTTGAGTTGTAATCAGAATTTTAGGTGGAAGACAAGGGGAGTAAGTTGCTAAAATTATTTTAAATTTTGAATGGAAAAAATAAGAATCTGAGAATAGCCAAGAAAATAAAGAAAAAGCATGAAGTGGTGGGACTTAACAGATACTAAAATTTATAAGAAAATTATTGAATGTAAAATAGCACCATACACTACATCAAAAGACAAATGGAGTTTTGATAATGTACTATAGTTACATAAGATGCTACCCTTGGGAGAAGTGGGGTGAAGGGTACATAGGACTCTGTACCATTTCACAACTTCATGTTAGTCTCTAAATATTTCCAAATAAAATGATTTTTTAAAAAAATACAAATGATAATCTGGGTTAAAAGGGAACCTTTGTAAAACGTACAGATAAAGATTAACAATTACTAATATTCAAAGAGCTTTTACCAAATGATTTTTTTAAAAAAAGACAACTGAATAGAAAAATAAGCAGGCAATTCACATACGGGAATGTACAAATTGTCGATAAACATAAGATGCTCAGTGTTTGTAGAAGTCAAGGAAATGCAAATTAAACCAATGCAGCCTTTTTTTCACTCATTATATTTACCAAAATTTACAAGTGGAAGAGTGATAATGTCCAGTTCCGGCTGACAGCATTGAGGAATAGGAATTTCTACAACCTATTAGAAAAGTAATCTGGACACATCCATTATACATAAAAATGCAAACATCCATTGACCCAGATATCCTGCCTTTGAGAATCTGTTTTACTGAAATAAAACCCCCGGTATACCCAGACTCATCTTGAGGAGGCATACTGCAATATTTTTGTAATTGCTGAAAACGGAAAACAACTTGTCTACCAGTAAGAGAATGGTTGAATAAATAAATGAGGGCTCCCCTGGTGGCGCAGTGGTTGAGAGTCCGCCTGCCGATGCAGGGGACGCGGGTTCGTGCCCCGGTCCGGGAAGATCCCACATGCCGCGGAGCGGCTGGGCCCGTGAGCCATGGCCGCTGAGCCTGCGCGTCGGGAGCCTGTGCTCCGCAACGGGAGAGGCCACAACAGTGAGAGGCCCGTGTACCGAAAAAAAAAAAAAAAAAAAGAGTTAAATCTAACTCATCTGGAGGGATGTCCATATACTATTAAGGGACAAAAGCAAGTTGCAGGATAAGTTGCAGCTGGCCTTCTGCAGCCTTGCGCTCTGCATTGGCAGATTCAACCAACCTTGAACTGAAGATATTTGGGGGAAAAAAATTTCAGAAAGTTCCAGAAAGCAAAACTTGAATTTGCCTTGCACAAGCAACTATTTACATAGCATTTACATTATATTAGGCATTATAAGTAATCTAGAGATGATTTAAAGTATATGGGAGAATGTGCATAGGTTATATGCAAATAGTACACTATTTTATATAAGGAACTTGAACACCCTTGGATTTTGCTATCCACAGGAGCCCTAGAACGAATCCCCCCATACTAAGGGATGACTGTATATCTTTTTTGCAATCCAGGTGAGCTCAAATAAGCAAACCAACCAACCCTCAAATAGAGAAAGGTATGTCAGGATACCCTCCTGATTACTAGCCCTGGCTACCTCCCATATAGGAGAGAACCGAAATCGTGACCTTTTTTTCTTTTACATCATTTTTTAACTCTTTAAAATAAGCATGTATCATTTGAATTCTTAAAAATCTAATAAAATTTAAAATGTCTCCCAATTACCCTGAAAGGGCAAACTCTTCAACTTGACGTATAAGGCCTCCATGGTCTAACCCCTGCCACTTCTTTGGCATCATCTCCCTCCATATCCCTTCCACAGTCAATGTTTCAGCCACACCAAACTACAATACACTAACTACTTAGAGTTTCTTAAATATGACATCTGTGTCTTATCTCTGAACCTCTGCACACTCCTCCTGAAAAACTATTCTTTATCTTTTCCACCTGGTGAACTCTTACTCATTCTTCAAGACCCAGCTTAAATGACCCCACCCCACTCTGTACCTCTGTGACAACATTTGTACTTTATTGCAATTGTCTGTGTCTATATGTGTGTGCATATATGTTGTGTCATCCTTCACTGTGCTTGATTGGCATACAAAAAGTTTTTAATGCTTGCTGAATGAATTGAAATTAATCAAATTAGTGTTTTATAACGTCTGTGTTTTTTGACCTAACAAGAGTATCGTTCAGGCTATGTTTTAATGATGTGTTTTTGATGGGCCAATGTGGGTACAACCTTTTATAAATAGGCTAATACAGTTTGATGGAATATTTTGTCAAAAGTTCAGACACTTGCAATGACAATTTTCCAACAGCTAGAATTCATTTTTAATTGGGGCTGAATTCCTGAATAGGGAATAAAATAAAAAAGAAGTAATCCCACTTCTTTTTCTTTCTCCCCGAGGATGTGGGCCTATTTGCACTTGGATCCATTCCCAGCCCTTCCTTTCCTCTCCTCTGCGTTGCAGAAGGGCTGACCCCTAGAAGCCTGCATCTCCAGGCTCTTGTTCCTCCTGGCTGCCAGCTGAGCTCAGCTGATGTCCAGCCCTGGTGGGAGATTGGAGGGCAGAAAGAAGAGAGAAGCCAGGGTATTTCCCCCCCTCTCTGCCTCAATCAACTCCAGCTGCTCTAAGCCTCCATGGGACACTGCTGCCCTTATTCCTCTTCCATTGGGTGATCTGGTTACCCTGGGCCCCATTTATATGGCCTCCTCCCTTTGTCTCTACAGCCTCTGATAGTAGTGACTCCCTGCTTTTGCTAATCTCTGGATTACTCCATGTACCAGTTTGCTTTTGTTCTGAAACAAACTGCTTCAAAACTTAATGGCTGGACTTCCCTGGTGGTACAGCGGTTAAGAAACCGCCTGCCAACGCAGGGGACACGGGTTTGATCCCTGGTCCCGGGAGATCCCACAGCCGCGGAGCAACTAAGCCCGGGCGCCACAGCTACTGAAGCCTGCATGCCTAGAGCCCGTGCTCTGCAACAAGAGAAGCCACCACAATGAGAAGCCTGCGCACCGCAACGAAGAGTAGCCTCCGCTCGCCGCAACTAAAAAACAAAGCCCGCGCACAGCAACGAAGACCCAACACAGCCAAAAATTAAAAAAAAAAAAAAAAAAGTAATGGCTAAAACAACAACCAGTATTTGTAGCTCACAAAGCTTGAGGTAGCAATTTAGACTGGGATCAGCTGGGCAAGTCTTCCGCCGGTCTTGGCTGGGCACACTCACACAGCCCAAATCAGCAGGGGGCTCCGCTTTGGGAGCTGGCTGGCTGTCACCTGGGGCAATGGTGGGTCCACATGCCTCTCATCATCCAACAGCCTAGCCCAGGTATATTCAGCTGGCAGCTGGTTCCAAGAAAGAGAAGGGAAATAGGAAAGACCTCTTGAGGCCCAAGCTTGGAACTTACACAACGTTGCTTTTTCCCAAAGCAAGTCACGAGACCTGCCTCAATTCAATACGTAAAGAAATAGACTCCATTTCTAAATGGGAGAGAAAAAATTTCTGGCCATTTTTGAAATCAACCACACCTTACCATTACCTTTTCCATCACCTGTGTAACCAAGCCCCTGCATACATTTCCTCTGTGATAAGTACTGGAAGTCATTATAGTTTCCCTAGTTAGACTTTGCGTGTATGTTTGAATGTGCTTGAAAGATAAGGGTTAAGGAAAACAGGAAACATCTGTTCCTAATGGGCTCCCCTTGGATTTGAAGGTTTCTGTTATAAACGTCATCTGCCCAGGCTTCTTTATAATTAATCAACATGACAATATAGATGAATCACAAATGCAACAGAGATGGGGGACAGTACACAGAGTGAGTAGGGAGTGGTGCCTGCCTTTCGGGAGCTAATATGTGGTGTCTGAAGAGCCAGGCACACAGCAAGTGGTATACAGCGTTTGGTAAGATGAGGAGGAGGATGCCCCACTATGACGGTGATACAGTTCATAATCTAGTGGGGGAGATAAATATTTAATGAGAGATTTTTGGTCTGTCTCTACAACCTAGAAAGTAAGCTCCATGAAGGCTAAACTCTCATATATTGTCACACCCCACTATATCTCCATTGCCTAACAAAAGACCAGCACCCGGTAACTGGTGAATAAATATGTATCAAGTGTAGGAGTGAAAGGTGTATACACAATGCTAACAGAGCATAGACGAGAAAGAGGTTAATTCTGAGAACAGGGCAAACAATGCCAATGACAGGGGAAAGCTTCATAAAAACAGATGATTTATAAAATTTATAACTGAGATACAGTAGTCAAAATTTGGCAGCAGAGAAGGGGACTGAAAGGAAAAGCAAAGGACCAGCATGAATAATATCAAGGAGAATTGGAGGGTGGGCTATCTCCCCTGGGGTGACGGAGGTGCCCCCCTCCAATCACCCCGGTGTAATCATCAGCCATGTGCACACCCTTGGATGGAGGTCATTGGCATTGTTTCTCTGAACCCATCTCACTGAGTATTCAGAAAGTGATCTGAGGCCTAAACTGCTCAGATTTGGCAGAGGATGACTCTACAGTCCTTCAGGCTGTTGTGAAGAGTCCCCCCCAGTACAGCTGGGGGCAGCTCTGCGTGGATGGTTATAATGTGAATTTGGGCAAATTTCTCCTCCCGGTTTGGGTGTTTTTGAACATATGCCCAGAGGCTGCTGCAATGAATCCCTTTTTAGAATCTAAACAAACACACAGGGAAGGGGGGAGGGTGGGGGGGGGGTAGCCAGTGGCAATGGAAATGCCTCCCAGGGGAGCTTGGTTGACAGGGAAGACATCTGGACCAGAGGAGGAAAGGGATCCTGGCAAGGGTCAGAGTGCTCAGTTCAAAGACCTTCACCAAGCCACCCTCTGCTTCTCCAGCAGGGAAATAAGCCAAACCACTTTTTTTTTTTCTGTCTGGGACTCCAGAGAAGGCCAAAGAAAGCTCCATACAGGACAGCTCTCTTTACCTAGGAGGAGAGCCTGCAACCCCTCCTTCTGCAGTAAATCAGACAGGACGTGAGATCATTTAGAGGAAGGGAAAATTTAGTGGTCCTTGCTGTTGTACTGGTGCTTCAAGTTCAAGGTAATTCAGAGCTTTAAGTTCTCAACCTTGGGGCTTAAACCTTAGGGTGATGCTCAACTTCTCTTCCACCTCCATGCTGCCAAACCCTACAGTGTTCCTAACCCACTGTCCTTCAGGTTTCCTGTAGGTTAGAGGAGATTTCTGGTCTCATACCAGGAGATAGAAAATCAGAGACGGATAAAAGTGAGAGAGCTGGTGAACAGTACAGAGAACGCAGTGAAGCAAGCATGGCCTCACTGGCCAACACTGCCCTGCCTGGAACATCGGGTACGTTTTCTGTGGGCAGGCGGGCAGCTCCCCCAGGCAGCTCCTGGTTTATTTGTGTGTTTATTTACATGAGATGATTTCTAAAGCAGATGGCCCTCCTTTCCTCTCAGAAGAGATGGCTGCATGACTGCTATGTTTATTTCATTTATAGTGCCCAGCTGATACTCACTTCCTTAGTGTTCTTGCAAAAGCAAGAAGGGGCAACCATGGCAAAGGGATACGTTGAATAGGAAATGACCTGGAAGCGAGAAAACCTCATTTGTGGATTTTTTTGTGCAAGAAAATCTCCTAGGAGCTCTCTTTTTTTTTTTTTTTAGAATAAAGAGATAAAAACTATTCAAGGACAGATTAAGAGATATGAAAGCTAGATATTTGATATTCACAAAATGTATGTAATAGCTATTTCAGATGGAGAGAACAGAAAAACCAGAATTGTAGCATTCAGCAATTTAGCACAGATTTTATGAGAACAGACTTCAAAATCAGAGATACCCAGGCTTGAATCTGAGCTCTGGTATTTTTAACTGTAAACTTGGACAATTTTCCACTTCCTCCAGGGGATCCTCCCTGTCTCCTGTCTCCCTCTCTTCACCAGCCTGATGGGGCCATGGTAGGCCTATTATCCCAGGATCCCCAAAGACCTTGTAGGTTATGTTAAGGCATTTACTCTTCTATCTAGAAGAGAATAGGGAGCCACCCAAGTGTTGCCAGCCAGGAAAGATGAGATCAAATATGTTGGTAGGTCTGGGGCTCAGAGAATTATGAACAGCAGCAAGCAGCTTACTTGGGACACAGATGACCCTTGCTCAACAAACAGTGGCCTCATCCTGCCTCCCCAGGGTACTTCCAATAATTCCCTATGGTAGTTTTTTCCAGAATGGGGCACGACTATCACTAGGGGCTCTAAGGATAATTTTAGTGGCATATTAACAAATATTTTTCAAAGATTAACATATTTATTTCAATTGGGATTCAAAAATAAAACTTGCATTCTAACCATCCCCCCCCCAAAAAAAACGTGGACAATTTTCTTAAACTCCCTATTTCAGTTATTTTTCCTTTTTTAAATAAATTGAGTTATAATAGTATGAACTTTTAGGGTTGGTAGGAAAATTATGTGAGGTGATTGATGTTTGCAAAATAATTAGCATGAAGTTATCATGCAATAAACAGTCAATAAATGTCACCCACTATGGGCTGAATTATGTCCCCCCCAAACTCGTGTGTTGAAGCTCTAAACCAGTCCCTCAGAATGACTATATTTGGGCCTTTGATGAAGTAATTAGGCTAAAATGAGACCATTAGGTTGGCCCTAATCCAATCTTACTAGCGTCCTTATAAGAAGAGGAAATTTGGATACACAGACACCAGAAATGTCTGCGCACAGAGGAAAAGCCACGTGAAGACACGGCGAGTAGGCATCTGTCTACAAGTCAAGGAGAGAGGCCTCAGGAGAAACCAAACCTGCTGACACCTTGATCTTGGACCACCCACCTCCAGAACTGTGAGAATTAAAGTTCCTATTGTTTAAACCACCCAGCCAGTGGTATGTTGTTATGGCAGCCTGAGCAGACTAACACATCCCCTATTGTTGTTATTATTTTAAAATCCAGATGCTGAGAAGCAAGGTGCCCTTGGTTTTCCATACTGTTAAAGGCTCCCAGGCCAATTGTGCAGGGGAAGCCAAAATCCACACTCCTTCCAGCCGTGTCACATGGACTGACCAGCAGCGGAGACCACCACGGTATGACTCAGGCCTTCTCTGGTTTCCGTGCAGGGTGCAGATCTCTACAGACCAGCTAATGATTGCTATGAGCCAACGGCAGGGAAATCCCTGAGATTCGGAGACCTGCTCCATTCCCCAGCCCCCAGCTCTTTTGCGGCTGCTGAGAGCACGTCACCCCCAAATAATGAGGTTCTCCCTCGGTTTCCAAGTCATTGTGATTTTGCCCTCCCATCACCCCCTCTAGAAGGTCAGAAAGTCAGATTCCACCAAAGGCTGCCACAGATGTGGTTTTAATATAGTCCCTTCAGAAGCCCACAGTTAAAACCTAATTACAGGGGCTTCCCTGGTGGCGCAGTGGTTAAGAATCCACCTGCCAATGCAGGGGACACGGGTTCGAGCCCTGGTCCGGGAAGATCCCACATGCCGCGGAGCAACTAAGCCCGCACGCAGCAGCGAAGGCCCAATGCAGCCAAAAATAAATAAATAAACAAATTTATTAAAAAAAAAAAAAAACCTAATTACATATCTTTGCCAGTTAGTGAAGGAGGTGCCATTTCCAGGGATGGCAGAGTCCCCCAAAATCCATAGTCCCTCTCCCCTGCTTCCCCAATACGTACTCTCCTTCAGTGGCATTACGCCATGATTTGTAATTTTGGAAAAGTTACCAAACCTCTGATCCTGATGAATTATCTATCAACACAAGATGGTGCTAACAACACCTGTTGTTAGAAGGATCCTAAGAGGTCATTAATTCAGCCGATATTTATTGAGTGACCTACTGTACATTCATTCCTTCATTCAGCAAATATTTACTGAACACCTGCTACATATCAACTGAATAATATCTAGAAGGCTGCAGTTTACCTTCTCAGAGAGAGATCAAGAACAAGTAGACAGGGACTTCCCTGGTGCCGCAGTGGGTAAGACTGCACGCTCCCAATGCCGGGGGCCCGGGTTCAATCCCTGGTCAGGGAACTAGATCCCCCATGTTGCAACTAAGAGTTCGCGTGCTGCAACTAAGACCCAGCACAACCAAATAAATAAAAGAACAAGTAGACAAACAAGATGACTTCAGACGATGATGTGCTATACAGGAAACAAATGCAGTAATGAGATGGATACCAAACAAGAGGTGGGTTAGAGGTGAGATGTCATAGAAGGCTTGCAAAGGGAACTGCAGGTGCAGGGGTTCTGGAAAGAGAGATGCATTTAATGAACAGAAAAGAACAGAAGGAAGAGCAGTAGGAGGAATGAGAGGAGGTCCAGGAGAGCCTGGAGAGGTGGCCAGAGGCCAGATCACACAGGGTCTTCCAGGACATAGAAAGTATGATCTTTCCATGATGAAAAGTATAGAATATTCTTTGATCCACACAGACCAAAGAACTAGAAGACCAGTAACTTAAGCTGAGTTAAGACAGCAGGGACCAGATCAGTCAGGGCCTCCCTGGTTATGGTCAGATGTTTGGATTTATGCAGAATAGAATGCAGAGGTTCTTAACATTGACTACACATTGGAACCACCGAGGAAACTTAACTAACGCTGATGTCTGAGCCCCACCCCACTAATTCTGATATAATTTGTCTGGGGTGAAGCCTGGGCAGTTGGGTTTTTTTTAAAGCTCTCCAGTGATTCTAGTGGGCAGCCAGGGTGGAGCCCGCTGGATGAAGAAGCCACTGGGGGCAAGTTTCAAGTAAGAGAGTAACATGGTCTGAATTCTCTTTAAGAGAGATCACACTGGCTGCCTTATGAATCTATAACGCTCCCATGACAGTGCTCTGATATTTTCTTCCTTCCCTCTCATATCCTTTCAATCTTTTAGGAACTTGGAATTGCTGAACATTGCAGAGAGAAAGCCTAACCAGATACTGAGAGGGAAGACTCTCACTGGCTCTGCCTCCAGCTAGAGAATTTTTCCTTTCTCTGCTTCTGGAATCGTCCATCCATCTCCCACACCCCCCACCTCCCAGCCTGCAGCCTCATCTCCTGTGTTTTTCAGATCAAAACTATGCACCATCTTCGACAGCCCTGAGGACCCCCAGCCCCAAGCAGAGCAGCTCCAAGGAATAGTCAGAAGCAACTTAGTGAGTTTATTTTGATGAAATACAATAATTATCATGCTTAGCAGCTGTTGCTATTTAAAATAAGAAAAACCTGGGCTTGAATTTAAACTGTTTGGTAAAGCATGTGCCCCACCAATCTGGTCCAACGAAATCAGACATTATGAAATCCACAGAAGAACTGGAGCTTGTTACAGGAAGTTAAGATGCAAATCATATTTTGTTTCAAATGAGCCCGATGAATGCATAATTTTCCACAAAGAAATACTTTTGTGTCAGGATCCTTTTGCCAAGAACCGAAGTTCTTGGGCTGCAGCTGTTAGCAGTGTCTGATTGTCCATTTCAAACCTCAGGCAGTTCTGCTTTTCTAAGGAGGATTTGGAGCAAAGACAGGAAGAGGGCAGAGCTGCTCTTGTCAGTTGTCTTCCAGAATATTCTCTATGAGATCTGCCTGTGCTTCCCAGACAACCAGACTTGTCCTCAGAATTTCCAGAGACTAGACACCAAGGTGAATCGATAGCTACTCCCAACATAATATCCATTCAGAAGGTTTTTTTTTCCCCCCTCCCTTTCCCCCAGCACCTTCTCTGAGCTCAGGGTCATTAATTCTATTTGTAAGGAGTCTTTTGATTTCAAGTGGAAGAAACCCAATTCAGATTCAATAAACACTCAAATTAGGCAGGAGAGGAATTATTTGTTTTTGTAACTGCAAAGTCCAAACATGACTTGGCTTCAGGCCCATTGGATGCAGGTTGAGGGGAACCAGAGAAGAAACTGGTTGCAGACAAGTGAAAGGACTTATGAGCAGCTCTGGGGGCCCAGCATCTGTTGCCATGGATTTGCAAGGCATCAGTGTTCAAGTTGTGTGATTTTCTCCAGAGGAGATGCAGAAATGACTCACGGAGGGATGTGAATTAAGTTTGGCTTGACAGGTATGATAAAAAGATAGACATGGATAAGTACAAGGGACATAATCATTCAGACGACCACCCCCGAGATGGGTCAGAGCTGAGAAGGGATGAAGAGACATCAGAGAGGGGGTGGACTGGAGAGAATGAGGCTCCAGAAGTCACTCCAAGGTAGAAGAATAGGTGTTGTGGGAGGGATGGGAGCAAAAGCCCTGGGAGGATAGAAAGATGATGGAGACCAAGAGGTGTGATGAGGACAAATCATGTGATGAATGTTTACAATCTCCCACCCACACCCATTTTCCAAGGAGGGGAGGATTCTTTGATTGCTTGATCTGCTGATGGGGCAATGGATGAAGACGAAGAACACATGAAGAATCTTACACAAAGGCATTTTAAAAAGATGTAGAGAGAAAGACAAATATATGATACGGCTCATACATATGTGGAATCTAAAAAAATGGTACAAATGAACTTAGTTACAAAATAGAAATAGAGCCACATATGTAGAAAACAAACTTATGGTTATCAGGGGAGAAAGGGGGAGCAGGGATAAATTGGAAGATTGGGATGGACATATACACCCTACTATGTATAAAATAGATAACTCATAAGGACCTACTGTATAGCACAGGGAACTCTACTCAATACTCTGTAATGGACTATATGGGAAAAGAATATAAAAAAGAGTGGATATATGTATATGTATAACTGATTCACTTTGCTGTACACCTGAAACTAACACAACATTGTAAATCAACTATACTTCAATAAAAATTTTTTAAAAAAAGACGTAGATCTGACGAGGAGAAGTTGGAAAGAGGAGGCAAAGAGGTGAAGGGGTGATTAAGACAGGAGAACTAAGTAGACAGGGGGAGGTGGAGCATAAGGAAGGAGATAAGGAACCTCCATCAGATGTGGGACTTTGGGGAGAGAGGTGAGTAGAGGTAATTTTTAGAAAGGCCTCCTGGATATTTTGTGATGTACCTCGCCCCTCTGCCGCTATCTCGAGACCCTTTCAGGAAGGACTCGCGGTATTTTCCATGGCTCTCTGGAGAAGGAGTAGTGTTTTTTTCTAACCTGTGAAACCGAGCTGAGAAACAGGCTTGAGGAAACGTGGTTTTGCCCTGTTTAGAGTGAGATAGTATAGAGCTTTAAGATTTTTAAGATGGGGACTTCCCTGGTGGCCGCAGTGGTTAAGAATCTGCCTGCCAATGCAGGGGACACGGGTTCGAGCCCTGGTCCGGGAAGATCCCACATGCCGCGGAGCAACTAAGCCCGTGCGCCGCAACTACTGAAGCCCGAGTGCCTAGAGCCTGTGCTCCGCAGCAAGTGAAGCCACCGCAATGAGAAGCCCGCGCACTGCAACAAAGAGTAGCCCCCGCTCGCTGCAACTGGAGAAAGCCCGCGGCAACGAAGACCCAATGCAGGCCAAAATTAATTAATTAATTAATTTAAAAAATATATATATATTTTAAAAAGCAGCTAAGGAATGGGGCCTCCCTGGTGGTCCAGTGGTTGAGACTCCACACTTCCAATGCACGGGGCGTGGGTTTGATCCGTGGTCGGGGAACTAAGGTCCCACACGTCGTGTGGCGCGGCCAATAAATAAATAAATGAAGCTAATGAAGCTTCGTTAACAGGGTTTTTGTCTGACTTCCCTAGTGAAAAGTGTCCTGTAAGGATGACTGTGTCTGCGAACACTCTCAGCCCCTTCCACAGTCAGCTCACACACACACACACACACACACACACACACACACACCCTGTGGATCCAATTTCTTTCTGCAGTTGACTTTTTTGAGCATCTACTTGTGAACACGGGGTGTGGTTCCTTAAATTAAAAAAAAAAAAGTCAACAAAAAGCAATTGAGCTGGCAGATCCTGAGCCAAAGAGATGCAATTCTGTTCTTAGCAGTTGCATCAGCTTTGTAAAACTTTTCTGAAACCTCAGCTCTCAGAGGGACTGTACACTTGCCCTCCCAGGAGCAGCATAGAACTGAGTTCAAATCCTAGGCTAGTCACCTCTCTACACCTCCATTTGCTCTTTTATAAATTAGGGTGTGAAATAAAATTCATATTTTATGGCAAGAGAAGAAAAATTTGAACAGCAAAAAATGTTCTCTACCCTTTGGCCTCCTCTCTCCCTGAACTGTGCATTGTGTATCTCCATTATGCATCGACCAAACCTCCCCATCAGCAGAAATATCTGCTCAACCGAAAAGAGTAGCATTCTCCGAGCATCAACAAGACAACTCCTTGAAAGATAATATTCCTTCTCGATCTTGTAAGTGGTCACAATGACCCATCACTTTGTACTTGCAGATCTGGATTGAGCAAACTATCTACATCATTTGCTGTACAGCCCTCTTTCTCAAAAACCTATATAACTGTGCTTTGACCTCAACGGGCAGAAAATCCATTTCTTTTTTCCTTTTCTTTTTTTATAGATTTATTTATTTTTGGCTGCGTTGGGTCTTCGTTGTTGCACGCGGGCTTTCTCTAGTTGCGGCGAGCGGGGGCTACTCTTCATTGCGATGCGCGGGCTTCTCATTGCGGTGGCTTCTCTTCTTGAGGAGCACGGGCTCTAGGTGCGCGGGCTTCAGTAGTTGTGGCGCGTGGGCTCAGTAGTTGTGGCGCATGGCTTAGTTGCTCCGCGGCATGTGGGATCTTCCCAGACCAGGGCTCGAACCTGTGTTCCCTGCATCGGCAGGCGGATTCTTAACCACTGCGCCACCAGGGAAGCCCTGGGAAAAATCCATTCCTTTCTTAGATCGACTGATTAATTTTTTTCATCGACAAGGGGAAATAACCCACCTCATGGAATTGTTATGAGGACTGAATACACATAAAGAGCAACAGAAAACAGTCGTTAAGTCCAATTCTCTCCTTTTGTGAAGGAATGGAACATGGTTTAAAGATCTCTTCAACATCACAAAGTAAATATGCAGAGGAATTTACATTGAACTCAACATCCTCTCTTTCCCGGGGCCACTTTTCACTATGCCAGGCTTGGTTTGGGGATTACAATTTTTGTTTGTTCATTGTCTTTAAGAGCCATTTTTGGTTGTATGCCTTCAAAGATTCCAAGGAGCAGAGATTTTCAGAGAGGTTATCCCCTGCCCCCCAAAACTATTTTAGGATCAGCTGAGTCCCCTGAAGCTGGGATAGAAGTTCAGCTTTCACGCGAAAGGGCTTCTCTCAAATGATGAGAGGAAGACTGATGTGTCCTCCCCTGGAGTAGATGTGGGAGGGCACCTTAGCCTTTGATTTTTCTGTCATTACAGACTAAAAGGTTAAAAGGGCAATGTAATAGAGCCGTTTTTTTTGTAAAACGAATTAAAATGATATGGAATGCTAAAAATGGACCAAATAGCCATTAAGCAGCCAAAGGAACTGCCATTGCCCAGCCTGCACCCAAGGCTGCTTTAAACCCTCTAATGTCTGGCCTCGAAGCCAAGAATGGAATTAACACGAAGAAAGCAGAGCCAAGAGATGGAGCGTGTGAGATCGAAACCCAATGTCCCTTCTGAGTTGCATGAACCAGGTACCCCTGAACTCTTCTGTTACATGAGCCAATCTCTTGTTTTGTTTGTTTCTAAGCCAGGTTGATTGGCTTCCATCTGTCTGAATGGAAAGGTCCTTATAAATACACCTGCCCTCCCCGACCTCTTTCTGAATAAATTTTCAAGCTAAACTTCCCTGCCTCTACTACTCTCCCCATAGCCATTGTCTCACCTCGGGGACTAATGGGGATAAAATCCCAGTAATTTCAAATGTTTTTTCTTTCTTTGGTGTATCCCAAAGTCCAGCAGGGTCACCAAATCACCCTGGTACCATTCAGCTAGCAATTTACCAACCATAATGAAAAGGGGACTCGGGCTGTCTATTCTTGGGGTAGGGGTTAGTCACTGCATTAGAATTCAAATAACAGTAGGTGATGCTTCTAAAATAGAATTGGCAGGCAGGGTCCACCTTCAGTTTGTCCTCCATCCAATGGATGGCTAGTACCATCCATCAAATGGTAAGACACTTCCCTCTTGTGTGTTTCTAGGAGTCCTCAAAGGAGGTGGGCAGATGTGTCATGTGCAAGACGGACTTCCATATGCAGTGTGGAAGTCACCTGCACCAGCTCTACTCCTGTCCTGTTTCTGTATCTCTGCTGCTTGGCCACTGCCAGCCCTGGTGCATAGTGCTGTTGATAGGCCCAGTGACCTGCTGACTCTTCACCACCAATGATGCCAAAAGCTCACCTTCTCTGAACACTGGTGCTGAATCGAGTCTCGGAGACAGAGTTTTGGGTGAAGCAGAAAAGGATAGCTTTATTGCTTTCCCAGGCAAAGGGGGACAAAGCAGGCTCCTGCCCTTGAAAACTCTGTGTCCCAACCCAGGGGAGTTTGATGAGGAGTTTTATGGCAAGGGTGGGGTTGCTGACCAGATTAGGGTATGTGCAGGGTCTCAGGTGGTCTCTTCTAATCTTTCTTTTTTTTTTTTTTCGATACACGGGCCTCTCACTGTTGCGGCCTCTCCCGTTGCGGAGCACAGGCTCCGGACGCGCAGGCTCAGCGG
>NC_041227.1:64524209-64553252 GCF_002837175.3 Physeter macrocephalus
CCCCTGCATCGGCAGGCGGACTCTCAACCACTGCGCCACCAGGGAAGCCCTCTCTTAATCTTGATGAGCTTCTCTGGTCCCTTTAATCTTGCCTCAGGTGGTTTCTTGGCTGCTCCTCCCTTGATTAGCAACTGTTCAAATCTCCCCTTTGGAACTCAGGTAAGGTCATGGAGGCTGGAGTTTTGCCTACAAGAAATGGGGGACAAAAAAAAAAGGCCTTCCATGCCTGGGAGCCCCACAGGGCTCTGCCCGGTTTCACCAATGCCACTGTCTTTCCTGCCCCTGACTGCTTAAGCTTGACAACAAAAATTAAGCAGTTGATCTAAGAAAGAAATGGAAAATCTTACTCAAGCCAACCTGAAGTTTATAACCCAAGAGACAATCTTTCAGAAAGCTCTGAGGACTTTTCTGCCCATTAGAGGTCAAAGCACAGTTATGTAAGTTTTTGAGACAGAGGGCCGTATAGTAAATGACATGTTATTGACAGTGTATACAATCCAGATCTACACACATACAAAGGAAGCCATGGGTCATGGGTCATCATGGCTCCCTACAAGATTAAGAAGAAAGGTTATCTTGTGACCCTTGATGAGGTTAAGAAGGAATGTTATCTCCGAAGGAGGTCTGGTTAATACAGACACACACAACACACTAAAGGAGAAAGAGGAGGCCCACGTGGGCAAAGAAACATTTTATGTTTAAATTTTTCATCTAGCCATAAAATATGAATTTTGTTTCATCACAGGGTTAAACTATTTCATTGTTACCTATTTATGTGCACACCACGAATCTATGTCCTTTGCTGATTTTTCATATTTGGATATAATTGAGATTTTTATTGAATTGGAAGACTATTTTTGATATTAAAGTGTTTTTCCTACAGTGCCTTTTGCCTTTTCATTTTGTTTAACACATATTTGATTCACAGATACTTGAAGAATAATGTAATGAAATCAAACATTTCCTTCACAATTTCTTCCATTATTTTTATGTTTATCAAGGTTATCCTTGTTTCCTTGTAATTTTTCTAAACTCTGTTTTGAATTTTTATGTAGTAAAACCCAAGGGCATTCTCCTTTACTGGTTTTCTTCTTGCTGTTATGCTCAAAAAAGCCTTTCCTCCTCCCTAGGATCTGATAAAATAATCACACACATTTTCTCATAGTTCTTTTGTGATTTCATTTTATGATTAATTTTTCTTGAATAAATTAAGATGAATAACATTTTATTATAAAAATAGTATCTGTGACATAATATATATCTATTATATGATATTTAGGAAAGATATAAATGGCATATGACTCCAGTCATGAGGTTATTCAAACACTCCTTTAGCATTTTCTATTAAAGAGCATATATTAACTTTTAAAATAATCCATTTGGGGCTTCTTAATGCCCCATGTTAATGTTCAATATTCTCTTTTTTTAAAAATTAATTAATTTTTTTGGCTATGCCCCGTGACTTGTGGGATCTTAGTTCCCCAACCAGGGATTGAACACCGGCCCCCTGCAGTAGAAGCATGGAATCCTAACCACTGAACCTCCAGGGAAGTCCCAATGTTCAGTATTTTTGTTTTGATAGACAAAGCCCTTCCTAAATTTGGTCCTGTGTAAGAAATATCTTTGAGGGCTTCCCTGGTGACGCAGTGGTTGAGAGTCCGCCTGCCAATGCAGGGGACACGGGTTCGCGCCCCGGTGTGGGAGGATCCCACATGCCGCGGAGCGGCTGGGCCCGTGAGCCATGGCCGCTGAGCCTGCGCGTCCGGAGCCTGTGCTCCGCAACAGGAGAGGCCACAACAGCGAGAGGCCCGTGTACCGCAAAAACAAACAAACAAACAAACAAAAACTCTTGGACAATGAGATTTGAAGAGCTTCCTGGTTGGCAAATGCATCCACATTTGGATGTTGGAAGATCAGGACTCTTCCAGACCTTGCTCTGTGTACTTCTTCACCTGGCTGTTCATCTGTATTATTTATAATATCCTTTATAATAAACTGGTAAACAATAAAATAAGCTACAAGGATATATTGTCAGCACAGGGAATATAGCCAATATTTTATGATAACTGTAAATGGAGTACAAACTTTAAAAAATGTGAATCATTATGTTGTACACCTGAAACTTAAATAACATTATAAATCAACTACACCTCAATAAAAAATAAATAAATATACCGGTAAACAACAGTAAATGTTTCCTGAGTCCTGTGAGCCACTCTAGCAAATAATCAAACCTGAGGAAGGGGTCTGGGAAGCTCCAATTTATAACCAGTCAATCAGAAGCACAAGTGACAACCTGGACTTGTGATTGATGTGTGAAGTGGGGGCAATCTTATGGGAATGAGCTCTTAACTTGTGGGATTTGATGCTATCTCCAGGAAGACAGTGTAAGAATTTAATTAAATTTGTAGGAAACCCAGTCAATGTCCGCTGAGGACTGGAGAACTGCTTGGTGGTGTTGGGAAAAACACACATCAGAAGGGCCTCCTTACTTCTCTCACTTCTAGATACGTCTGCATCCATTTTCTGACCTACTTATGCTCCCTGACACTTCAAATCCTTTAAAGATGCTTTTCCTTCCCCCTAGTGCAGGGTTTCTCAGCCTTGGCACAACTGACATTTGGGGCTCGACAGGTGTAGGGCTGTCCGGCACACTGCAGGATGTTAGCACCATCCCTGGCCTCTACTTACTAGATGCCCGTAGCAGCACCCACTCCCCCGGCAAGTTGCAACAACCAAAAATGTCTCTAGACATTGCCTAATGTCTGGGGGGCTTGGGGGTGGGGGATGGAGGAGTTAGTCCCCTGATGAGAACCACTGTCCTACAGCGACTTTCCCTCTAAGGATGTCACCTGCCTATTTCATGCTTACTTATCTTCTGAGATTGGGGTCAAGCCTTACCTCTGCCTAAACTTGTTCTTTGACCTTCCCAGGTAAGCAAGGTATATCACATCCCCACAAACAGGGTGCAGTCTCTCTCTTTCTCTCGTTAAACTGTCTGTGATCTTGGAGACTGTCTCCCCCACTGGACTGTGAACTCCCCAAGTGTCTACATCCTCCAAGCATGGTGCATAAAGAGTGTTTGTAGAGTGTACGCGAAAGTTCTAGCCTATGTACAGCCCCTACGAAATGTCATCGGTCTGCACATAGGAAGTGGGATACAGGGAGTGAGACACTGGAAGCTTCTGGGCCCCACAGGGTGGGTACATTGGCCAGACTCGCCATCCCCAAATTAAAACTTCACATCTCTGCGTATTACCCCCTTGAGAATGTCATGCTGTGGGGATCATAAGTTGCGTTCAGCCACCACCAATAGCCATGCTCACCAAACTCCCGCGACAGAGCAGGGGGTAATAGGTTTTCCCTCCACTGTTGGGTGACCATAAACAGATTGCCTGCCAATCAACCAGGGGAAAAACACCCAGGGAACAGCTCCTTACGGAAGTCACTTGTAAGGCACATCCTTTTTTTAAAAAAAATTTATTTTTAATTGAAGTATAGCTGATTTACAACGCTGTGTAAGTTTCAGGTGTACAGCAAAGGGAATCAGTTTCATATATATATTTTTTTCAGATTCTTTTCCATTATAGGTTATTATAAAATATTGAATATAGTTCCCTGTGCTATACAGTAGGTCTTTGTTGTTTATCTATTTTATACACAGTAGTGTGCATCTGTTCATCCCAAACTCCTAATTTATCCCTCCTCCCCCACTTCCCCTTTGGTAACCATAAGTGTGTTTTCTATGTCTGGAGCACATCCTTTTTACATAGGGCAACGAAACCTTATTGCTACAAGCTTGGTGCAGTGGCACTCCATGAAGTCACATGTTATCAAAGATCCATGGACATTCTTTTCTGTGTCTGGTGCCAGCAATTACCCTGGACCTTACACCAGATCTGGGCCTCCAGAAAGTGGACATTGGTGTTTTGTGGGAGGCAAGTGAGGCCTACAGGTTTACCACTGGAAGATTACAACCTCCTGCCACCTGTGCTGAATGAGTAACTGTCTTAGTTCATGTGGGCTGCTATAACAAAATACCATGGACTGGGGGGCTTATAAACAACTAAAGTGTCTTTCTCACAGTTCGGGAGGTTGGGGAATCCAAGATCAAGGCACCTGCACATTCCATGTCTGGTGAAGACTCCCTTCCTGGTTCATAGACAGCTGCTGTCTTCTCCCTGTGTCCTCACATGGCAGAAGGGGCAAGGGAGCTCTCTAGGGTTTCTTTTAAAGAGCTCTAATCCCTTTCATGAAGGTTCCACCTCCACGACATAATCATCTCCCAAAGGCCTCACTTCCTAACATCACATTGGGGGTTAGATTTTCAGCACATCAATCTGGGGGCGGGGGACACAACTATTCTGTCTATAACAGTAATTATCATGCCCCAAACACCCAGAGAGCAAGCTGCATGTGCTCCTTAAGTTCCAGTATAAAAAGAAACATTTCCAGGACTTCCCTGGTGGTGCAGTGGTTAAGAATCCACCTGCCAATGCAGGGGACACGGGTCTGAGCCCTGGTCTGGGAAGATCCCACATGCCACAGAGCAACTAAGCCCGTGAGCCACAACTACTGAGCCCGTGAGTCACAACTACTGAGCCCGCGTGCCACAACTACTGAAGCCCACGCACCTGCAGCCCGTGCTCTGCAACAAGAGAAGCCACCGCAGTGAGAAGCCCGCACACTGCAATGGAGAGTGCCACTCGCCCCAACTAGAGAAAGCCTGCATGCAGCAACGAAGACCCAACGCAGCCAAAACTAAATTTAAAAAAAAATTTTTTTTTTTAAATTTCTTCCTCAAGTTAATAAAAATATGTTTTCCTTTTTTGCTGTTATTGGAAACCTGAATATCATACTTTCTTTGAGTGGGTAAAAGTGATCTTAAGTGTATGATTAAGAATGGAAAAATAGGAGACAAAAACAGGTATTGACAAGTATTTTTTTGTTGTTTCTATTTTCATTTGTGTAAGAATTTTTAATGCACAACAGGGAAATAAAACATTCATGCAAGTCAAAATATTTGGTGAACAAGTCTATAGTAATCATAAATAAACCAGTTAAGTGACTTCCCTGGTGGTCCAGTGGTTAAGACTCTGTGCTCCCAATGCAGGGGGCCCGAGTTTGATCCCTGGTCGGGAACTAGATCCCACATGCCACAACTAAAGATCCTGCACACTGCAGTGAAGACCTGGTGCAGCCAAATAAATATTTTTTTAATGTTTATTATAAATAAATAAATAAACAAACAAACCAGTTAAGTATTTTCTAGACCATGCCAGCATTAGGATTTTTAAGACTGGTACCTTCCTTCCTTCCTTCCTTCCTTCCTTTCTCTCTCTTTCACTTTCTCTTCCTTTCTTTCTTCTTTCTTTCTTTCATCTTTTTAGTAGTAGATGACATTTATTTAAATTTTAGAGATATAACACATAATTTCAAGGAAATGCCAGACTTTTAGAGAGCAGTTTGCCTGCTTCACAGTATCAATTCCCACTCTTATGACATTAGAGATACATCCATGAAACTATCTGAAAAGCATTCATACAGAATTTTTAACATTACCATTATCAAAGAATAATTAGTAAATACTTCTAATACTAATTAGATCAGAGAAGAATGCATCAAATTTAGTAAAATACGCATTTGATGCTGTTGGTGCCCTACCCAGACAGTATCTACTTGAACAGTGAACATCACGCCCAGCTCCTGTATTAGCTGCCCACGTCTGCCCCCTGTTATGTAGATTACTCTCCTCCAATGAGAGCCACCTTAACCAGGTACATTTCTTATCTGATGACAACTAAATGATGCTTGTAGCACTTTAATTTGATACTAGAGTCCATTCATTCACTTTTTTTAAAAAAAGCAAGTCATCCAGCATGTAAGTACATGTTTTTAATGTACTTCTCTGTTGTTCCTGTGGGTTTGTTATTAAAATGCAATGAGTTGAATGCATTGATATAATTTTTCACTCTGTGCAGAGGCTGGACAATTTTTATTTTTCTAATAAACTGAAGCCCGGTGAGGTTTAGGACAGCGCTTCAAAAGCTGTTATGTGCGTCCAAATCACCTGGGAGTGTTATTCAAATGCAAATGCTGGTAGGTCTGGGATCTGCATTTCTCACAAGCTCCCAGGTGACGCTGACGTTGCTGGTCGGAGGACCACACTTTGAGAGTGAGGGTTTATAATGATCAAAGCCACACAGCTAGTTTGTGCCTCTTGGGATGAGGATCCAGTTCTCCTGACTCTTCCTCTAGTTATCTTTCAAGTATACTGCATGGACTTTAATAAAGTAATCATAAAATGCATCATGCAAACAGACTGCTTTTTGGTTTTTTTTTTAAAGTAAAAGGGGGCACCATTAACAATTACCAGGCATAAGGCAGAACTGTCCAAGGCAAATAGGGACTTATGGTTACCCTGGCTTTAACAGACGTGGAGATTACCTTCCAATGAACAAATGATCAAACATTTATTTTAAATCTACAGGGAAGAAGTTCAGTGCTTTCTCCAAGAGGAAGTCAATCTGGAATATTTTGCAATTGCTAGAGATGTTTGGAAGGGTAAATAAAAAGGGAGGATAAGAGGGATAAATTTAATTTATGTAGTTGTTCAAAAGGCTATTGATAAGGTTCTCCAGTAAATGCTGATAAAGATGAGTCAGCAGAGGATGCAAGGAATGTTTCCTCGTGATAGGAAACTGATTTAGAGCCCAGAAACAAAGGCGAGGGATAAACAGGCACTTATCTACGCTGGGGTGGGTGGCAAACCCACTGCAGCACTGGGGAGAAAGGAGGAGTGGTGGGATTGGCTGTAAGGAGCCAAGAATGTGCACTTGGCTTAAAATAAGGAAATGAATGTATCAAAAAGGCTGTTTCAAGGTGTTGGAGTTTAGGAAGGGGTGAATGGGAAGCTCGAATAAATGCCAGATGAGATAACACCTTAAATAGGACCAGTCTTTTTTACTCAAAGGCAAACTAACTTCAAGGCAAATGCAATTAAAAATAAAATGCTCAGCTTGTCAGCTTGGATGAATATTGGGGGTGAAGTGTGTGACTAAGGGGAATACTCTGCAGAACTTGCAGTGAGATAGCAGAGTTTAAACCAGAGGCTCTCCAATCCAGCTGCCTATCATTGTCGCTTGGGGAGTGTCTGCAAACTACCAAGGCCTAAGTCCCACTTGGATCTGCTGAATCAAAAATCTGAAGAGCATGGGCTCCAGGCAACTGTGTTTGGGAGGAAGAAACCCTCCCCTGGAGATTCTGATGCACAGCCAGGGCTGAATACCAATGAGCTGACTAATAAAAATGATGTAGAAACAAAGGTTAATATTTGTTAACCAAAGAAAAGGGATTTCAGTTAGTTTATGGAGAATAACAGCATGGTGCATGATTCTTTTTTTTAAATTATAATTTATTTATTTTATTTTTGGCTGCGTTGGGTCTTCATTGCTGCACGTGGGCTTTCTCTAGTTGCAGCGAGAGGGGGCTACTCTTCAATGCGGTGCGTGGGCTTCTCATTGCGGTGGCTTCTCTGTTTCGGAGCACAGGCTCTAGGCACGCGGGCTTCAGTAGTTGTGGCTCGCGGGCTCCAGAACGCAGGCTCAGTAATTGTGGCGCATGGGCTCCAGAACGCAGGCTCAGTAATTGTGGCGCGTGGGCTTAGTTGCTCCGCAGCATGTGGGATCTCCCTGGACCAGGGCTCGAACCCGTGTCCCCGGCATTGGCTGGTAGATTTTTAACCACTGCGCCACCAGGGAAGCCCTGGAGCATGATTCTTAATCTTCATTTTTCTTCAACACGTATCAAGAAATAGAATGCACTCTTTGCACATATAACACAAATATACAACTTAACGAATTGGATAAAGTGAACACCTATGAAACCACCATCATGTCAGGAAATGAGATCATTGCCAGCACTCCCAGAAATCCTTCCCGTGCCCCTCCTGATGATTCCAACCCCTTCCTACTCTCCAGAGGTAACAACCATCCTGGCTTTTTAAATAATAAATTCCTCATTTTGCTTTATGGTTTCACCACCTCAGTATGTACCTTTAAATAATATAGTTTCATTTTTACTGCTTTTGAACTGTATATAAATGGAAGATTCCTTTGTGTCTGTCTTCTTTCTTTTTTTTTTGTATTTCGGCTGCGCGCCATGCAGGCTGGTTCCCCGACCAGGGATCTAACCCAGTCCTCTGCAGTGAAAGCGCCGTATCTTAACCACTAGGACACCAGGGAACTCCTGTGTGTCTGTCTTCTTTCATTCAATACTTTTTAAAGATTTATCCATGATGTTGCTTGTGGTCATGCCTTTTCTCAATGCTGTAGAGCAAGGTTCAGAAGACTATGACCCCTGGGCCAAATCTGCGCCACCACCTGTTTTGTAAATAAAGTTTTATTGGAATTGTCCACGGCTGCTCACACACTACAATGGCAGAGTTGAGTAGTTGCAACAATGCCCCTATGGCCCACAAAGCCTTAAGTATTTGCTATCTCTATTTGACCAGCTGAAATGGGGACAGTAATATCCATCTCCAGAGGAAGATCTGTACCTCAATAGGATAGCCAGTCCAACTTACTAACTCAGAAATACCATTACAATCCCTATCATTTGTACTATTTTGTACATCCATTGTACATCCATTACCTTAACTCATCCATTCAAACAATAAACATTTATTTTACCCACATACATGCCAGGTTTTGGGTGGGCACTAGATTGTCAGAAGAACTCTATATAATGATTAGCATTCACTGAGCATTTGCTCTATGCCATTATGTTAACCATTCTGCCTATATTTTCTTCTTAGCCTTCCTATGGCAGACACCATTATATCTCCACCAAATGTTCATGCTCCCCATTCCATAGTTTAAGGTTGTTGCTGTTCCCAACAAAGTAGGACATCTCCCAGTCACCGTTATAGTTAGAGGCACCAAATAATCAAGTTCTAGCCATGGAGCGTTGAGTGGAAGCAATGTGCACCTTTTCTTTTCCTGGTCCATAAGAGCTTCCCACTTTTGGGAGGGGCTCGTTTGTTCTATTTCTTCTTCCTCTTCCTTGAAGCAAAAAGTGCTAAAACCCAAGGGGATGGTAACCACAAGAGAGAAGGATCTTAGTGTGGTAGCCAACCTCCAATATGGTTCCCAGTGATCCTCACCTCCAGGTATTCATACCCATATATTCACCTCTTCAACTGAATAGGACTGAGTTATGTAATCCATAGGATTTAATGGAAATGATGACTTATGAGATTAAATCATAAAAGACATTGTAGTTTCTGTCTTGCTTTATCTTGGAGCACTCCTCTGGGGGAAGCCAATGCCATGCTGTAAGGACACTCAAGCAGCCCCGTGGAGAGGTCCATGTGATAAGGAACTAAGACTTCTTACCAACAACCAGCATCAACTTGACAGTCACGTGAGTGTACCATCTTGGAAGCAGATCCTATAGTCCCAGTCAAGGTTTCAGATGATTGCAACCCTGGCCAGTATCTTGAATACAAGATATAGTATTCATGAGAGACTCTATCCGTAACCATTCATCTAAGGCAGTCTCAAATTCCTGACCCTGTGAAACTATGTGACATAACAAATGTTTTCATTGGGTAATTTGTTACACAGCAATAGATAACTAATACAACTGGGTCCCTGAATGATTACAAGGAGAACTACCACTGACTATGAATGCAGGAATTGAATGAGTGATACATACGTCTAGAGCATTAAGCCACTAAATATTTGGGGTTTATGCTACACTGAATAACAACTATTACAATATTATTAATTTAAATTTGATTCTTATCTACTACTTTGTATGAGAGACCCACATGACAACAAAGGTCAGGACATAATAATATTTGAATTGTATGCATTTGTTTGTACTTATATAACAGTTGTTTTTAAAATTTGTTTTGTAATGGAAATGTTTTTTCCAATAAGCCCTTTTCAAAGCCCCCAGTATAAATCAAATAATATCTGAGCTTGTTCAAATTGGAACAGTGTTGAACTAGTGACCATTTTACATCTTCTGTCTATCCCAGCCTTCAACTCACACTCACTTCTTCAAGTTACTTTAAACATAACAGCATTTCCAAAAAGGAAGACATGGCTTGAGGATTGCAGGTCCATTGAATTTGAAATTAGGGACATTTTGTAATGGAAACAGTCCTTGAAAGGATTAGTTCCCCCCCTCTTTCTCTCTCCCTCCTGTCCTCTATCTTTCCTTCCATCCTTCCTGCCCTCCCTCTTTCTCCCCAGCTAGTAAATTATCCTGAAATAATTTGCACAAAGTAAGTAGGCATGTGTGATGATGAATTCCAAGAAATGTCATTTGATTGGGGAAAAAAAACAAGCTCAATCAAAGTAGATAAAATTTTGGAGAGTCAGAGTGAACTCTGAATGTTAGAAAGAGACCCAAGTTACACAGCTCCCATCGGTGTGTGTGAACCTTCTGTCTCTGGTCAGCTCAGCAGTTAAAATCCAGTTCTTCTTGAAATACTTTGATGTTCTAAGACTTTCTTTCTTCCATAGGAAAAGGCAAAGGTGATTCCAGTTGAAGCTGAAAAGTGGCAATGAGCTTGATGTTTAACTGCTCCCAGTTCACTTTCCAGGCAACTCTAGAAGAACATTTTTTTTTTCGGTACGCGGGCCTCTCACCGCTGTGGCCTCTCGCGTTGCGGAGCACAGGCTCCAGACGCACAGGCCCAGCGGCCATGGCTCACGGGCCCAGCCGCTCCGTGGCATGTGGGATCTTCCCGGCCCGGGGCACGAACCTGTGTTCCCTGCATCAGCAGGCGGACTCTCAACCACTGCGCCACCAGGGAAGCCCAGAACATATTTTTTTATATTTTAATAATACACTTTAAAAGGGCAAAAAGGACCCCTTTTTTTATGTTCAAGAAGAATTAACAAGTATGGCTTCATCTCTTCCCTTAGGAAAGTTTCTGAAGGCAAGTAAGAGGAGGTGTTACCATGTGAAGTAGATCCTGCTGTCAAACCCAGAGGGTTCAACAGTCTGGGAATAAAGCTTGCCTGAAGGAAGTAATCCACGCAGTTTTCAATGGTAATGACTTAACACCATTTTCCTTTTTATTTACAATCACATGGGTACATTTAAGAAGCAAGAGTTGCAAGGTTGAAAATTTATCCACATTCTGCCTCATTTAGGATGCTTTTGGCTGCAGACTTTCTCTAGTTGACACAAGCGAGGCTACTCCTTGTTGCGGTGCGCGGGCTTCTCATTGCGGTGGCTTCTCTTGTTGCACAGCACAGGTATAGGCGTGTGGGTTTCAGCAGTTGTGGTGCGTGGGCTCAGCAGTTGTGGCTCATGGGCTCTAGAGTGCAGGCTCAGTAGTTGTGGTGCACGGGCTTAGTTGCTCTGCGGCATGTGGGATCTTCACGGACCAGGGCTCGAACTTGTGTCCCCTGCATCGGCAGGCGGATTCTTAACCACTGCACCACCAGGGAAGCCCTCAAATAGCTTTAACTTAGGGAATTCCTCTCACATACCAAGAAATGTGGAGGTAGGGTGGTCATTTCAGGAGTCCAA
This sequence comes from Physeter macrocephalus, assembly GCF_002837175.3. Lineage (NCBI taxonomy): Eukaryota > Metazoa > Chordata > Mammalia > Artiodactyla > Physeteridae > Physeter > Physeter macrocephalus. The sequence goes on from NC_041227.1 coordinate 64,535,763, forward strand.
CAGCATCATCAAGAACCCAGTTTCCAGGACTTACCTGGCTGTCCAGTGGTTAAGACTCTGTGCTTCCACTGCAGGGGGCATGGGTTCAATCCATGCCCACATGGCATGACCAAAAAAAAAAAAAGAGAACCCAGTTTCCTTCTAGTTTCCTACCCTACCATCACAGTGTGCCTGTTAGTCCTCAGCTAGCCACCTCTCCAGGTCCCAAGTTGCCTGCCACAGTTCCAGTTATTACCTACATTAGAACAGAGACTTTCTCCCCTGTGTGTCTCTCCTCTTCAATGAGGAAAATCTTCCCAGATGCCCCCCAGGAGATGTCCCAACATTTCATGGACAGAGGTGTTGCACAAGCCCATGCTGAAACAAATCACTGACAAGGGAATGGGGCACAGTGACCAGTTTGGACTAATCAGTATTTGCTTCTGAGTTGTGGAGGAGAGAACTACTTTCCTGGAACAAATGACTGTCCAGAAAGAAGGACACCTAAACTCAGGGCAACCAGCAGTGTGTGCTGTACACTACAACCCGGTGTGCAAAACATAAGCTTTCTCATTTGTCTATAAATATCTTGCTCTTGAGATATGGCAGAGGTGGAAAAATCTTAACTTCCAATTAAGGTAACTTGGTCACTTCTAGTTCAGAACAGGCTCTCTCAAGTTGGCTCAATTTCTTTTGGATAAATCGTTAATCCAATTTAAGGTTCAAATTCACTACCAGAAAAAAAAGGGTTGGGGGGGACTGCCCTGGCGGTCCAGTGGTTAAGACTCCGTGCTTGCACTGCAGGGGGCGTGGGTTCGATCCCAGGTCAGGGAACTAAGATCCCGCATGATCTGCGGCATGGCCAAAGGAAAAAAAAAAAAAATTCACTTGCTTTCTTTGTCCTTATTGGCGATGGTGGAAGGGACGGCTGGGTATTCCCAGGCACCAGAGAATTGACAAGAGTCTCAAGACACCAGCACAGGCCCTCGTGGCACAGGTACACCAAACCCCCAACGGTATAAATACAGCCTCCCCACTGTGGTGCAGGGCTCCCTATGACTTTTCACCCCAGAGTGCCAAGTGGGGATTGTGGCCCAACCACCACTGCTCTAGTATTTCCTCCAAGTGCCTCTAGCTGTTGCTAATCCACATCCTCCACACAGGAGTCTTGATCCAGAGGGAGGGAGATGGAACACACTTATCTATCCCCATGTCCTTCCTCTTTTCCGCTACTTTTAGGTCCACACCTCCAGACTAGAAAGAAGGCATTTGCTCCACCTCTCCCTACCTGTTCAGAACTCCTCATGCATCACATCCTCCTTCTCCCCTATCCTACGACTTCCCTTGTGCCAGCAGGGGTTTTCATCCCTCCTCTTTCCTGGGAACATGAATCTCATGAGTGAGCCTTAATAGAGAAAACTGTTCCCCTTAAGAGGAAAAATGACTGAGATCACTGAAAGAGGAAAAACACTTCTGCTTGCAAAACAGCATTTGTTGCTATGTATATTTTAAAAATATTATCCCTGATGCATCACTTACCAATTGTTTATGTCAAATGCATGTTTTTCAGTTTGAAACAGGCAAAGTTTTGTTAAAGACAATCACTTTCACAAACGTACTTATTTATGATGAGCATTTAGAGCAGTGACTCAGAAGCCAGGGATTCATTCACATAGTTCTTGTCTGCCTGGTAGCAATGTATTCTATTCATTAGATTAGTTTAGTGGGATATTATGATAGATGTCCCTTATTGAGCACCTACTATGCACCCAAAATTTTACATCTATTAATTCAACAATCTTAATTCTAACCCTTTACCCATAAGGTAGTAATTATCATTTCCATCTTACATCTTACTAAAGCTCAGAGAGGTTAAGTAACTTTCCCAAAGTCACACAGTGCTGAATTCAGAATTTAAGTCCAAGTCTTCTGACTCCCAAATCTGAGTCCTTTCCTCCCCCGTGGAAGCTGCGGTGACAGTATAGCAGGGTTAAGAGTTTGAATCTGACCAACCTGGATTCCAGTTCCAAGTGGACAATTATTGTGTGCATTTGAACAAGTCATGTAACCACCTTAATCCCCAATTTTCTCATCTCTAAAAGGAGGTAATAATAGTTCATACCTCGTATGGATGTTGTAAAGATCGAATGAGATAAAATACCATATACATCAGAGTTTAGGGCAGCATGCAGGGGGTACTCCATAATTAATTTTGGCTATTATTCTTGTTGTTATATTATAGTACTGCATCTCCCAAGGGCCCTCATACTAAAAAGAACTTAGAGAGAACCTGTTTCTATTGCAAAATTTTGCAAATGAGAAACCGAGACCTTAAAATTTATTTCACCATATTAACATGTATATGTGTATACATACATATATATAATTATATATATATGTAAAATCTTTGTCTCCAAAAACCTATGACACATATGTATATCACATCCTTTCGAGACAAAAAGTTCATTGTTCCTTCAAAGACAAGTTCAAAAATATATGGATTCTGGGCTTCCCTGGCGGCGCAGTGGTTAAAAATCTGCCTGCCAGTGCAGGGGACACAGGTTCGATCCCTGGTCCAGAAAGATCCCAAATGCCACAGAGCAACTAAGCCCGTGTACCACAACTACTGAGCCTGCGCTCTAGAGCCCGCGTGCCACAACTACCGAGCCCATGTGTCACAAATACCAAAGCCCGCGTGCCTAGAGCCCGTGCTCCACAGCAAGAGAAGACACCGCAATGAGAAGCCCGTGCACCGTAACGAAGAGTAGCCCCCGCTCGCCGCAACTAGAGAAAGCCCGGGCAGAGCAACGAAGACCCAATGCAGCCAAAAATAAATAACTTAATTAATTAAAAAAAATATATATCTATATATATATGGATTCTGACTGGGTTTCTCTTCAATCCATTGGTTTGGGGGTGTCTGATGAACCTGTGGGGTCAGAAAATTTGAAGATGCCATGGGGGGGAAAAGCATTCATGGGTGTGGGCAAAGCAATAAAAGGAAACTCTAGAAGGCAACTAAGAGGGTCATGAAGGAAAACTGCCAGAGACCATGAACAGTTCATCTATCAGCAGAAGAAATCAGCTCATAATTCAAAAAACAAATAAAAATTGGACCATAATGAGGCCCAATTAACTCATCCTTCAAACACATTCTCTGTAGTGGACATCTGTTGTTTTGGCTGCCTTTCTAGTAATTACAGACCAGTTTCTCTTCAGAGGAACTATATGGCTTCCATCAACTTGTTTGGGGGGTGACCCCATCCCTAGCTCCAGGACCCCATGGATTTAAACCAATCAGCTAATTTCATCCCCCAAACCACAGTTCAGACAGGCACATAACCTACCAGAGCCCATGAGACTTGAAGGTGTGTGTCTGGGAGAGAAGCAGCTTTTGCTCTTCCTCTGAGTATGTCACAGCCATCTCGTCAACATGCAGAGGCCGACTAATGATGGAGCTGACATAGAGAGGAAGACAGAGTCAGGATATTTGCACTGATTGAGCCTGAATGTATCAATAGAATACTTCTGGAACTTCTCAGTACTGTGAGCCTATACTGACCTCCCTGCACAGGACATATTTCATTTACCCAACCCAGTGAGAAGTAGGGTATTACCCCTTTTCTCCAGAAAACCCAGGGCTCAGATAAATTAAGAGAATTCCCTGGGCTTCCCTGGTGGCACAGTGGTTGAGAGTCCACCTGCCGATGCAGGGGACACGGGTTCGTGCCCCGGTCCGGGAAGATCCCACATGCCGCGGAGCAGCTAGGCCCGTGAGCCATGGCCACTGAGCCTGCACGTCCGGAGCCTGTGCTCCACAACGGGAGAGACCTACAACAGTGAGAGGCCAGCGTACAGAAAAAAAAAAAAAAAGAGAGAATTCCCTAGCGTCACAGAAGCCAGGGCACCCAGGCAGCGAGCAGCAGGGTAAGGGAACCCAGGAGAACTGCTCTGCCAAGTGGCTTGTAGTCTCAGGTTTTATGGTAATGGGGTTAGTTTCCAGGTTGTCTCTAGCCAATCATCTTGCTTGGCCCATAGTCTGACTCAGGGTCCTTCCTGGTGGTGCAAGCATCATCTCTCAGCCAAGATGGATTCCAGTGCAAAGGATTCTGGGAGGTGGGAAGACACATGGGCTGGCGTCTCCTCCCTCCTTTGGCCCCTCCCGAATTCTCCCACTTAGTTTTCGGTGGCAGCACCGTGTTCCTTATCAAGACCTCCTGCTGTGAGACAACTCAGGCAAGTGGTTATCATCGTGCCTGGCCAAGGCAGGTGATTTCAGTCAACGGTTCCCTAACAGGTGGATTGATTTCCAGCATAAATAGTATTTCTGAATATTCACAATCCCTTTGAGCAGATAGATATTACCCATTGTGGGCAAGGGTACAGGAAAATGACCACCTCATATTGTACTGCTCAAAATGCTGGAGAAGCAGCATGCATGGCACAGTGGTTAGGAGCTAGGACTCCAAAGCCAGCCCTAGCACTTACTAGCTTAGTGACCTGGGCAACTGCTGCTGACTCAGCTTCATCATCTGTAAAATGGGGATGATAATAATAGTAGCTACTGCATATCATCATCATCAGGATGTTCGTAGAATAGTGCCCGGCACATAGTAAGCACTACGTAGATATTTGTTGAAAAAATGTCGATACCACCTTTAAGGATGGGATTTTTAAAATGTGCATCAAAAGCTCTGACCCACCAATTCCACGTCTAAGAATTTTTCCCAAAGAGATCATCATGGGTGTGTGCAAAGATTTATCTTCAAGAAAGCTCATTGAAATAATGTGACCATCAATAGGGGGCTGGCTAAATAAACAGTAGTAGAGGACAGTCACATTTTATGCAAGGGATTGTTTTGCTGGAGATCTTGCAGAATGCAAAACTCACATTATGCAAGATTAAATTCCCTACCAAAGATAAATGCAAAGCAGGATTTACATTCTTTCAAATTTTGCACATAAAGCAAATTTTAATTAATATTTTATATCCTACTATTTCTGTGTAATTCAAATTTGCATTAAATGTAACCTACTGTATATTTATTATGGAGCCACACAAAAATTTATGTTACAGAAGAACAAGCAATGGCTGAGCAAGACAGCCATGATACATCAATTTTTAGAAGTGTGACCCCATTTTCATCAGATAGGCATTATTTTTTTAATTAATTAATTTATTTTTATTTATTTTTGGCTGCACTGGGTCTTTGTTGCAGCGCGCGGGCTTTCTCTAGTTGCGGTGAGCAGGGGCTACTCTTCTTTGCGGTGCGCAGGTTTCTCATTGCAGTGTCTTCTCTTGTTGCAGAGCACGGGCTCTAGGCACGCGGGCTTCAGTAGTTGCAGCACGCAGGCTCAGTAGCTGTGAGGCACGGGCTTGGTTGCTCCGTGACATGTGGGATCTTCCCGGACCAGGGCTCAAACCCATGTCCCCTGCATTGGCAGGCGGATTCTTAACCACTGTGCCACCAGCAAAGTCCCTAGACATTTTTTAAATGCTGGGAAACTACACATCAAAATTTAAAGTGTGCTGGCAGCTTTACTGGTAATTTTTGTTTTCTTCTTTTTATTTACCTACATTTTCTAAATATTCTCTGGGGATCATGCATTATTTTTGTAATAAGAAATAATAAATGGAACTTTTAAGGAATAAATGTATCATTCATACTAACCTAATTTTGAAAAAGTTTACAGAAGTATCTATGCAGACAAATAGTTTCATAAAAGAAAATAGTTCCAACCTGTTCAGTGATGTCTACAGTGAACTGGAAATGTGTTCTTCTCTATTATTTGGTCCCAAGGATAGGTCTGGACAGGAAATAGCAGAGTTGACCAGAGCTCAAACTGAGGTTCCGTCGACCTAATCCAGAACAAATTAAATCAAATTGTGTTTCAAAATGCATCAAAGAACACTTAAAAAAAAATTTTTTATTTTATATTGGAGTATAGTTGATTTACAATGTTGTGTTAGTTTCAGGTATACAGCACAGTGATTCAGTTATACATATATCAATAAATATATCTATTCTTTTTCAAATTATTTTCCCATTTAGGTTATTACAGAATATTTAGTAGAGTTACCTGTGCTATACAGTAGGTCCTTGTTGGTTATCTATTTTAAATATAGTAGTGTATATGTCAATACCAACTCCCAATTTATCCCTCCACCCCCCTGCAAAGGACACTTTAGAAGCCAGATTACACTGGATCACTTGCTCAATATGTCTATGTGTGCTTCTTTTCGAGATTTGGCCATATCGCTTAAACAAAAAAAAGTGTGCTGTTTTGGAGACTCAAAAAAGAGCAAAGGACACTAAAGAGCCTTCTCTGAGCTGCTTCTCTGAGCAGAGCTGGCATGCTCCATGCAAAGCAGAAAGGAAGAGGAAGCTGCAACTCTTCATCACTTGCTCCTTTCCAGGGAAAGGTACATGGGGTTGTGGGATGGTCTCTAAGGGACCCCAGGGAAGCAACGGTTCTACACAACAGCCCAGAGCAGGCTGTGGCCTCCTAAACCTTCCATCCCACAGTTGGTAAATAGTGGGTGTTAGTGTTCATTTGAGACCTTACAGGCCTTATCTCTCCCCTCACCAGGGATTCTGAACCCTCTTTAAGTTTTTGTTCATTTTTCACTTTGAACAAACACTCTGACAATCCATGGGAACGTGAGCTATGGAACCTTCAGCAAGTTACTCAAGCCTTCTGTGCCTCATCCTTCATTTCCTCATCTGTAAAATGGAGACAATAATAACAGCACCTATGTAGTTTTTTTTTTTTTTTTTTTGAGCAAGAGATAGCACATTCATTGTTGTACCAATCACAGCCTTTTGTATATCACCACTAAGTAGACAAAAATCATTAAGCATGCAAGCCAAAGGTGGTCATATATATAGTAACGCCGAGACTTTAAATGTTTCATCTTGATTTATATGGTTTCACTTCTGAAATTTAAAAGTGACCTTGCCGAATAAAATCTCAATGTTTCTTCAATCTAGAAACCTGCCCAGGATTTTTGATCCTAGACTAGTTCCACTTAACCTGAGCCAAAGAGAACAGTTTGTTTATTTTGATGTTGAACACGGGGATATGTTACAGGATCTGGGGTTAGGGACAAAATCTTCAACAGGTATAAGTGTTGAGGGAGAAAAATACCTCTAAGCATATAAGGAAGGACGTTTCTTTTCCTGTCTCCTGAGTTCTTTGCAGGATGCGCTGGAACTCAGCAGGTGTAGACCTGCCCTCTAGTGTTTGTAAGATCATATGTTAATAACAAATAACGTCTATATCTACACATTTCCCACTTTAGAGGATTCCTTGTGTTTTTAATGTGATGCTGTGGTGGTGTCAAGGTCCAGTAAGGATAGTAATAATCATTACAAATTGATTACAGCACTGGGCAAGAGATAGCACATTCACTGTTGCACCAATCATAGCCTTATGTGTATCACCACTAAGTAGACAAAAATCATTAAGCATGCAAACCAAAGGTGGTCATATACATAGTAACTCCGAGACTCGAAATGTTTCATCTTGATTTTTATGGTTTCACTTCTGAAATTTAAAAGTGACCTTGCCGAATAAAATCTCAATGTTTCTTCAATCTAGAAACCTGCCCAGGATTTTTGATCCTAGACTAGTTCCACTTAACCTGAGCCAAAGAGAACAGTTTGTTTATTTTGATGTTGAACACGGGGATATGTTACAGGATCTGGGGTTAGGGACAAAATCTTCAACAGGTATAAGTGTTGAGGGAGAAAAATACCTCTAAGCATATAAGGAAGGACGTTTCTTTTCCTGTCTCCTGAGTTCTTTGCAGGATGCGCTGGAACTCAGCAGGTGTAGACCTGCCCTCTAGTGGATCTGGGTGCGCGACGATTTAGGTTCAACGTCTGCTGTGTCTGGCTTGACAAGAATTATTCAACTCAATCGTCCATCAAAAGTGACCTGTTGGGGGTCTGGGTTAGGTGCTGAGCAAGTGAAAAGTTCAAGTGGCAAACGAGACCCTGCGGCTGAAGGTAATGCCCGTTCTTCAGCTTCCATCTGGGGACGCGAGGCTTTTAATTGTTCCAGCCTCTCGAGTTGCACACTTGAACGGATGCGAAGCCCTCCCCTGAGCTCTCGGAGCTGGTCTTCGCTCTCTGCACGCCGGCGCTGAGGCAAACCCCCATCGGGCTGGAACTTTGGGAAGTGGCCCCGCGGGGACCCGCCCCGCGGTCAGCGCAGAGCAGCCGTGACGGGCCTGCAAGTGAGGCCGCGGAGCCCTCGCGTCGCCTGCCCAAACTGTGACGGCCGCCCAGCGGGAGCGGCTTCCCCCCGCATCGTCGGGGCGCTCAGACACCTCGGGGTCCCAAAACATGGCTGCGCCTGCCAGCTCGGTCCCGCCCCGCCTGCCAGCTCGGTCCCGCCCCGCGGCTGCCTCCTGAGGACGCGCGGCCGGCGCCGGAGCTGGCGGCTCTCCCACGCTTGCGCCCGGCGGGTGCGTAGAAACGCGGGGCACGTCTCCGGGGTGGCCAAGGGGCGGCCGCAGGGCAGGTGGGGCGGGGCGGGCGCCGGGCGGGCGCCCCGGGAGGGCGCCCCCAGCGGAAGCCCCCGCCTATTCAGTTTTGTTGTGGAAATCTCTTAGAACAGTGCTTAGCACAGAACAAACGCTCGAGGTATGTTATCTATTACGCAGCAGACGAGGAAACCTGGGCTGAGACAGATGTGTTAACGTGCCATGGTAAAAACAGCAAGTGTTGGAGCCAAGGTTTGCTTGGGTTTCCTCAAGATTCTCAGATCTTAAAGTTTGATTTGGGTCTTTTATAATACCTCCTATGTCTCTCCTTAACACGCTCATGCTTTCCTCTCCCTTCTGGAGCATGTGGTATGCATTTCTAATAGCTGTTTTAATGTCCTTGTCTACAAATCATCTCTGACATTTCTGGATCTGTTCCTATTGATTGATTTTTCTCCTCATTATAACTCATAGTTTCCTGCTTCTTTGTATGCCTGGTAATTTTTTATTGGATGTCAGACATTGTGAATGTTACATTGTTGAGTGCTGAAGGTTTTTTTGTTTTGTTTTGTTTTGTATTCTTTCAAATATTTGGAGGTTTTGTTTTAGGTTGTAGTTAAGTTAGTGGAAATAATTTGAACCTTTTGAGGCCTGCTTTTAAGATTGCTAGGCAGGTCCAGAACAGCCTTAGTCTAGGGCTAATTTGGGCACGACCAAGGCAATATCTTTCTCAGGATTCTGCTCCATATCCCGCATGTTAGGAGTTCTTTCCTTTCTGGTTGGTGATATTAGAGAGGGGGAAATTTCCCCCCATCCCTCTTTTTTTTTTTTTTTTTGTGGTACGCGGGCCTCTCGCTGTTGTGGCCTCTCCCGTTGCGGAGCACAGGCTCCGGACACGCAAGCCCAGCGGCCATGGCTCACGGGCCCAGCCGCTCCGCGGCATGTGGGATCTTCCTGGACCGGGGCACGAACCCGTGTCCCCTGCATCGGCAGGCGGACTCTCAACCATTGCGCCACCAGGGAAGCCCGACCCTATCCCTCTTGAGTTCTTGTGGCTGGACATAATAAAACGGACACAAGACAGATTAATAGGAAAAAAATTTTTTTAATTCATGCATATGGAGCCCCTATAGAAATGGGACCTAGGAAGTGACCAAAGCAGGCAGCTTTTATACTTTTTAGACAAAGGAACAATACATTTGCGAGGAATTGACAGAACAAAGAAACTGAAGAATCTAAACAGAGTTTGGGCTTGGGATAGTAAATTGAAGAAGAAAAGGTTTTGTCTATACAGGCTTCTTGGCCTGATAATTCCCTACCTGTGGAGATAAGAGTGTCCTTCTACATCCAGATGCAGGGAGGGCACCTTTCACATGAGGGCTTTATTTCCTGCTTTCAGGGAGACATGGAGGAGGGTCAAAGGGTCCCATTGCATCAGCTGTTTCTTATGTAATTCAAAAAATCAATATGCCATTGAGGCATATTTTAGGTGGCCTGCCCTGGGCCCCAACAGTGAGAACACAGATAATTCCCGACACGTGTAAGCTCCGCCTGATTCTTCTTGGTGGTCTTTCCTTGGCTTTGGGGAACCTCACGCGTATGCTCTGCTCAGCACTCAGCTGCAGATTTGAGGGGGACCCTCTGCAGATCTCCAATCCTCTCTCCATAGAGAGAATTTGCTCCCATTGCCCAGGCCCTTAAGCAGGATCTTGAACTTATGCAGTCTTCAGTAAGTAGTTGCTCAATGAATGACTACTGTCCTGCTCTCTGTAAGTTAAGCAAACTTGGGTTGGGGCTTAGCATTTGCCTTCTAGAAAATATCCCACAAGTGGTTTGCAAACCAAGGGCAGATTCTCCACTAACAGCAAGCTCATTCTTCCAGGAGAGAGTAAGCTGGAGATGAACATTGTCTTGGGACTCAGAGCCACCTGCTGACATCAGTGACGGAGTTGCAGGACAGAGAGATCCAGGGTCTAGAGCTGCATCACCCAATACAGGAGCCAGTGAGTACATGTGGCTATTGAACATTTGAAACATGGCTAGTCTGCAGAAACAGACTCACAGACATAGAGAACAGACTTGTGGTTGCCAAGGGGAAGGGAAGCCAGGGAAGGGATGGACTGGGAGTCTGGTGTTAGTAGATGCAAACTATTACATATAGAATGGATGGACAACAAGGTCCTACTGCATAGCGCAGGGAACTATATTCAATGCCCTGGGATAAACCATAATGGAAAAGAATATAAAAAAGAATGTATATATATATGTATAACTAACTTTGCTGTACGGCAGAAATTAACACAACATTGTAAATCAATTAAACTTCCATTTTAAAAAATTAATTTTAAAAAAGGAGGGAATTTCCTGGTTAGGACTCTGTGCTCTCACTGCTGAGGGCCCAGGTTCAGTCCCTGGTCGGGGAACTAAGATCCCACAAGCCATGCGGTGTGGCCAAAAAAAAAAAAAAAAAAAAGCAAAGAAAAGAAACGTGGCTAGTCTGAACTGTGATTGTAAGTATAAAATACACACCGGCTTATTCAAAGATTTAGTATGAAAAAAACAATGTAATGACTTTTTACGCTGAATACACATTGAAGCAATGATAGTTTGGGTTAATACAATATGAAAATTAATTTCAGTGGTGTCTTTTTACCCTTTTAAGGGGGCTACCAGAATGTTTAAAATCATGTGTTGTGGCTCGCATTATATTTCTATTAGCCAGCACTGCCCTGGAGGAAGAGGACATCCCAGAAGAGCAGGCCTGGGCCAGCCACAGAATCTTAGAACCCATCCTCAAGACTTGAGGCTGACAGGAAGTAGAATTCACTGAAGGCAGAGGAGATGGGGAGCAGGATACGTAGAGGCAGATGTGATATATGTCCATCTCTTGTTACTCTGCCGTCCTTCCCCATCCCAATCCCCCAAGCAGCGTAACATGAGTCACTCACCCACTGCCTTAGGGAGACAGTTGTCACTGTAAAAGCAGAGAACAATGGAAGCATATTCTCAGTTTTTAAGATCAAGAGCCAAAGAAAAAGCCAAACTCCAGACTAGGAAAAGCCACCCCAGCCTTTGTCTATTTACAGCATCCCGGAGGGAGAGCTGGACCACCTGCATTCAAATCCTAGCTCTGCCACTTACAGCTGCGTGACCTCTGACCAGTGACTGCCACCTGTGTTCATCAGTTTCCTCTTCTGTAAAATGGAGCTGATAACAGTACCCAGCTCGCAAGGCTGCTGTGGGGGTTGTTGCTTTATATCAGGACTTGGAATAATGACGCCTAGAAAATACGGCTGAAATGTATGCTGTGACCTCTGAGCGAGTCCTGCACAGCGTCAGGGCTGAAAAGCCACATAACGGGGCCCAGTAAGGACAGCAGTAGCTGCCATGTTGCTGATTGATTATCGTGAAGAGTGATGTCCATGTGAGCCCCAATCATTGCTGCAGGTCCATCTGATCTACCCCCTGATATCAAATCTGCCCATGAGCCAGACTCCCCCGAATTAGCTGAAGCCAAGCAGGTATGGCTGGGTTATAATGCATCCATTTGCATTTAGGATCCAAGGCTGTGCACGACATGTCTGAGTGTGGTTGGTTGCTTAGCAATGGATTTTAGGAGGCTTAGCAGGTGACTTGGACTGGGAAGCCTGGCTCCTCCTTGCCTGTCCATTCAGAGAAGAGCTCAGACTGGACCCAGCCTGCCCACGGCCCTTTCTCCTGCGCAGCCTCAGAGACGCTCCTGGTTCTTGACATTTGGTGGCACCTGTTGAAACTGTCCAGCCCTAGTGCTGCTCTTCCCTTAACCAAAGAGACAACTGTGATGAGTTCTGCTTCTAAGTGGGCGAGGGTCAAGTACACAGGAGATGTCTAGGGATGGTGGATCCAACAGGGGATTGGACTGCAGAGACCTGGACTCATAATCGCCAGCTTGTCTTATCCTGAACTTGAAGCTCTCAAGAGTGGGCAACTTATGCTTCTTTGTAGTCTCAGAACTTGTCAGGAGAGAAACACACGTGTTTGCGAATGAATGAATGAATGGCTTAGCAGTCATTAGGAAATGATTGATGTCATGCTGTCTCAGTGGGAATATAGAAAGCGGGGAATACTTCCACTTCAAGGGACATCCAGTGGGAAGAGTCAAGCAAATATCAGCAAATATTTCTTGAGCACCTACTATGTGCCAGGCCCTATTCCAAGCATAGAAAGAATGTTCTAAACAAGGAGTCTTCCTTCCAGGAACTCACATTCCAGCGGAGACAGGAGTCAGAGAGGTTGGAGGGTGACCTGTGAGGAAGGTTCTACACTTGACAGAGGGGGAAACTGAGGCCCAGCGAGGTCCTACTTGCCCAGGCCACACAGCTGGCAAGCGGCAGGGCCAGGATTGGAACCTATGTCTGTGTGACCCCCCAAAAAACCACAGACAGGAAAGAAGGAGGGAGCGATCAAGGGCCCTGTCTGGTCCAACACGCCTGAAAGATTTGGCCCAAAGACGGAAAGAATCAGCAACTGGAAAGCGCTCCGAGCCTTTAGTGGTTCATAGCTCCAGGCCTGAAATAAGTTAGCTGGCTCTTCATGGCAGTAAGTCCTGGGTTCAGGCCAATCTCAATCGTTTATGTCCCTATGCCTGCTTTACATGTGTAAAATGAAACTAACCATACCCACCCCGTAGACCTTTATAGGCATTAAATCAGTTAATATGTGTAAAATTCTTTTAACAGTTCCCCACACATAGTTAAGACTCAGAAATTCCCCCCCGCACCCACATCTTGCGGCATGTGGGATCTTATTTCCTCGAGCAGGGATCCAACTGGCGCCCCCTGAAGCAGAAGCACAGAGTCTTAGCCACTGGATCGCCAGGGAAATCCTTTTTTTTTTTCCTAAAGACTCAGAAATTATTATGACTTCCAGCTTTCTCTTTCTTTTGTCTCCTTTTTACCCTGATGATTTCTCAGAAGTAACTCAACGCATTTGCCCCGTTTGGGCGTCTCCATCCTCTTAGCCTAGGGATGAAATCCAAGCGCTGGCTGCGGGGGACACAGGCACACCTGGGAAGGCGCATGTGTACGCTTTGCACAGGACAAGTCCGCTTTTGCCTCTGGACAGAGTTAAGGTGCTTTGAACTTTGGGGTTAGCCTGACCTCTAGTGGTCAGACAGAGAACTGAGCCCAGGAGAACGCTCGTAGGAGAGGTTCGAATGTCCAAACACTAAGGGGACCCAGCAAGGTGATTTTGGGGTAGCTTTTTCCGAGAGCTTACTAAATGCTGAATTGTGCTAATCCACAGAAAAGCTACTCCTCGTGGTGACGACCACACAGTTTATAAGCGGAAGTGGAGGGAAGTTTAACCTAATCCCGTCTGGCTTGAGAACCCTCTTGTTTATCCAGGACGCAGAGTGCCTGGCCGTAAAGAGTCATCGTCTCGTATTCAGAGAGGTAATCCCACTTATAAAGCCCTTCACTAACATCACTGGAACAGTGCAAACATCCTGTGACGAAGGATTTTACACCTATTTTTCACACCTAGAAGCTGCAGTTCTAAAGGGCCTGCCCCTAAATTTATATGCATATGTATCCATCCATGTGGGGCTCTATGCTAGACTCTGGCGATAAATGGAAAGCAAAAGACAGGATCTGGGTCCTCAGACTTAGAGGCTACTGTGTAGGTACCAGAACGGAGATCCCTGTTCACCCTCCGAATGCTCTTTTGTCTGGGACGTAAGAAAACTCGCCGTGGAAAGCCAACTCGTTTCAGGGCACCTGGCTTCCCACCCGGACTAGCAACTCAGCAAAGACAGGGATGCCACGGTTTCATTTCCTTTTACTCCATCCATGGAGCTCTGTGTAGGAACTGGCCTGCAGTCGTCCCGGAGCTCAGGCTGCCCTCCAGTTACGTGGGTTGGAGGGACTTAGGTGTCATGAACACCATCACTACTAGGATTAGCTGCTGCTGGTTAAGTGTGGACCCTCCTGGCAGGCGCTAAGCATGCCTAACATGCCTCCTCTCAGGTCATCCCCCAGCACCCCAGCGAGGCAGGTACTACGGTATCATCATTTTACAGAAGAGGAAACTGAGGGTTAGAGAGGTTAAGCGACTGGTCCAAGAGACTGTAGAGCCAGGATGTGAGCCCAGTTCTGTCTGATTTTAAATCCCACACATTTTTTGGTTTTTGTTTTTTTTGGCCGCACAGCACAGCATGCGGGACCTTCATTCCCCGACCAGGGATGGAACCCCTGTGCCCGCTGCGGTGGAAGTGTGGAGTCTTAACCACTGGACCGCCAGGGAAATCCTAAGAAGTTACCTCCACCCCGTTTCTTTTTTTAATTGAAGTAGAGTTGATTTACAATGTTGTGTTAATTTCTGCTGTACAGCAAAACGACTCAGTTACACACATATAGACATTCTTTTTTTATATTCTTTTCCATTATGGTTTATAACAGGATATTGAGTTCCCTGTGCTATACAGTAGGACATTGTTTTTTATCCATTCTAAATGTAATAGTTTGCATCTACTAACCCCAAACTTGTTGCCATTGTTTTTAAGCTCCCCTTCCATCAAAACCAAACTCCCAGTCCGTCCCTCTCCCTCCCCTCTCCCCGCAACCACAAGTCTGTTCTCTATGTCTATGAGTCTGTTTCTGTTTTGTAGATAGGTTCATTTGCACCATATTTTAGATTCCACATCCCTTTCTTTTAAACAAAAAAATTTATTTAAGCCACACCGTGCGGCATGCGGGATCTTAGTTCCTGGACCAAGCGTGGAAACCTTGCCCCCTGCAGTGGAAGGGCAGAGTCCTAACCACTGGACCACCAGGTAATTCCCCCCAAATCCACACTTAACCCCTGTACTCTATTGCCGTGTCCCTGACTTCTGAGCATTGCAGCTTGATCTATAAAGCTCCGTACACTCAAGGACCTTCTCATCACTGGTCTGAGAGTTGGGTACCTGAGACAAGGATTTGAGTGCAAATTATCTATTTGGGAAGTGGTCCCAGGAGGCACTGGGAGAGGGCTGGGGGAATGTATTAGTCTGCCGGGGGCTGCCATAACCACATTCCACGCACTGGGGGGCTTAAACAACAGAAATTTATTTTCTCACAGTTCTGGAGGCTGGAAGTTCAAGATCACGGTGCCAGCAGGGTTGAATTCCTCAGAGGCCTTCGCTTTCTTGCTTCATTTTCATATGGTTGTCCTTCTGTATGCACCCCTGCTGTCTCTCTGTGGCCTAACTCTTCTTATAAGAACATCAGTCAAGGCTTCCCTGGTGGCGCAGTGGTTGGGAGTCCGCCTGCCGATGCAGGGGACACAGGTTTTGCCCCGGTCTGGGAAGATCCCACATGCCGCAGAGCGGCTGGGCCCGTGAGCCATGGCCACTGAGCCTGTGCGTCCGGAGCCTGTGCTCCGCAACGGGAGGGGCCACAGCAGTGAGAGGCCCGCGTACTGCAAAAAAAAAAAAAAAAAAAAAAGAGAACATCAGTCAGATTGGTTTAGGGCACACCCTAGTGGCCTCATTTCTTTTTTTTCTAAATTGAAGTGCAGTTGATTTACAATGTTGTTTTAGTTTCTGGTGTACAGCAAAGTGATTCAGTTATATATATGTACATATTCTTTTTCAGATTCTTTTCCATTATAGGTTATTACAAGATATTGAATATAGTTCCTTGTGCTATACAGTAGGTCCTTGTTTTTTATCTATTTTTATATGCAGTAGTTTGTATCTGTTAATCCCAAATCCCTAATTATCCCTCCCCCCCTTTCCCCTTTGGTAACCATAAGTTTGTTTTCTATGTCTGTGAGTCTATTTCTGGGTTTTGTTTTGTTTTGTTTTTTTACTTATTCCTTTATTTTGTGTGTGTGTGTTTATTTTTTTTAACATCTTTATTGGAGTATAATTGCTTTACAATGGTGTGTTAGTTTCTGCTTTATAACAAAGTGAATCAGCTACACATATACATATATCCCCATATCTCCTCCCTCTTGCCTCTCCCTCCCACCCTCCCTATCTCACCCCTCTAGGTGGTCACAAAGCGCCGAGCTGATCTCCCTGTGCTATGTGGCTGCTTCCCACTAGCTAGCTATTTTACGTTTGGTAGTGTATATATGTCCATGCCACTCTCTCACTTCATCCCAGCTTACCCTTCCCCCTCCCCGTGTCCTTAACAGTATACATTGTGAAAGTCCTTCTAGGTCAGTTGATATCATTTTTTCATGAGAAAATGGAAAATTTTAGTATTTTTTTCTCTTCTTGTGCCACACATCATAACATAGAGGAAATTAAAGGAAAATATCATTGTATATATAAACTTTAAAAATAACAACTCTAACAACTCTATAAGTGTGAATATGTAGGTGTGTCTGTTTTTTTAATTAATTTTAACTTTTTATTTTATATTGGGGGTATAGCAATTATTAATGGTGTGATAGTTTCAGGTGCACAGCAAAGCCGTACATATACATGTATCCATGTATCCATTCTCCCCCAGACTCCCCTCCCATCCAGGCTGCCACATAACATTGAACAGAGCTCCCTATGCTATACAGTAGGTCCTTGTTGTTTATCTATTTTATATACAGTAGTGTGTATCTGTTAATCCCAAATTCCCAATTTATCCCTCTCCCCCTTTTCCCCTTTTGTAACCATAAGTCTGTTTTCTATGTTTGTGAGTCTATTTCCATTTTGTAAATAATTTCATTTGTATCATTTTTTTTAGATTCCACATATAAGTGATATCATACGATATTTATTTTTTTCTGTCTGTCCTACTTCACTTAGTATGATCATCTCTAGGTCCATCCATGTTGCTGCAAATGGCATTATTTCATTCTTTTTAATGGCTGAGTAATATTCCATTGTGTATATGTGCCACACCTTCTTCCATTCCTCTGTCAATGGACATTTAGTCCATCAACAGATGAATGGATAGAGAAGATGTGGCAATATATACAATGGAATATTACTCAGCCATAAAAAGAAACGAAATTCAGTTATTTGTAGTGAGGTGGATGGACCTAGAGTCATACAG
>NC_041227.1:64553410-64560415 GCF_002837175.3 Physeter macrocephalus
GGGTAAGCTGGGACAAAGTGAGAGGGTGGCATGGACATATATACACTACCAAACATAAAATAGCTAGCTAGTGGGAAGCAGCCACATAGCACAGGGAGATCAGCTCAGGTGCTTTGTGACCACCTAGAGGGGTTGGATAGGGAGGGTGGGAGGGAGACGCAAGAGGGAGGGGATATGGGGATATATGTATATGCATAGCTGATTCACTTTGTTATAAAGCAGAAACTAACACACAATTGTAAAGCAATTATACTCCAATAAAGATGTTAAAAAAAATCAAAAATGGACATTTAGGTTGCTTCCATGTCTGGGCTATTGTAAAGAGTGGTGCTATGAACATTGGGGTACATGTATCTTTTCAAATTAGAGTTTTTGTCTTCTCTAATGGCTTCATTTTAACTTAATCACCTCTTTAAAGGCCTTATCTCCAAATAAGTAGAGTCACATTCTGAGGTACTGGGGTTAGGGCTTCAGCGTAGGAATTGAAGGGGGCACGATTCAGTCCATAAGTAAGGAAGTACAGGAAGTGAGACAGGGAGAAGGAAAGGAGCAAATGAGGGGAACTTTGGTTGCTGCCGTGGGTAACTGGGGACAATGGGGGACAGTGTGAAACGCTCAGAGTCACTCCCAGGCACTGACTCTCCAGCACTCCTAGTCCAAGAGGAAGTGCTCAGACGGAGCTGCAGCTGCCTGCAGTCAGATGCAGTCAACATGCCATGGGATGGAGTGTGCCAGGGGCGTGTGGGTGGGCGCTGAATGTCTACTGTGCCATCCCCCATTTACTCCTAAGTCCATCAGATTCTTAGGTTACAGTACTTGGCTCCAATCCAACTCTAGTTGGTTTCAACAGCCAGTCTCAAAATGATCTTTATGTTTACAAATGGCAAAGTCAAGTCAGAGCCCTTCCATCAGAGCCTGCTCAGTTTCCACTTTTTTGCTGCTCCTCCCATCCCATGGCGGGAGCTATTTCATTTTCACGCCTTCTGGTTCAACCTTGTAAGAGTCAGGACTCTTGCATTGCAAATGGCAGAAACTCAGTTCAAATTGGCTTAAAAATAAAGAGGGAAGGGGGTTAGTTAATAGGCTCATGTAACTGAACATGCCAGCACTGCTGATTCAGGAGTTCAAAAAATAACCTTGGGAACTAACGCAACATTGTAAACCAACTACACTCCGATCAAGTTTTAAAAAAAACAAAATAGCCTTGGGAATTTGTCTTGCTGAACCTATTGGCTCAGTTTTTCTGTGTTGGCTTCTCTTGAAGGTAGGTTCTCTCTATGTCATGGCACAGGTGACCTCGAGCAGCTCCAGGGCTACATCCTACCAGTAGCTTTATCCATTAAGATGCTTTTGGCTACTAGTAACAGAAAAACTGGCTCAAGAATAAGGACAGCACCCAGGGTCCAGAGGCGGGCTGGACGTTCACTATTTCACTTAGCTGTTCAGTGAATACCGCCAAGTCCACCAGGCAGCAACTCCAAATATGCAAAGGGCACAAAATATGAGCTCTGACTGCATCTATTCCTGCCCTCTCCTCCAATCTATTCCCTATACAGAATCCCAAGTGACCCTTTACAGTGCAAATATAACTATATCACTCCCCTGATCAACACCCTTCTGTGGCTGCCTCTTGCTCTTTGGAAATCTTCACCAGCAGAGATGAACGCAGCCTCTGCACTGGGTGCATCTTTGACCTGGCAGATGAGTTCTTTTCAATTCTCCTCAGAAAGGAGGACCCTGAGGAGTTCCATTCACTTGTTCACATTCGTGGTCTTGTCCAGAGTGATACCAACCCTCCTGCTCTTTGTGGCAATGTAGTCCCAGGTGATGTCAATCTTTTGGACATCCCACTGGTCTACTATACCTATCACTCCGGTTCACTCTACTGTTGAAACCATGCTCATCAGACCTAGTGAGCAGGAAGTAGAAAATATCTGGACATTCTGGCGTACAACAGGAGAGGAGATAAACTCTACAGAGATTCAGGAGCCTGCCACATTAGTGAGGTTTACCTTCCAACCTTGTGGTCTGGGGCATAGCAAGACATCCCCTCCAAGATAAAGGGAAGGCTACTGCATCTTGCATTTCATATTACTAAGAAGACAGCACAAGGTTGGCCTCGGGCTTTTAGAGACAATGCATACATACTTGGGGATGCTGCTTCTTGCTAACTTAGAAAGCTACTGATTTTGAATTAGGCCCAGAGCAAAACAGGGCTTTACAATAGCGTTTGCACATTACAAGGGATCCTGCAACTTAAGCCATATAACAGGGCAGATCCCATGGCAGAGAGGTACCCATGGTGGAAAATGACATTGGGTAAAATCTCTGGCAAGACTTGGTAGGAGAATTGCAACACAGACCCCTAGGGGTCTGGACCAAGGCCATGCCATCTGCATCAGAGAACTCCTCAATATTTGAAAAATCAGCTCCTGGCATGCTACTGGGCTCTAGTAGAGACTCTAGTAGAGACTACCTAACCACGGGACACCCATTATGAGCTGGCTATTGTTAGACCCACCAAGTCATAAGATTGGGCAAGTGCCTTAGAAACCCGTAGTACTGTGGAAATGGTACATTTGGAATCAGTCTTGAGCAGGTCCAGAGGGCTTTACTTAAGTTATACAAACATGTGGCCCAGACCTCCCTGTTATCTACCTCTGTTGTTCCGATACTCTTCCTCAGCTCATACCTATGTCCTGATGAAGGGTTTCCTACATACCTGTTGGGGAAGGAGAAAATCCAAGCCAAGTTCATGGATGGTTTGGCTCAATATTTTGGTGTGATCTGAAAATACACTGCTCCTGCATGACTTCCCCACTCAGGGGCAGCTTTGAAAGACTGGACAGAGCTTTGGGCAGTGTATTTTGTGAAAAGAGGAAAGTCGCCTGAGTTAAGGATATACGCTGACTTCTTGGAAGTGGTGAGTGGCTTCAGTGATTGGTCAGGAGCCTTGAAGAAGCAAGATTAGAAGATCAGAGGTCTTAAAGCAGAAGTATGTGGATGGATCTGTGAGAGAGGCACAAAGTATGTGGATCCTTGTGTCTTGTGAATAGTCATCAGAAGGCATCCACCCAAAGAGAACAACTGAAAAACTGGGTGCACAGGGTGACTTGTTCAGTGGAGATTGGTTAGCCTTTTTATTCAGCTGTAACTGTGCCATAACTGTGAGCCCTTGAATGGCATATAAGCACATGCAGAGTTGGAGGCTCAGCAAGGACCCAACAACGCGGGCTCCCTCCCACCAAGGCTGGTCCAGTCACGGCTGCTGCTGGACATTTAGCCTGTCAGCATCACCTGTTGACACTAAACCCTCAGTATAGTGCCATCCCTGGAAGAACCCAACCTGCCCACTGGTGGCAAGGTGATTGATCGCATTGGACCATTTCTACCCTGGAGGGGCTAGCGGTTTGTCTCTACCGGAGTTCATCTGGATTCCAAGTATGGGTTTGTTTACCTTTGCTGTCCACCCAGTACCTTGGCCAGCACCACTATCAGAAGACTCACAAAGTGTCTGACTTTCCATCATGGGATCCTGGGTAACAAAGTCTTAGACCGAGGGCCTCCCTTTATGATGAAGGACGTGGACATGATATTCCACATCACTCAGAAGCTGCCTGTCTGAAAGAATGCTCAAATGGCCTCTTAAAAGCACAGCTAAGACACCAGCTCCAGGATGATACCTTGGGGGGTTAGGATGCAGTCCCTCAAGACGCGATATATAATTTGAACCAACAGCCATTATATGATGGTGTGCCCCTAAAAGTTATAATGCATGGATCTGAGAACCAGAGACATCACTACCCCTCCGCCATCACTCCCAGCAACCCACTTAGGGAATCTGTATTTCCTCTCTCTGCAACTTTAAGCTCTCCTGATCTAAAGGCTCTGGTTCCTAAAGGAGGGTGACACAGTAACCATTCCACTAACCTAAATCTAAGCTGCTACCTGGTCACTTCGGACTCCTTATGCAGGCAAAAAAAAAAAAAGAAAAGAAGAAGCAGTTACTATATTAGCAGTATAATTGACTCTCACTATCACAAGGACATAGGATTGCTGCTATATAATGAGGACAGAGAAGAGGATTCTGAAACTCAGAGGATTTCCTGGGGTGCCCCCTTGGTCTCCTATGCCCAACTTTAACTGTGAAGAGGCAATTACAGCAACCCCAGCCTCCTTCTGGCGTGGAAGCCTGGGGCTCAGAGCCCTCAGGGATGAAGTTCTAGGCTAAATCATCACACCAGCAGAATTGGTGGCCAAAATAAGTCCAGGAAAATATGCTCAACATCATCCGTCATTAGGGAAATACAAATACAAACCACAATGAAATATCACTTCACACCCACTGGGAGGTCCATAACCAAAAAGAAGAACAAGTGTTGGTGAGGAAGTGAAAAAATTGGAACCCTCATCATTGCTGGTGGGAATGTAAAATAGTACAGCTGCTTTGGAAACTGTGGCAGTTTCTCAAAAAGTTAAGCTTTGAGTTACCATATGACCAAGCAGTTCCACTCCTAGGTATATACCCAAGAGAAATAAAAACATATGTCCACACAGAGACTGTACATAAATGTTCATAGCAACACTGTTCATCACAGCCAAAAAGCAGAAACAACCCAAATGCCCACCTTGAATAGACAAACAAAATGGTATATTCATACAATAGAATAGTATTCAGCCATAAAAGGAATGATGTACTGATACGTGCTACTACATGGATGAACCTTGAAAATACTATGTTACTGTGGAGAACAGCATGGAGGTTCCTTAAAAAACTAAAAATAGGGTTACCATATGATCCAGCAATCCCACTCCTGGGCATATATCTGGAAAAGATGAAAATTCTAATTCGAAAAGATACATGTACCCCAACGTTCATAGCAGCACTATCTACAATAGCCAAGACATGGAAGCAACCTAAAAGTCCATCAACAGATGAATGAATAAAGAAGATGTGGTACATATACACAATGGAATACTACTCAGCCATAAAAAAGAATGAAATCATGCCATTTGCAGCAACATGGATGGACCTAGAGATTATCATACTAAGTGAAGTAAGTCAGACAAAGACAAATATCATGATATCACTTATGCGGCATCTAAAATATGACACGAACTTATTTACAAAACAAATAAACTCACAGACATAGAAAACAAATTTATGGTTACCAAAGGGGAAAGGAGGGGAGGAAAAAATTGGGAATTTGGGAGTAACATATACACACTATTATATATAAAATAGGTAAAAAGTAAGGAGCTACTATATAGCACAGGGAACTATATTCAATATCTTTTAATAACCTATAATGGAAAAGAATCTGATCTGTATATGTATATATATATTATATAACTATGTATATATATATATATTATATATATATATGAATCACTTTGCCGTACACCAGAAACTAACACGACACTGTAAATCAACTATACTTCAATTTTAAAAAAGTAAAAATTTTAAAAAAGAAAATACTGTAATAAGGAAAAGAGGCAAGGTGGAAAAGACAACATATTATATGATTGCATTCATAGGAAATGTCCAGAACAAGCAAGTCCACAGAGACAGAAAGTAGATTGGTGGTGCCAGGGGTTGGATGGGGCTGGGGGTGGGGGGTGTTGGCCGTGAAGGGAGTGGGGAGTGGCTGCTAATGGCTATGGAGGGATGAAAGTGACCTGAAATTAGAGAGTGGTGATGACTGCACAAATTTGTGAGGATACTAAAAACCACTGCACTGTCCACTTTACAAGAGTGAATGTTATGGTTTGTGGATTTTATCTCGGTAAAAAGAAAGGTATGAGAAAAAAATTGCTGGCCAAAGTTGAGGAGAGTTGAGAATGGTGATTGGAGATAAATGACGGCCTCAGGACCAAATGAAAGAGCAGAGATGGAGCTCATACCACAGACCCTCCTTCTGGCAATCTTTTTTTAAAGAAATTGTCATGATGGGCCACCACCCAGAGGGATCGGTGACAGGACAGAGGGAAGAGCACAACGTGAAGCATGAGGGAATCCAAGCACACACCCTTCACTATAGCTTTGGCAGCAGCTATATTGGCCTCAGGGCTCTCTCTGGCCACAGGCGAGGAAGCCCACTTGGTCCACCTGCAAGGAAAGCCTGGAGCGTCCTTAACAATGCTGATAAGAACTGATGGGGGACTTCCCTGGCAGTCCAGTGGTTAAGAGTCCCTTCTTCCACTGCAGGGGGCATGGGTTCGAGCCCTGGTCACGGAACTAGGATCCCGCATGCCGCGCAGCGCAGCCAAAAACAAAACAAAAAACTGATGGATTACCCAGCAATTACATTTATAATACTTTATACTATGAGACATTCTGATATGGTGTGTACAAAGATACAGTGTGTGTAGGATGCTAATCATAGCAGTGACGACAGCAACAAAAAAGGAAAACAACCAAATGTCCATAATAAAGGATGTAATAAATATACAGTAAAAAAAGAGAATTGATAGATTAGCAGCCCGTCTCTCTCTTTGGGTTGCCTTAACTCTGTGACGCATGTTCTATACTATCTCCCTGAGTTCCCCTGTGGGGTTTGCACCCCAGTTGCCCACAGCAGTAACTTGTTGCACAAAACGTTTTTAATTGGCTTCCTTCCCTTCCCTGTCTTGTGACTCTAATACCCAACTGAGGCTTCCTGGGATCAACTGCCAAATAAACTACTTGCATTCACATCCTTGTCGCAGGATCTGCTTCTAGGAAAACTCCACTGGTGACAACTCCATTCCAGGCACGGTCTCCCCAGTTGCCATCAGTACATTCAAGTTTACGTTTTATCCTTTCATCAAACTAAACTGGGAGGAGGTGGGTAGGGTGGAGATAGATTGTTTCTCCTGAATTACTTTATGGCCCTGGGAGGAGGGTAAAGTGAGGATCTCTGAGAGCACTAGGCATTTTCAAGGAAGAGTGACAACTCTTTTTTTTTTTTTTAACATCTTTATTGGAGTATAATTGCTTTACAATGGTGTGTTAGTTTCTGCTGT
>NC_041227.1:64561651-64626471 GCF_002837175.3 Physeter macrocephalus
CTTTGCTGTGCAAAAGCTTTTAAGTTTCATTAGGTCCCATTTGTTTATTTTTGTTTTTATTTCCATTTCTCTGGGAGGTGGGTCAAAAAGGATCTTTCTGTGATTTATGCAGAGTGACAACTCTTTGAGATTTCCAGAATTCCCTTGGACCCCAGCAAATTTTCAACAGTTGCCAATGTTCCCTATTTTGTCATATAAGAAGCTACCACTGTCTTGAAAGAATCTTGGTGTCCCACTGGAGTGGAATCATGCCCTGTGAAATTTCCTTAAGCTTTTCTTTCAGGGGAACATTTTAAGATGTCTCTGCACGCTGACAAGTGTTTCTAGATGTAGGCACTGCACCTTCACTAGCACAATATACATGATCTAAAAGAGGTATTTCAGGAATTCCCTGGCAGTCCAGTGGTTAGGACTCCACGCTTCCACTGTCAGGACCCAGGTTCCATCCCTGGTCGGGGAATTAAGATCCCTGCAAGCTGCACAACTCGGCCAAAACCAGGGGTGGGGGGTAGTATTTTAAGTGGAGGAGCAAAGTAAGCCTTTGCATGCTACCCCAGAAGCTTAGATTTTCGATGGTCCCACGAAGTTCATCTGGGATGTAGGGCTCAGGGGACCTGAAAGCAGACTTGATGGAGGCTGCTATGAGGCTATACAGGTCCTGGCGGACAGAGAGTCCTGCTATTTTTCTTTCTTTCTTTTTTTAAGTGGGGTTGGTGGGAGAGAGGTGCATGAACAGTGTCTCTGTAGGGAGAGGAAGCATTTAATAAACCAACTCTAATTTGCTGGGTAGGGTTTGTGGTAGTATAAGTAAAGGGTTAATTAACTTCAGGCCTGGTCTGGGGCAGGTCTACCTGAGAGTGACCCCAGGTCTCTGAGTTCTCACGGTGCAGTTTCCTTGGAAAACAAAGAGTTAGGGTGAATATGGAATGTCCTGAGTTTTTTCTGCTGTGTGGGAATGCAGGAATGCACCTGTATTGGAGGCTCTCTGAATCTGCATGTGAGCCTGAGGGCCATGTGACTAATATGGTATAAAAGATGGGTAATAAGTCAAGGCTGAGGCTTCTCTGTATAAAGGTGATGTATGCACACTTTAGCTCTTGTCAGGGCAACTGTACACAGGTGTTGGAGGATGTCACAACTAGGAAGAGGATGCTACTGGTATCCAGTGAGTAGAGGCCAAGGATGCTGTTAAATATCCTACAATACACATGACAGCCCCACAACAAGAGATTATCAAGCCCAAAATGTCAATAGTGCTGAGGGTGGGAAACTATTAAAGTCTGTGATGCCTCTGAGGTCTGATAAATAGCCAACCCAAACTTGTAACCAAAGCTGTGATGCTACAGGTTGACCTCGATCTTGGTCCCCAAAAGTGTACTACTCATGCTGCAGGGGTAAGAATGTTATTTCTTTACACCCTGGCCACACTGAGGATTATCAGTTTGTTTACTCTCTCCTGGAAGCAGAATGCTAGTACAGAACAGAGACCTGACTTTCATCAGGAGAGTGGTGAGGGACCCAAAGGGGCTTTCTTACCCTCCAGTGGGAGTAGTTTTGCAAATTTCCACTAGGGGGCAGCTATCAGCAGCATCCCCTCGTAAAGGTGGCTTAGAACTAAATCAAAATAAAACAAAACAAGAAAAGACCTGCTACCTGTCACCATGCTCTCCTAAAGAGAAGTGAAAGAGCCTGGAATAAGAGAGACACATGGCTTAAAATCCCAGCTCTTCCATTTACCCATATTTGCCCAAAAAGTAAGAGATGCCGATGAATAGCACATTCTGTTTTTCCAAGGAAATTTTTCAGTGAAAAATATAGGTAAGCACTCTCAACATATTTGTATGGAAAGTTATTTTTTAAATGACTTTATAAAGACAAATTTGCTTTTAAAAATATATAGTGTAACTTTTATAATTGAACATACACATGGAACAAAAGTCAAAATGTACAAAAGAATACACAACGGAAAGTAGATCTCTATCATGCTTTTTATTTTATGCCGTATCATTAAATTGGAAAAAAATTAAGAGTGTTGTCAAAAATAAATTTGAAATGGATCAAAGACCTAAATGTAAGGCCGGACACTATAAATTCTTAGAGGAAAAGCTAGGCAGAACACTCTTTGACATAAATTGCAGCAATGTCTTTTTGATCCACTTCCTAGAGTAATGAAAATAAAAACAAAAATAAACAAATGGGACCTAATTAAACTTAAAAGCTTCTGCACAGCCAAGGAAACCATAAACAAAATGAAAAGACGGCCCACAGAATGGGAGAAAATATTTGCAAACGAAGCAACCGACAAGGGGTTAATCTCCAAAATATAAAAACAGCTCATGCACCTCTATATCGAGAAAACAACCCGATCAAAAAAAAACGGGTAGAAGACCTAAATAGACATTTCTCCAAAGAAGACATATAGATGGCCAAGAAGCACATGAAAAGATGCTCAACATCACTAATTATCAGAGAAATGCAAATCAAAACTACAATGAGGTATCACCTCACACCGGTCAGAATGGCCATCATCAAAAATCTACAAATAATACATGCTGGAGAGGATGTGGAGAAAAGGAAACCCTCCTACGCTGTTGGTGGGAATGTAAATTGGTACAACCATTATGGAGAACATTACAGAGATATCTTAAAAAACTAAAAATAGAACTACCATGTGATCCAGCAATCCCACTCTTGGGCATATATCCAGAAAAGACGAAAACTCTAATTCAAAAAGATACATGCACCCCAACGTTCATAGCAGCACTGTTTACAATAGCCAAGACATGGAAGGAATCTAAATGTCCATTGACAGATGAATGGATAAAGAAGGTGTGGTACATATACACGATGGAATATTACTCAGCCATAAAAAGAATGAAGTAATGCCATTTGCAGCAACATGGAAGGACCTAGAGATTATCATATTAAGTGAAGTAAGTCAATCAGAGAAAGACAAATATCATATGATATCACTTACATGTGGAATCTAAAAAAATGATATAAATGAACTGATTTACAAAACAGAAATAGAGTCACAGATGTAGAAAACAAACCTATGGTTACCAAGGGGTAAAGGGGGGGAGGGATAAATTGGGAGATTGGGATTGACATAAACACACTACTATATATAAAATAGATAACTAATAAGGACCTACTGTATAGCACAGGGAACTCCATTCAATACTCTGTAATGACCTATATGGGAAAAGAATCTAAAAAAGAGCGATACGTGTATATGTATAACTGATTCACTTTGCTGTACAGCAGAAACTAACACATTGTAAATCAGCTATATTCCAATAAAAAATTTTTAAAAATTAAAAGTGTTGTGATTCTATGTGTTGGTATGAATGGAGATTCATAGACACTCCTTTACTGCTGGTGGAAATATGAGTGGGTACAACCACTTCAGAAAACAGTACGACATTATTAAAATTAAAGATGTATAATTCTTCTCCTCGTGTATATATGAAATACGTATATACATCTGAGAACATTCATAAGATCATGGTTCATAATGCTGTTGGAAACATCCCATATGTCCATCTATGGTAGAATGCATAAATAAATTATGGTATATTCATGCAATTGTTACTATACAGAAGTGATTATCTTTTTGATCTCAGGACTCCTTTACACTCTTAAAAACTACTAACCACCCCAAAGAGCTTTTGTTTACATTTATACCTATACGTATTCACCATGTGGGAAGTTTGAACTGAGAAACTTTTTAAATGTTTGTTAATTCATTTAAAAATAATAAATATATACCATAACATAAATAATATTGTTATGAAAAATAACTTTTTTAAAAGCCTAGCAAAAATGGCGACATTACATATTTGCAAATCTCTTTAATGTCTGCCTTAATAGAAGACAGCTGCATTCTCGTATCTACTTCTGCATTCATTTGTTGCAATATCTCACATCATGTAGTTCCTAGAAAGCTCCACAGTACCTTTTTTCCAGAAAGCTACATAGTACTCATGAGAGAATAAAGATAAAAAAGGCAAATCTCTTCTTAGTATTTATATACTATGTGTGTATACTTGGTACTATGAAAACAGTTTTGACCTCTTGGATGGTCTGATTTTGAGAAGCACCACTATATAGCGATGAAAATGAATGAGCTACATCATTATATGCCTTGTCATAGAGAGTTCTCATAAACATCCTATTGAACAAAGGGAGCAAGATACAAAAGAATACGCTCAGGGGAAGGGGGGAGAATGGGGAGTTAGCGTTTAGTGAGTACAGAGTTTCAGTTTTGCAAGAGTAAAAAGGTTCTAGAGATGAGTGGCAGTGATGGTTGCACAATATTGTGGATGCGCTTAATATCAGTGAAATGTACACTCAAAGCTGGTTAAGATGGTGAATTTTATGTTACATGCTGTTTTCCCCCCTGCTTAAATGGTTACTTAGATATGACACCGAAAAAAAATTGATACATTGCACTTTATCAAAATTATAAACTTTTCTGCTTCAAAGGACATCATCAATGAAGGAAAAAGGCAAACCATATAATGGAAGAAAATATTTTTAAATTATATATCTGATAAGGGAACTATATCCAGACTATATAAAGAACTCTTAAAACTCAACAACAAAAAGACAACCCAATTTTTTTTTTAACATCTTTATTGGAGTATAACTGTTTTACAATGGTGTGTTAGCTTCTGCTTTACAACAAAGTGAATCAGCTATACATATACATATGTTCCCATATAACCCAATTTTTAAATGTTCAAGAACTTGAATACATATTTCTCCAAAGAAAATATACAAATGGCCAATAAGCACATGAAAAGATGCTCAACATCATTAGTCATTCAGAAAATACAGGGACTTCCCTGGTAGTCCAGTGGATAAGACTCTGCGCTCCCAATGCAGGGGGCGTGGGTTTGATCCCTGGTCAGGGAACCATATCCCGCATGCCACAACTAAGAGCCCACATGCTGCAACTAAAGATCCTGCACATGGCAACGAAGATCCCATGTGCCACAACTAAGACCCAGCGCAGCCAAATAAATAAATAAATATTTTTAAAAAAGAAAATACAAATCAAAACCACAATAAGATACCACTTTATATCCACTTGATGGCTGTAATAAAAAAAGAGGCAATAACAAGCCTTGGTGAGGATGTGGGGAAACAGGGACCTCATACATTGTTGATGGGAATGTAAAATGGAATAGCTATCAACTCTACTTCAATTAAAAAAAAAAATTAGGGCTTCCCTGGTGGCGCAGTGGTTGAGAGTCCACCTGCCAATGTAGGGGACACAGGTTCGTGTCCCGGTCCTGGAAGATCCCACATGCCGCGGAGCGGCTGGGCCCGTGAACCACGGCTACTGAGCCTGCGTGTCTGGAGCCTGTGCTCCGCAACGGGAGAGGCCACGACAGTGAGAGGCCCGCATACCGCAAAAAAATAAAAAATAAAAAAAATAAAAACAGGGACTTCCTTGGTGGTCCAGTGATTAAGACTTCGCACTTCCAATGCAGGGTGCATGGGTTCAATCCCTGGGCGGGGAACTAAGATCCCACATGCCGTGTGGTGTGACCAAAAATATTTTTTTTAATTAAAAAAAATAAAAAATAAAAATAAATAAAATGGAATAGCTGCTATGGAAAATATTTTGGTGGTTCCTCAAGAAGTTAAACATAGAATTACCATATGACCCTGCAATTCCATTCCTATACTCAAGAGAATGGAAAGATCTGTCCACACAAACCCTTGTGCATGAACATTCATACAGCATTATTCATAATAGCCCCAAAGTGGAAGCAATCCAAATGTTCATCAGTTGATGAATGGATAAACAAAACTATACAATGGTGTACTATTCAGCCATAAAAAAGCTGGACAGGGGACTTCCCTGGTGGTGCAGTGGTTAAGAATCCGCCTGCCAATGCAGGGGACACAGGTTCGATCCCTGATCCAGGAAGATCCCACATGCTGCAGAGCAACTAAGCCCGTCATGTGCCACAACTACTGAGCCTGCGCCCTAGAGCCCGCGAGCCACAACAACTGAGCCCGCATGCCACAACTACTGAAGCCCTCATGCCTAGAGCCCGTGCTCTGCAACAAGAGAAGCCACCGCAATGGGAAGCCCACGCACCGCAACAAAGAGTAGCCCCTGCTCGCCACAATTAGAGAAAGCCCACGCGCAGTAAGGAAGACCCAAGGCTGACAAAAATAAATAAATAAATTTATTTTTTTTAAAGTTACAGAAATTATTCCAGCCTCAATTTTTATAACGCATTGTCTTAGAGACTTCTTTTAAGAATGATTAGCTTCTGTGTCACAGAAATATTTTTATTAAAGTATATTAATTCCTTTCAGTTTTTCTTTGTTAGTAAGTCTAAGTAAAATTAAATGTAAAACTTGTATTAAAAAACAAAAAAGAGAGAAGCCACTGCAAAGAGAAGCCCACGCACCACAACGAAGAGTAGCCCCCGCTCGCTGCAACTAGAGAAAGCCCGCGCGCAGCAACGAAGACCCAACGCAGCCAAAAATAAATAAATAAATCTATTTTTTTAAAAAAAGCTGGACAATTATTTGGCAAAAAGTACTAATACATGCTACAACATTATGAACCTTGAAAACATGAGCTAAGTGAAAGATGCCAGACACCAAAGAGCACGTATTGCATGATTTCATCTATGTGAAATGTCCAAAATAGGCAAATCCTTGAAGACAAACTAAGTTTTGGGGCAGGGCTGGGGGAGGGAGGCGGGGTCAGGCAGGCATGCACGGGGAGTGACTGCTAATGGGTTTCTTGTGGAGGTGACAGAAAATGTTCTAAAATTAGTGGTGATGGCTGCGTAACTCTGTGAATATACTTAACAGCCACAGAATTTATACGTTTAAAAGGTAAATCTTATGGTATGTGGATTATACCTCAATAATGCTTTAATAAAGATATATGGTGGCAAACAAGCATGTGAAAAGATGTTCCTCATTATTAACTATTAGGGACAAGTATATGAGATACTCCCACATATCTGTTAGAATGGCCAAAAAAAGGAAAAAGACGGACAATATCAAGAACTGACAAGGCTGTGGACACACTGGAAATCTCATACATTGCTGGTGGGAATGCAAGATGGAGCCACTTTGGAAAACGGTTTGGCAGTTTTTGTGTAAAGTTACACATACACGTACCATATGGCTCAATAACCCATTCCTAGGTGTTTACCAAAGAGAAATGAACACATGTTCATTCAAAAACCTAAACATGAATTTTATAGCAGTGTCATTACCAGAACAAGAAAACCCAAGGACTTCCCTGGCGGTCCAGTGGTTAAGACTCTGTGTTACCAATGCAGGGGGCATGGGTTTGATCCCTGGTCAGGGAACTAAGATCCTGCATGCTGCACAGCACAGCCAAAAAAAGGAAGGAAGGAAGGAAGGAAGAAAGGAAAAAAAGAAAGAAAGAAAGGGATGACCCAAATATTCAACTGATGAATAACCAACCATGGTGCATCCATACAATGCAAGAGGAGTCCCCAACAGAAAGGAATGAACTGTGGCTATAACGACGTGGATGAACGTCAAATTAAATAGGTTAAATGAAAGAAGCCAGCCCCAGAAGGCAACATACAGTATGATTCCATTTATAGGATGAGCTGGAAAAGGTAAAACTGTAGGAACAGGAGACAGGTCGATGGTTGTCAGGGGCTGGAAGTAGACGGAGGGGTTGACTACAGAGGAGCACACGGGAATTTTGGAGGCGATGGAAATAGCCTACATCTTGACTGTGGTGGTTGGTACATGATTTTATGTGTCTGTCAAAAATGGGAAAACTAAACTAAAAAGAGTGAATTTTTCTGTATGGAAATTATACTTCAGTGATTCTGACTTAGAAAAAAAACAAAACCAAAGGGGGAAAGAAAGTGGTTCTTCCTCTCATATGGTTGGACCAATCTAATTCCATTTTCCCTTCCCAGAAAGCAATCACTGTTACCAGTTTGTGTATCCTCTCAGCTTCTCAGAAATACTCTAGATATATACAAGTGCGTGTGTATATATGCATGTATACACATATATATATACACGCACAGATATGTATACATACAATTTTAGAAGCATATTATACACTGGTTTTTACTGTGCTTTGCACTTTATATATTTTGAATATCCTTCCATATCAATACAGAGCAGGCTGTACTCTCATTTCTTTCTTTCTTTATTTTTAAAATTAATTTATTTATTTTTATTTGGTTGTGCCGGGTCTTAGTTGTGGGCAGGCTCCTTAGTTGTGGCATGCGAACACTTAGTTGGGGCACGCGAGTGGCACGTGGGATCTAGTTCCCTGACCAGGGATTGAAGTTGGGCCCCCTGCTCTGGGAGCGCAGAGTCTTAACCACTGCGCCACCAGGCAAATTTTTCTTTTTTTTTGAAGCAGGCAGATAACTTGGCTGAACTCAAGCTGCAGGCTGCCCCCCGCCCCACCCCGGGTCTTAGCTGAAGTGCATCCGTTCACTTTGTTTAACCGCAGCTGGAGTTGCCCTGTATACAAGGGTTCTGCTAGAGATTGGGGCAGGGCTCACATATAGAATGGGGGGTCCCTCCTCTCTGCATCTCCCTTTCCAGGATTGCCCCCTCAATTTCCAGAGGCCGTGTTCACGCACACTTAGCTCTCTGATTCTTCAAGCCAGTAAACCAGGCATTCTGGCAGAGATGCAGCCACCCCGCCCCCCACCCCCTTTGCCCTGCCTTTGAAAACGGGACATACACCCGGGTCCTGTCCCTTTCTTCTACGCGACGACACCCCTTCAGCAACGGTCTGTTTTTGGTCATTCTCCAGTGCCCTCAGGTAGTTAATTTTTTTACATTTTATCCAGCATTTACAGCTGTTAACTGCACAGGATTTATCTGGGGAGGTGCTCAGCCATGACTGGGAGAAGAATTTTGCCTCACTCTTTCTAATAGCCACATTGCACCTTCAGGACAACCCTGCAGGAAAGGTACTATTATTGCCCCCTGCCTGCAGAGCAATGGGTCATATGGGCCCATTAGACCCCAGATCCTTTGAGCATTTTGGGATCGAGTGTGATTTTTTTTCCAAAGATTTTATTTTATTTTTTAACCATCTTTTAAAATTGAAGTAGAGTTAATTTACAATGTTGCGTTAGTTTCAAGTGCACAGCAAAGTGATTAAGTCATATATGTATTCTTTTTCAGATTCTTTTCCATTATAGGTCATTACAAGATATTGAATATCGTCCCCTGTGCTACACAGTAGATCCTTGTTGTTTATTTATTTTCTATATAGTAGTGTGTATCTGTTAATCCCAAATTCCCAGTTTATCCCTCTCCCCCCTTTCCCCTTTGGTAACCACAAGATTGTTTTCTATGTCTGTGAGTCTATTTCTGTTTTGTAAATCAGTTCATTTAGATCACTTTTGTTTAGATTCCACATATGTGATATCATATTATATTTGTCTTTGTCTGACTTACTTTACTTAGTATGATAATCTCTAGGTCCATCCATGTCCTGGAAATGGCATTATTTCATTTTTTTATGGCTAATATTCCATTGTGTATATATACTACATCTTCTTTATCCATTCATCTGTTGATGGACACTTAGGTTGTGTCTTGGCTATTGTAAATAGTGCTACTATGAACGTTTGGGTGCATGTATCTTTTCTAATTTGAGTTTTTGTCTTTTCCAGATATATGCCCAAGAGTGGGATTGCAGGATCATATGGTAACTCTATTTTTAGTTTTTGTGTTTTTTTTAACATCTTTATTGGAGTATAATTGCAAAGCACCCAGCTGATCTCCCTGTGCCATATGGCTGCTTCCCACTAGCTATCCACCCTACGTTTGGCAGTGTATATATGTCCATGCCACTCTCTCACTTCGTCCCAGCTTACCCTTCCCCCTCCCCATATCCTCAAGTCCATGCTCTAGTAGGTCTGTATTTTATTCCCATCCTACCCCTAGGCTCTTCGTGACTTTTTTTTTTTTTTTTTTGCCCATGCTACGTGGCTTGTGGGATCTTAGTTCCCCGACCAGGGATTGAACCTGGGCCCTTGGCAGTGAAAGCACAGAGTCCTAACCATTGGACCACCAGGGAAGTCCTGATACCTCATTGTAGTTTTGATTTGCATTTCTCTAATAATTAGCGATGTTGAGCATCTTTTCATGTGCTCGTTGGCCATCTGTATGTCTTCTTTGGAGAAATGTCTATTTAGGTCTTCTGCCCATTTTTTATTGGGTTGTTTTTTTGACAGTGAGCTGAATCAGCTGTTTGTATATTTTGGAAATTAATCCCTTGTCAGTTGCATTGTTTGCAAATATTTTCTCCCAGTCCATAGGTTTTTTCATTTTGTTTGTGGTTTCCTTTGCTGTGCAAAAGCTTTTTGATTGACAATGTTTTGTTTATTTCTGTTGTACCGCAAAGTGATTCAGTTATACACATATATATACATTCGTTTTGTTTGTTTGTTTGTTTGTTTTTGTTTTTTTGCGGTACGTGGGCCTCTCACTGCTGTGGCCTCTCCCGTTGCAGAGCACAGGCTCCGGACGCGCAGGCTCAGCGGCCATGGCTCACGGGCCCAGCCGCTCCGCGGCATGTGGGATCTTCCCGGACCGGGTCACGAACCCGTGTCCTGTGCATCAGCAGGCGGACTCTCAACCACTGCGCCACCAGGGAAGCCCTATACATTCGTTTCTACATTCTTTTCCACTACGGTTTATCACAAGATATTGAATATAGTTCCGTGTGCTATACAGTAGGACCATGTTGTTTATCCATTCTATATATACTAGTTTTCATCTGCTAATCCCAAACTCCCATTCCACCCCTCCCCCACTCCCCCTTCCCCTTGGCAACCACAAGTCTGTTCTCTGTGTCTGTAAGTGTGTTTCTGTTTCATAGATAGGTTCATTTGTGTCATATTTTAGATTCCACATATAAGTGATATCACATGGTATTTGTCTTTCTCTTTGACTTACTTCACTTAGTACGATAGTCTATGTCCATCCGTGTTGCTGCAAATGGCATTATTTCATCCTTTTTTATGACTGAGTAGTATTCCATTGTGTATATGTACCACATTTTCTTTATGCATTCATCTGTCAATGGACATTTAGGTTGATTCCATGTCTTGGCTATTGTGAATAGTGCTGCTGTGAACATAGGGGTGCATACATCTTTTTGAATTATAGTTTTGTCTGGATATATGACCAGGAGTGCGATTGCTGGATCCCACTCTATTTTTAATTTTTTGAGGAACCTCCAAACTGTTTTCCACAGTGGCTTCACCAACTTATATTCCCACCAACAGTGTAGGAGTTTTCCCTTTTCTCCATACCCTTTTCAGCATTTGTTATTTGTAGACTTTATAATGATGGCCATTCTGACCAGTGTGAGGTGGTACCTCATTGTAGGTTTGATTTGCATTCTGTAACAATTAGTGATGTTGAGCACCTTTTCATGTGCCTGTTGGCCATCTGTATGTCTTTTTTGGAGAAATGTCTATTTAGGTCTTCTGCCCATTTTTCTATTGAATTGTTTGGTTTTTTGTTATTGGGTTGTATGAGCTGTTTGTATATTTTGGAAATCAAGCCCTGTTGGTCACATCATTTGCAAATATTTCCTTCCAGTCTGTAGGTTGTCTTTTTGTTTTGTTTATGGTTTCCTTCGCTGTACAAAAGCTTGTAAGTTTGATTAGGTTCCATTTGTTTATTTTTGCTTTTATTTCTATTGCCTTGGGAGACTGACCTACAAAAACATTGGTATGATTCATAGCATACAGCTCTTAGAGTTTTGATATACAGTCTGTAACCACCACCATGATCAATGTATAGAACAGTATCATCACCCACAAAAGTTACCCCATGCCTCTTTGTAGTCACCCCCCTCTTCAAACCTCGGCTTTTGGAAAGCACTGATTTTTTTTTTGTCCCTATAGTTTTGCTTTGTAAGAATGTCATATATATATATTTCTTGACTCTCTATTCTGTTTTATTGATCTAGATATCTATACTATCTCTAGTACAATGCTGTCTGGACTTTTTTTTTTAACATCTTTATTGGAGTATAATTGCTTTACAATGGTGTGTTAATTTCTGCTGTATAACAAAGTGAATCAGCTATACATATACATGGGGATATATGTCTGGACTTTTTAGCTTTTATAGTAGGTCAGAAAATCAGGTAATGTGAATCTTCCAACATTGTTCTTCAATTTCAAAATTGTTTTGGCTATTCTAATTCCTTGACTTCTACAAGTAAATTTTAGAATCAGCTTGCCAATTTCTACAAAAGTCCTGCAGGGATTTTGGATCAGAATTGCACTGAATCTGTAGATCAGTTTGGAGTGATCAGCTTTAAAACAAAAGCTTTTAAGTTTACTTAGGTCCCATTTGTTAATTTTTGCTTTTATTTCCATTATTCTAGAAGATGGATGCTAAATGGCCACAATTTACGTCAGAGTGTTCTCCTAGGAGTGTTCTCCTAGCGTATGTTTTCCTCTTGGAGTTTTATTGTATCTGGTATGACATTTAGTCTCTAACCCATTTTGAGTTTGTTTTTGTATATGCTGTTAGAGAATGTTCTAATTTCATTCTTTTATGTGCAGCTGTCCAGTTTTCCCAGCACCACTTATTGAAGAGACTCTTTTCTCCAGTGTGTATTCTTGCCTCCTTTATTGTAGATTAATTGACCATAGTGCATGGGTTTATTTCTGGGCTTTCTATACTTTCCATTGATCTATATGTTTGCGTTTGTGCCAGACCATACTGTTTTGATTACTGTAGCTTTGTAGTATAGTCTGAAGACAGGGAACCTGACTCCTCCAGCTCCGTTTTTCTTTCCCAAGATTGTTTTGGCTATTTGGGGTCTTTTGTGTTTCCATACAAATTAAAAATTTTTTTGTTCTAGTTCTGTGAAAAATGTCATTGGTAATTTGATCGGGATTATGAGTGTGGTTTTTTTGTTTTGTTTTGTCTTTTTACTTTGGCATCTATGCACTTAACTACATGCAACCTAGAATGTGGTGGTTCTTAATCCTGGCTGTGCATCAGAACCACCTGCATATCCCGCCAAGCCCTGCTGAATCAGACGCTTTGGGCTCTGCTTTGGAAAGAAGCTCCATGCCTCAACACAGAGTCAGGGCTCAAATATGGGCATGACTTTTCCCTCCCGTCTCCCTTTTTCTGCCTCCCTGGGGAAGATTTCTACCGCCAGCCTCTTCCTCTACCAAGTCTCAGACCTAGATAATTAGGTCTGACCCATTCCTGCCAGATCTATGTCACCAGCCTGCACAACAGGTGGAACAGGCTCCAGGAGCTGCAGGAAGAAACAGCTATCCTTTGGATCATCCTTCTCCACCTGTCGGAAGCCATAACCCTGATTACGTGACTGCTGGGAAGGATGCTATGAGCCATGGTGTATGTGCCACCCAATCTCTGCCTTCAAATAAACCACACCTGACAGCCCCATGCTATCCTGGGCCCCTTCAAGTTCCTGGAACCTCCCAGATGCTTCTGAAGGTAATTATAGTTCAGCTGTGGTACCAGCCATACTCAAATTGCCCTGAATGTTAACATGGGAGGGAGTTCTCATACACCTCTAGGACATTCCTCTCTAAGTCAAAATTTGTTCAAATGGCTTTTATGGTCCTACGTGATTGGGGCCCTGTGTATGCCTCTGGCCTAAGCCCTGTCACTCCCCATCGTTATCCATACCTCAGCCATCCCAGGCTTTTGACTGTCCCTAGATCACACCTCAGGACTCTTGCACATGCCACTCACCCCAGCTAGAAACTTCTTCCCTTAGAACCTCACACTCAAATGTCACCTCCTGGGCTTCCCTGGTGGCGCAGTGGTTGCGCGCCCGCCTGCCGATGCAGGGGAACCGGGTTCACGCCCCGGTCTGGGAGGATCCCGCGTGCTGCGGAGCGGCTGGGCCCGTAGGCCATGGCCGCTGGGCCTGCGCGTCCGGAGCCTGTGCTCCGCAACGGGAGAGGCCGCAGCGGGGGGCGGCCCGCATACCACAAAAAAAAAAAAAAAAAAAAAAATGTCACCTCCTCACAGAGGCCCTTCCTGACCATCCAGTGTTAAGTCACCCTCACCCACCGCCCTGTCACTCTCCATCTCCCTAACCCGGTTTAATTTTCTTCATAGCACTTATCACATTCTACTGTTAGCCTCTCTCTGCTTGTCTAGTTGCTTATTGTAGCTCTCCCCCATTAGATCGGAAGCTCCAGGATAGCAAAAGACTTGCACATCGTGTTCACTGCTGTATCCTGCATGCCTCGAGCAATGCCAGGAACAAGCTGTCACTCAATAAGCATCCGTGAGAGAATGATACCTTTGTCATCAGCAGCAAACTGAAGACAGGTAGACACCGGAAGCAGGCACAGGGGACAGACACGGCGAGGAACCCCACACAGGGTAAGTCAGCTCACCCACTGGGTTTGAATCCTGGCTGCATCACTACTAGCTGTGACCTTGGTCTCACCTCTGGGGGAAACTGGGCTTCCTTCTCTGATCCTCAGTTTTCCTCCTGCATAAAACCGGGAAAAGAATCAGACCTACCTCACAGTGTCATAGTAAAGGTAAAGGAGATACTACACTTTCATCATGCAGCACAGAGCCAGGCCCATTGGATCAACAATCCTGGATGCAGAGTGGGGTAGGGGCATGCACAAAGCCTGAGAGATGGCCTGTGTACCTAAAGGCACCCCTGTTTTCACTTCCTTAAAAGGTAGATTCAAGGCCACTGCCCTGTGTTAATCTACCAAGCTTGTTACTGCTGGAGAAGCCAGACAGAACCACTTATCAAGGGTCCTTTTGGGGTTCCACAAATAATTATCTGGGGCACCTGCCAGGTGCCTGAGGGAAGACAGATGAAGCAGATGAGGTCTGTGCCCTCTGAGAACTTAATCCAGGAGCAGAGACAAGATAAAACACAGGATCAAAGATAACAGAGGGTAACTGTGAGACGGAAGAAGGCTGGGGACAGTCTGTTGGCAGTGGATCAGCTTTGCTCCTGGTACACGAAGATAGGATGCCCCTCGCCGTGGGCCCCTCCATAGGACGCCTCTGCTCTCAAATAGAGTCGTGCTTAGGAGACCGTCCTCCCCAGCCAGGCACACCCTGTTTTAAATCATGGATCCTGTGTGACCTCAAGCACATGACTTCACCTCTCTGAACCTCATCGCCTCGTTTATAAAATGAGGATAATATTAGGACCTATTTGCAGGGTTCTTGGGAGAATTTAAGGAGCTTTGCATTAAAAATACTTGGCACGGGGCGTGGTGAATAGGAAACGGGGGTGGGGGGGCAAATGCCAGCCAGAGTTGTGGTGTTGTTATGTTTATCCAAATGGGAAGCGCATCAAAGAAACATCTCTAGCGTCTGCCACTTGAATTTATTTACATGGTGCTTGTGTGCCAGACAAAGTCAGGGAATTGTCTTGACAAACATATGAGGAAGGTACTATTTTTCTCATCTTTTTTTTTTTTACGCATAACATAAAATGTATCACCTTAACCATTTTTAAGCGTACAGCTTATTAGTGTTAAGCGTATTTGTTGTGCAACAGATCTCTAGAACTTTTTCATCTAGCAAAACTGAAACACTTCCCATTTCCCGCTCCGCCAACCCCTACTTTCTGTTTCTAGGAAAACACTATTTCAACTCTGTTTCACAAATCAAGAAAACCAAGACCAGCTACATACTTTGTGGGACTCAGGGCCAAATGAAAATGAAACTTGGGGCTTCCCTGGTGGCGCAGCGGTTGCGCGTCCGCCTGCTGATGCAGGGGAACCGGGTTTGCGCCCCGGTCTGGGAGGATCCCACATGCCGCGGAGCGGCTGGGCCCGTGAGCCATGGCCGCTGGGCCTGCGCGTCCGGAGCCTGTGCTCCGCAACGGGAGAGGCCACAGCAGAGGGAGGCCCGCATACCACAAAAAAAAAAAAAAAAAAAAAAAAAAAAAAGAAAATGAAACTTAAAAGGAATGTCTAGACCTCAATATCAGAGCATTAAACCAAGAACAGGACCCTTCTGAGTGCAGTCACACAGGGCCCATGAAACAGGTCCCAGAGGAAAACAAGGTCCAGAGAAGTTAAGTACTTTCCCAAGGTCACACAGCAAGTTTGGGAGCCTCTAAAATTACATGATTTCCCTTACTTACTGTAAACGCCCTGCAGGCAGGGGCTTTGATATATTCACTGCCGATTGCCCAGCAGCCAGCACAATGCCTGCCACACATTGGCACTCGTTACAAAGTTCGTATCTGGGGGAATGAATGAATAGGTCACATTCATCCTACAGAGAAGAGGCTTCTCCAAGTTTCTGAGCTCTACCTCAGCTCTGACGCAATAACATTCCCATTCCTACTCGTCCTTTTTTTTTCTTAACATCTTTATTGGAGTATAATTTCTTTACAATGGTGTGTTAGTTTCTGCTGTACAACAAAATGAATCAGCTATATGTATACATATATCCCCGTATCCCCTCCATCTTGCGTCACCCTCCCATCCTCCCTATCTCACCTCTCTAGGTGGTCACAAAGCACGGAACTACTCATCTTTTGCGTTTACCTAGAGCCCTCGCATTCCTAGGAGAAGCAAGCGTGGCATGTGTCTATCTCTACATAATGTCCCCTGGCACTTTTATGAGGCCACACCTCTTCAGAACATTCCTGGTTTTGAGTCCCACTTTTATGAGGTGAAGTTAGAAGACACAGGACAATATGAGGTCCCTGGTGGCACGTTCTGGCTCCATGTCCCTAGGTCACCCAGAGTCTGAGGGTCAAGTCGCCTCTCTGATCTGAACACAAGAAAACTAGAACAGAATTATACAAGTATAAGCAAAACATGAGGTTTTTTGTTTTGTTTTTTACAGTTATGGCATTAAGTGCTACAAGAGTTTAGGAAGCTAGCTAATTTTGGTTTCTTTGAAAGGGACTTCATTTTTCTGTCTGTTTGTGAGATTCTTTGCTGGTAGTGGGAAAAAGGGAGGGCTGGAACTTCAGGAGCACATCAGTGGATTAATCATAACCCTGATCTCATGACCTCTTGTCATCATTGCTCTGTGCATGGCTCCCTTGTAGTTTAATTGTTCTTTCTTTCTTTCTTTTCATTAAAATAATGAATACCTGTGAACCTACCCAAGACCAAGATCATTACCAACAACTCTGGGTTCCTCTTCTGTATCTCATCCTTCCTTCTCAGAAGTAACGAGTCTCCTGAATTTTGTGTTTTCCAGTTGTCTTTTTGCAGATGTGTTATATCCGTATGACTAACTAAATAACGCATTGTTTAGTTTTACTAGTTTTTGAATTTCACAGAAAGGGTATTATATAATACGCCATCTTCTGAGACTTGCTTTTTTGATTCAAGAACAGCTAAAAAGATTCCCATCACAATATTGTTACATGTAGCTGTATTTTACTTATTTTCACTGCTGTACAATATTCTAGTGTCTGGATGGATTTTAATGAATCTATTCTCATGGCATGGGCATTTGGGTTGTTTCAGCTTTTTGTTATTAAAAAGAGAGCCTCCATGAAATTCTTGTGCAAGTACACGAGTTAAATTTTGCCTTGGGTATATAACCAATATAATATGAGAAAGATACTATATGTATATTTTTTCTTTTGGGGTGGGAGAGTGTTGCGTGGCTTGTGGGATCTTGGTTCCTCAACCAGGGATTGAACCCAGGCCCTCAGCAGTGGAAGCACAGAGTCCTAACCACTGGACTGCCAGGGAATTTCCAAGATACTGTATTTCTGGTCTTTTTTTTTTTCATGTAACACAAAATTTATCATCTTAAACATTTTTAACTGTATGCTTTTGTAGTGTTAGATATATTCACTTTTTTGTATAACTAGAATTAGAATTTTTTCGTCCTGCAAAACTGAAAGTCTATGCCAATTGAACATCTCCTCCTCATTTTTCCCCTCCCCCAACCCCTACTTTCTGTTTCTAGGAAAGTAGCATTTTAACTCTGTTTCACAAATCAAGGAGTGGAATTATTGATTCATGGGGTATAGGAATGCTCAGTTTTGCCAGAGAATCCCAAACTGTTTCTCCAAATGACTGTTCCAGTGCATACTCCCCCATGATCACAGGGGAGCCCACTGTTCCCCATCTCCCACACATGGTATTATCATAATTTTTTTTGCCACACCGCATGACTTACGGGGATCCTAGGTCTGGGACCAGGGATTGAACCTTTGCCCTCAGCAGTGAAAGCACCAAGTCCTAACCACTGGACTGCCAGGGAATTCCCAGTCAAACTTCTCAATTTTGCCAAATGAATGAGTGTTGAGTGAATACATGAATTAACGGTGGAGGGAAAATAGGTTGCTCATATCAGTTTTCAAAAACTCAGTTCATATGAGGACTTAAATAATCAATGACCTTCAGCTTTCAGCAAATTAAATGTGCCTTAAAATGCTGCTAAGAAGGCAAAATGGAAGGAGTCAAACATAAGGTTGCAAAAATATTCTAAAAACTAAAATCATCTATCTATTATAAATAGACGTAAGATAAAAATAGTTTAAAAACAAAGTCCCTTTATAGATCATATTGTCGTTTGCATCAAATCATAATATATATATTTATGCTTTTTTCTTTGTTAACAATTATTTCACAATTTTATTTTTATTTATTTATTTTTTTAAGAAATTTTTTTTTTAAACAAGTTATTTATTTATTTATTTATTTTCGGCTGCATTGGGTCTTCGTTGCTGTGCGCGGGCTTTCTCTAGTTGCAGAGAGCGCGGGGGCTACTCTTCGTTGTGGTACGCAGGCTTCTCACTGCGGTGGCTTCTCACTGCGGAGCACGGGCTGGTGGCTTCTCATTGCGGAGCACGGGCTCTAGGCACGTGGGCTTCAGTAGTTGCGGCATGCGGGCTCAGTAGTTGTGGCTCACGGGCTCTAGATCACAGGCTCAGTAGATGTGGCGCACAGGCTTAGTTGCTCTGCGGCATGTGGGATCTTCCCGGACCTGGGATCGAACCTGTGTCCCCTGCATTGGCAGGAGGATTCTCAACCACTGCGCTACCAGGGATGCCCCGCAATTTTAAAAGGGATAAAATGATCTTTGCTCTGTGTATCCTATACACAAAAATATTCAAATAGATTACAGAGTTTAATTTAAACTCAGGAAGCTCATACATAAACTAGAAGGACACATAAGCAAATAAATATCTAAAGTGGGTGCTGAATGGCCAGGAACTACTTTTTTAAGTATACAAATAAAGGTAAAAACCATGAAGGAGAGAATTCCCTGGCGGACTAGTAGTTAGGATTTGGCACTTTGATTGTCGAGAGCGTGGGTTTAGTCCCTGGTTAGGGAACTAAGTTCCTGTAAGCTAAGTGGTTCGGCAAAAAAAAAAAAAAAGTGAAGGGAAAAAGACTGATAGATTCTATTAAAAACGCAAAAATTTTTGTAGGCCCCAATATTAAATAA
Organism: Physeter macrocephalus; assembly: GCF_002837175.3. Lineage (NCBI taxonomy): Eukaryota > Metazoa > Chordata > Mammalia > Artiodactyla > Physeteridae > Physeter > Physeter macrocephalus. The sequence continues at coordinate 64,581,095 of NC_041227.1, forward strand.
ATATAAACGTAATATAAGGGCAATCAATCAACCATCTGGGGAAGAGACATTGGTGGTATGGGGATATATGTATCTACCTTTGATGAATTTGGCCTGAGAGTGTGCAGGCCAGAGTAAGAATCTGGTGATGTCACTGCTACTGGGGCACTTGGGGGATTGGATTATAAATGTATATAAATACAGTCTCCGTGGGGGCAGGCCTCACTCTAACTTCTGGAGCCTGGGTAGTAGTCCAAGTCCCCTGCAGTGAACAGGCAGAGCTTCTTCAGTCTCCCAATTAGGAAATTTTAGCAAAAGGAAATAAGGTAAGAGATCTACTAAATGTATGTGTTTGATGGAGGTATGAGGGTACAGTGGGTTTGAGAATAACAAAGGTATGAAATCCTAGATGTGAGAGCCCCAAAATTGCTACAGAGGAGGAGCTTGGAAAGGGGTGCTTCATTCACCATAGGTATAGCACAAAAGGCTTTTCAAGGGCTTACAAAAATATTGGGGAGGTGGGTACAGCAGTGGCAGGGAATGTAGTTCCATATAACCAAAAGAAATTTACAAAATTGATATTAGTAAAGGAATTTAATGAAATGGACCAAATGTAACATTTTGTCAATTAGTCAAGCAGCTCAGTTAATCTCATCAGGGACTTCCCTGGTGGTGCAGTGGTTAAGAATCCGCCTGCCAATGTGGGTTCGATCCCTGGTCCGGGAAGATCCCACATGCCTCGGAGCAACTAAGCCCGTGCGACACAACCACTGAGCCTGCGCTCTAGAGCCCGCAAGCCACAACTACTGAAGGCCACACGCCTACAGCCTGTGCTCCACAACAAGAGAAGCCCCGCAACGAGAAGCCCACCCACCGCAATGAAGAGTAGCCCCCGCTCGCCGCAACTAGAGAAAGCCCGCGCACAGCAACAAAGACCCAACGCAGCCAAAAATAAATAAATAAATAAATTTTAAAAAATCTCATCAAAAGTATATTTAATGTGGGTTGTGGGTACATTTTGACCTGTTTGATGTGATAAGGCCTGAGCTCTCCATAAATGAGTGCCAAGGGTGAACAAAGCTTTGTATAGGGCTCTTGGCTGAGGAGAACGGTTGGACCAAGTCATACCACTGACTGTATTCTTTCAAAGTACACTTACTCCTCTTCTGGCAGGGGTCTGATCTACTCTACCCTAAGGGTGTGGCCTCCTTTGAATCCCGTCAGGTTGATTAATTAAATTGGGTGTGGAGGAATTAACCAAAGACCCCTTTTGAGGCAGGGATACCAAGACGATTTGCCATTCTCTTGTCCAGTTTTTCTTTCATTAGATGTGATTTTTCCCCCTTTCATTCACGCAGAGATTTTTTTCAAGAAAAGCAGCTGTTCTACAGTGGACCCAAGAGCAAGAAAATTTTAGTGAGTTACCAAAGATAAAGGAGAGAGAAATTTGTTACATATGAAAAGCACTGATGATAATGTGGTTGAATTAAATTGTATTTGTGTCTCTGGGACTGCCCTTGATTTGCCAAAATCTTATCGCTATGGTATTTCTATAGGTCACATAAAAATGTATTTAGTTATTCAACAGACATTTCTTGAGTGCCTACTATGTCCAAGCAGTGTTCTAAGAGCTGGGGATACAGTATAAGCAAAAGAGACAAAAATCCCTTTTCTCAGCTGAAGGGGAGACAGAGGATTTAAAAGTAAACATACACCCTGTAAGTAATGATGAGTGAGTGCTTGGAAGAAAATTAAGAGTAAAGGAATGGAGAATGATGACGGTGCTATTTAGATAAGGTGGCCTCAGGAGACTTTTACAATAAGATAATTGATTTAAACCGAGTTCAGTAAGAATTTGGAGTGTGTATTTAGGAAGTCCCTGGTAAACTTTGCCACGTCTTGGCTGTGTGACCTTGCTCCCAGTGACTAACTTCTCTGAGCCCAGCCTGTAAAATTCAGAGAGGATGCGGAAAATGCATTTGTAAATAATAGTGATTACTGCAGTTTATGAACACAATTTCATTACATTATGAATTTTATGGATGTAATAATAACTTCCCCATGCACCAAGGAAAAAATATTCCAATCTACCGAGGGGGTTCTTGGTACAGTTCCCGGCATGTATAATTAGCGATGGAATTTCGGACCCCGCCACTGAGCAGACATTCCCCTGATTCTGCGAATTCAGAAAGTGCATGATCGCTCGCTAGCTTCAGTTCCCTTATTTATAAATTGGAGATAACGGTAGTGCTGACCACGTCCGGTTTTTTGTTGATGTTGTTAAACTAACATTTATTGAGCCACATTGAACCATGTGCCAGGGACGGTCCTAAACAATGGAAATGTATTCATTAATTTAATCTCTAACAGCCCAGTAAACCAAATACGATTTTTTAAACGACATTTTATAATATAACCGAGGAAACTAAGGCACAGAGGAGTAAAATCTAGAGTCCCCACAGCTAGGATTCCAACCCAAACAACTAGGCTCCCGAGCGTGGAAATACTGTAAAGCCCTTACCCCCCAGCTCAGCCCAATAGTAAGAGCTCAATATATCTTTACAGTAGTGGTTGTTATCAATTCGAGCCCGGGGCTGCTCCAGAATTTCTCCTTAGGAAGAGCTTTAGGTAACCAGTTTGTTGTAAGAGGATGCTAGGGGGTGCTTGCATAGCAACCATAGTTTACTGCATTTCAACCATAATGCTTATTTAAATTGGGGAGAGGAATCGATGGTTTCCCCCCCCCCCCCACTTTGAGGCAGATGGTTTCTTCCGTTCTCCCGGATGGTTTAGGTTCCGCGCTCGGGAGTCACAAAGCGCGGGGTCACGTGGGCGGGCCGGTGCGCTTTGTGACGCCGAAGGCCCCGCCCTTCGTCCCGCCTATGAGCGCACGTCAGGCCCGCCCCGCGCGCGCCGCCCGTGCAATCCCTGCTTAAGAGACCCCGGAGTGGGGCGCTCGCCCGAAGCCAGGCCGCGTCCGCCATAGTGTCTGGTTTGGAGGTGTCGCCGGCTCCTGGTGAGGGCCCGAGAGCGGCAGGGGGGCGAAACAAAAAGGGAGTCGGCGGAGCCCTCTCCGTTGCCCGGCGATTTCCGGGCCTAATCTTGCGTTACTGGGCCGAAAGGCGACGGGAGCGAAAGGCGAGAGAAGCACGGAGCACTCGGCGAGAGGAAGCGTCAGGGAGCCTCGGCGGCGTCGCCAGGGTCAGCCGAAGCCACCCGGCCGCTGGCTGGGGCCCGGGGTGGTGAGGAGGCGCTGTGAGGCCTAGCCGAGGCCTAGTACCGGCTTTGTGTTTGAGGCGGCGTTGGCGGCGGCGGCGGCGGCGGGGGGGAGGCGGAGCTGGGGGCGGCCTGCGGGAAGGCCTCTCCTCCGCCGACCGCGCGTTTTGGCCTAGGCCGCGGGGCCGCCTGTGGCCTCCGGGGAGCAGGCGAAAGGGGTCTGTGTGTGGTGGGGGCCTGGGCCTGGGGCAGCCGACGCCGGTCGTCCGGAAGCCAGGAGGAGGCGAGAGGCCGCTCGTGGACTCCGGGCCTAGGCCCTCTCCCCTCAACCTTCTCCCGGGGCCTGGGTCACCCCCGTCCACGGAGAGAGAGACCAACCGGGAGGTGCGGCCGCGCTATGGACCCCTGACCCCGCGGGGTCGCTCGGACTTTAACGTGTGGACTGACCGCTACTGACTGCACCGCCTGCCCCCGTCTCCTGCCGGCCCTTAGCATGAGCGAGGGGGACCCAGCGGGGTGACATTGTGCCCGTTGGCGGATTCTCGCTTGCCCCCTGCCCCGTCCTCGTCCACCTCCTCCCACATGAAGCGATTCTGAATATCTGGGGGGGGGGTTCTGGATTATTGTTTTTACGAACCCCCGCTTGTGGTTGAGGGGTTATTTAATCTGAGGCCTTAGGGTCCTTCGGTGTCTCTGAGTGTTCTGTGTGTGTACATATTTTGCTCTTAAGTTTATAAATATACATATATTGAGCGTGTCCACGTCTCCTCGCTGAACCTTAGGAATCCTTTGGCACCATGTCCTGTGTGCATTATAAATTTTCCTCTAAACTCAACTATGATACCGTCACCTTTGATGGGCTCCACATCTCCCTCTGCGACTTAAAGAAGCAGATTATGGGGAGAGAGAAGCTGAAAGCTGCCGACTGCGACCTGCAGATCACCAACGCGCAGACGAAAGAAGGTAAGAGCCACAGGGGCTCCAGATCCTCGCTGGTGGAAGAGAGATGCTGGTGGCGAGGTGCCTGGCAGGAGACTAACCGCCATGATGTCTCCTGTGGGACTGTTCTTTCAAATACTTTGGGGACGACTTTCATTGATAGCCAAGGGTTGCAGCAGTCAGCCCTGGAGTTTGACTTATTTGATTTCTGCGTACTTGGATCATCTGGAACAGGCTGATCCCCAATCGTGCAAGTCTGATGATTCCTCCCAAATGATTTTTTAAAACGAGGATTTCCGTGGCACAGGATGGGGGTGTCGTCCAGGTTCTCTGATTGCTTGCCCTGGGGCGTTTTCTAACCTGTTTTTCATCAGAAGGAGGGGAGGAGCGCATAAGCCAGGCTGCTTATTTGTTAAAGCAGCACTAGAGATACTTTTCTAACTTTCTAACCTAACCACGTTTGGGGGTTTAATGGCAAATTCTGTGTTCTCTTCTCCCTCCCCTGATTTATTTAGTTAGTTTTAATTTTTGGAGTTGCCTGCGTTGTGGTGAAAGATCCTCACTTTAATGTTTGAGAGGATTTAATCCAGCCAGTCTTTAATGTTGGAATTGCTTTTGGAACTTGGTATATTCCGGTGTGACCACTTTTGTCTTGTGTGTAAATTCCAGAATTAGTAATGCAGTAATTAGGTAGTTGAACTCTTAGTTCATCACATTACTCTTAAACTTTAGCAATATCGTAAAGATCAAAAGTACAGGTTTTTCTTTTTTAATAGTAATTGCTAGACTTTACATGATTATGTTGATACTAGGATACTGAAAAATAGTCGGCTGCTACCATATGAGTAGATTATTTATAGAAGCCACTCATTGGAATCTTTAGTTCTTTCTCCTTTTTAAAAGCGTTTTATATAAAATATTGAGAATGTAGTATAGGTATGAGAATGAGACAAAATGGCCTTTTCAGATTCTGGCTTTGAACTTGTTTTGGTTTCTTTTTCGCACTACTGTAATGCTGATGTGTAGTTTTTTAGTAGGTCAGTCTTTTGAATTTTACTGATGGGATGAGAAGAAGTGAAGTGAACTGCTAGTTAGGGTATTTCATTGATCACTAAATTTGGCTTAAGGTGGAACATGGGTTCTTTTAGTTGAAATTTGGGGGGGCCCCCACGTCTAGCGTATAGTTTGGTAGGTAGAGTAACTCTTGTCATGTACAAGAGCTGTTTTCCATTTATTAGTACATCCAGACATAACTATAATTGTGTTATGTTAAGAAACAGTACTACTGGCATATCACAACTCAAAAATACTCAATAGGAAGAACTTTATATACTCATTTGATAATACATGAAAGAATAGTCTCCACTCCCCCCCCGCCCTTTTTTTCAGTGTATCAGACCTAAGGGACACTTCATGTGAGGCTTTGGTAATTGTAATTATGTGGGAAAATTATTGGGGATCATGAACAGTTGAGAAACAGCTTTTAAAAATAGTATTCAAGAAAATACCTTGAAGATATTCTTTAAGGCCACAAAAGCATCTCTTAAGCATTGTAGTCACGCTTAACAGAACAGATGGATTTATATGAATTTTATGCCATCTTGATACGTTAGTGATACTTAAAGAATGAGAGGAAAGAAAATATAAATGAAATTAGAGAATATTAAGGCAATTTTAATCACATACTACGCAATTTCATATTTTACTGGAGTATAACAGGATTTAATCATTTAAGGCTAGACTTTGTCCATCTTTTCCACCTAATAATTGATAACAACTTGGTTAAACTGGAGTAAATTATTGTTGATGGAATTCTTGTCCATGAATTTAAGAGTTTTGTCATGTGTTGTTTTTTTTTCTAAGCCAGGAAATTATATGATACGTTATTTTTACAAACGCTGAAAGCAGGGAAGTGCTTTGCCCAGCAGCATATTTTTTATGTATTTGTGAACTGTCATTATTGGAGAAAGCTTTGCTATTAGATTGGTTAAGAGAAGAGAAAATTTGCATCTTATGCAGTCCTCAAATTAGGAGAGAAAAAGATATCTAGGCACTTAATGAGTTTTATGAGAAATAGCATCCAGTGTCACAAGGCAGCTGAGTAAGAATGCCACTTGGTTTTAGCACCGTCCAGTCAATTAAAGAGGACGGAATAAATATTTATAGCTTCATAGTTAGGAGATTGCCTAGGAAAGAATGCCGAACTGGATCACTTTCGTTTGTTTGAATTAATGTTTCTATCATGTTTCTGTAAAACATTCCTTACAGTTTTGGAAATCTGTCCATGTTTAGGACTCTTACATCTTAATTAGACTAAAATGCTTGGATCAGAATTTCATGTTTTAGATTTAAGAATTCTTCTTTATTTCTAGACTGTATTTCAAAATGAATCTCAAATTATCTTTTTTAATGTTTTTCCTGAATAAACTTGTTTTCCTAATTTTCTGCTTATTTGCAGTCCCCCTCCAAAAAAAAAAAAACCACACACACACACACACACACACACACAGCAAAACAACCTTTATCCTGAACTTAGTGTGAAAGATTTGGAAGCTGAGGATGAAGTATTTTCAAGACTGTTTCTCCATTTCTTAAATTCATCTTGTTTTTCATTTCATCCATAGTCTTCATGTTTTTGGATCTGAAGTGACAGTGTTGCATAGAATGGGTCTTTTGAAGCTAACAGGCTACTTATTAAGGAGGTATTTAAAGGGTAAGAAATCATCAGTGTAATTCAGGTACTTTAAAAGGTCAACTAGAAAGTATGTGGCATCAGGGCACCAGACTTTAAGCTTGACAGAGCACTGTGTTGATCAAATGAATAAGTTGGCTCATGAACATATTTGCTATTTGTTCCCACAGTGAGCTCTTTTGAGGGTTGTTACATAGGCAGAAGCTTAACTGTCCTGTGTTTGACACCAAGTTTTGGTTCCAGAATTTTAAAAGATACCCCATCCCCCCTGCTCCCAGTTTTTCTTACTCAGCTTGGAATTTGGGACTATCCTGAACTATTCAAAAGATAATGATGGTAGTCTTACATTGGTATGCGAAATCTAGGAAATTGCTTCACTCTAATTGGATACTTGTGAAGATACAGTTACTACCTGAAATATACTGAAAAGAGCCCTTTCCTGAACAATTTAGTTTATAACAGGAAATAGTAATAGTGTGATTAAAAACAATAGAGCTGATACATATATAAAAGCTTAAAATGCTTACATATGTGATAAAATAATTAGAACAGTGGTAGTCAGCCCCTAGGTGCTGAGTAACATTAGTGAATCACGTAAACTCAGTAATCTTAAAAGAGTGAACCCTGATACCTGATTGTGTGATTAAGGGAGATGGGTACATTTTTACATCTGTCTCTCTGTAGTGGATTATTTTTCTTTTCGGTAATTTTACGAATTCCTTTCATAGCAAATCTTTTTTTTTTTTTTTTTTTTTAACCATAGTTGAATTCATTGGTCCAGCTTCTTTTTTAATTTCATTCTTAAAGTATTGAAAGCAATAGTCCAGAGTAGAAAAATTCTTCCTCCCTGTTTGTCTTCTGAGAAAGTGACGTCCTTGTTCATCCAGTTGCTTAAGCCAGGAACCCAGGAATTCATTCCTGATTCCTCTTTCACCTTCATCTCTTGCCCCCGCATCCATCCGAAAGCCTTCGTTCTACCTCAAAACACTCTGACTCTTGATTTCTGTCACATTCCAGAACAGATCATTATTCTCTCTTACCTAAACTACACAACAATCTCCTTATTAGTCACCCTGTTTCTATTCTTGTTCCCATGCAGGTTCATTCTCCACTTAGATACCAGAGTTATCTTTGTTTTTAATATTGTTTTAAAATTGTCATGTCATTTTTATTTAAAATCCTTCAGTGACTTCCTGTTGTACTTAGAAACAAAATATGAATCAGTATATATAATGTGTACCTTTCTACCTGTATTTCAAGTCATTCTTTCATTTTCATCAGCTCTTCTGGCCTTTTTGTGTCATTTTTTCACATGCTTTTCCCTCTATCTGAAACATTCTTTGTCCGGTGTTTTTGCACATCTTGCTGGCTTCTTAGTCTCACATGTCAGTTCCTCAGAGGGGCCTTCCTTGAATCAACATACTATCCAAAGTTGCATCCACTTTTAATTATTTATTACAAAGCCCTTTATTCTGTATTTGAAATGTGTCATATTTTAATTTTTGACTGTGTCTTCCCCAGTAATACTGTGTTTAGGGCCTAGGAGAGAGAGAATGTTTGCATTCTAAACAGCTTTTTCTCATATAGTTCAGATGTTCTGCATTACTGGCTAAATAGAGAATGACTTAGTCTTACTGAGATTTGGAGTTCCACAAAAGTAGAGGTGCCAGAGCCAAGAACCTGCTGACACTATTGGGTGTCCTTTTAAGAGAACCCCCTTATGGCTTTGGATATTTGTTCTGACAATTTCAGTAATCTAGATGCAAGGAGCATGTAGTTATTAATGCTCCTTTATATTTAAGATCATTTCCCATAACATTTATGTCTGGTTGAAGTTTTCTATTTCTTGAGGACTATGACTTATCCAAATCCCAAATAGAAATCCAAATCTTTATCTTTTTATTTACAGAATATACTGATGATAATGCTCTAATTCCTAAGAATTCATCTGTAATTGTTAGAAGAATTCCTATTGGAGGTGTTAAATCTACAAGCAAGACATATGTTATGTAAGTATTTATTAAATCCCATGTTTAAGTTCTCAAAATAAACTTTTTTTGTGAGAAAGAACAAGTATATTTTAGAACTGAACTCATTACTTTACCCTAATGAGTATGTCTTCTTAATCCTTAAAATTATGAGGATGAGTTTGTTTTTTCCTGATTTCTTCCCCCAGCTAACTTAACCTCTAGTTGGGAGTAAGAGATATTAGAAAGATTTTTTTTTTTTTTTTTTTTTTTTTTTTCGGGATGCGGGGCCCTCACTGTTTTGGCCTCTCCCGTTGCAGAACTTTTTTTTTTTTTTTTTTTTTTTTTGCGGTATGCGGGCCTCTCACTGTTGTGGCCTCTCCCGTTGCGGAGCACAGGCTCCGGATGCGCAGGCTCAGCGGCCATGGCTTACGGGACCAGCCTCTCCGCGGCATGTGGGATCTTCCTAGACCGGGGCACGAACCCGTGTCCCCTGCATCGGCAGGCGGACTCTCAACCACTGTGCCACCAGGGAAGCCCTAGAAAGATTTTTTGCTCTGTATAGGTAATATTTACAAAGACAAGAAAACGATGTTCAAATTAGTGAATAAATATTTCTGAACCCTTCTTTGGTTTTTGTTTTGTTTTGTTGTGGTACGCAGGCCTCTCACTGTTGTGGGCCTCTCCCGTTGCGGAGCACAGGCTCCGGACGCGCAGGCTCAGCGGCCATGGCTCACGGGCCCAGCCGCTCCGCGGCATGTGGGATCTTCCCGGACCGGGGCACGAACCCGTGTCCCCTGCATCGGCAGGCGGACTCTCAACCACTGCACCACCAGGGAAGCCCCCTTCTTTGGTTTTTATTTGCCTGTACACTTTTTCCCCCTGCCATTTTTTCACTACAGAAATGTATGTTAAGTGTCTTAAGATATCTGTCCTAAATATTTTGTCAGCATCGAGTATTCAGTAATGCTAACATTTGTTCCTAATCAGTACAGGGCTTTTGTTGGGAAGCTGTAGCGCTTAGGATTTATTTACGACCACAGACACTGGAATCAGGCTTAGGTTTGACTCCATTTACTACTTCCCACCAGTTGTGTAGGAAGTTACCTAAAGTCTGTGACTCAGATTCCTCAAAATAAAATAGGGATATAAGTATTTAACTCCAGGGAGTTGTAGGAATTAAATAGTGCCTGGCACATGGTAAATGCCCTTTATTGGAGTAAGAATGCGGTAATATCTTAGGAGTGGTCTAGAGCTTAAGAAATTCACTAAAAGGGCAGGATTAAAACTTTATATCTAACTTTTTCTGCTTTCTTGAAATTTCAATGGTGATAACAATTATAATATGTGAAAAGGGTAGCAACCTGAGCTATTTAAAGCATAGAGATTTTTACTTAAAGGTGAGGTAGCCTTACTTGAAATTCTGGCAAATTCTGCTTTTGGTCAATGAAACATTCTGGAATTTGCCAGTCATGGGAAATGGAATGTGTTCTTGGAATTGAGGGAAAATAGTCATTTCCTGGAGCTTTACCTCATGTGGACAAGTTTTCTAAGTATATTCTCATTAGTTTAGTGTAAAGTTATATTCCATATGTTAACGTTTGGAGGTTTTTTTGTGTAATATGTTCTGTATAGCAACAACTTAAAAAGCTGAATACTTTTTTTTTTCTGTGAATACCAAGTGAACTATGTGCCTTTAACTTTACATAATTTTGAGACATTGTAAGAGAAGAATTAATTCCTAGAATCTAGTGTGAAGTTATTCCTTAATTTACCAAGTGCTTTTTAAAAATAGCAAACGTTCGATTTCAGTAGATTTTTTTTGATATTCAGAGACTTTGGGGAGAGAATTGTTCAAAGTATCAATACTAGGGGAAATAGTTGCCCCTTAAAGAATTAAATGTGAATTCACTATGTATATGATTTCCTTTGTAATATACTTGCCTCGTGAAGTACCTTTGAATTTGTTGAGCAAATACTAGTAAATGAAAACTTCATTTTTATCTCAGGACTTCCAAATCATGCACAAATTTAGAAACTCCATTCATACGCTGTCTGACATTTCTTTGTAGTCAGGATAGCATAAACTTAAAACTAAAACTAAGCCTTTAAAGGCTGTATTTTAGCAACTTGACCCTTGTCCCCTTTTCTATGTGGACTTTTAAAGGAATTTCTCCTTGAGCTTATTTGTGTATGTATTTTAAAAATCAATTTGTTCAGTTCTCCATAACCAACTTATTTAACTTATTCTTTTAACCAAAATACTCTCAGACTTGATTTTTTTGGAACTTAGAATTCTTATTTAGTCTTTGGTCATTGTCTTGAGACTTTTTTAAAAAATTAAACTGCCAACCTGTCTTTCTGGATTTGAAATTTAGTTTTTGGAGCACAGCAATTTCTCAGGGATCCAAATTAAAAAATGTTAACAACAGTGGTCTTGCTTTAAGGAAATCCGATGTATGAAAATTCACGTCTGTAACCTGTTAAGAAACTGAGGAATAATATTATTGTTCAATCTATTAAGAAATAACGACAAAGTTTCTTAAATAACAAAATCCTCGTACTACCTTTCAGAAAACATTTATTGTGTAAGTGGCAAGATACACACCTATTCTAGAATTCCCCAGTATGGATTTTTTTTTAAACCAGAAATGCATCTTAAACTGTTCAAAGGTGGTAAAGATTAATCAAGGTAGAGTGTTTATTACTTCTGAAATTGGCTGTTTTAAAATCTTTATGCCAAGGAAAAATTGTGTTGCTAAAAATGTGTGATTAAAAAAAAAGTGTGATTAGAGAGATGTTTTTATCACAAAAATTCATTAATAGCTACTCACAGAGAGCTAATGCTGTTTTTCTTTTTGTTGTTTTAGAAGTCGAACTGAACCAGTGATGGGAACTTCAAAAGCAGTATGTAAAAACACAATCTCACACTTTTTCTACACATTGCTTTTACCTTTATAATGTAGCAGTGAAGTAAATCATTTTAGAACTTAATATCCAACTGATCATAGTACATATTGTAAATAAAATGTATTTGATGACAGCTCAGTTGAATATGGATATATGTGGCATAATTTGCACACTTTATTTTGTAGAAATGGGTAGTTGGTGCCCAAAAAAACACTGTTTCATATTAAATATGATAGCATTCTTCCTGTATGACGCTGTGTTGTACAGTTAATGTATGATCTTTTTTTAGATCATGTAGGTTTTACACTAAGGAACATGGTAACATGTTCTACATCTGTCTGTCTATAGTTAGTATTTTGTATGTATGTACAGGCTGTTGTGTGCTTTTTGTTTCTTGCAATAAAAAATGTTTGGAGTGTATATTTTGCCATTTTCACGTTGTATCACTTAGTTTTTTTGGTTTTTTTTTTTGGTTTTTGTTTTTTTTTGGTTTTTGGTTTTTTTTCTGCCTTATTGATGGCTTTGAAAAATGCATTAGCAACATCCAAAGCTTATATTTAAGGTTTGATGCTTTCTCCAGTTTCAGACACGTCATAGAAAAGAGCTTTCCAGAGACCATTGATGCAGCTTTTATTATTTAGTTTTGCTTTATTTGGCAATTTTGAGCTCCTATTCTTTGTTTATATCTGTACTGTAAAGTGAAACCTGGAATTGGGCCCCCTGCAAGTATATCAGTGTCTCGTTGATGATTTTGATGATTTTATACAATTGAGTACATCGTTCTCAAGTTTTAACAGAGGTCTTCTACTTCTCTAGTCTGCTCAGTTGTCCAAATTAAAATATTTCCTCTTTCTCATAAGATATTAAAATGCTGCATTAATTGTAAGCCAGCTGAAAGCTGTAGCTTATCAAAGGTAACTCCCCTTAACCAGGGTAACATCTTAGTAACCTTAAGTATGACACCATTTTGACTTTGAGCTTTTAAGTAAAAGGCAGCAGCATTCCTAAGTTGTGGGGTGAAACATCCGTTTCAGAACAGATATCTGTAGTAATTGAGTTCTGTAAAACTTGATGGTTCTCTAAACATTTGACTGCTCAGGCTTGATTTGTACACAATACAAGATGTCTGAAATCTTCACGTAGAATTTAAGGGTATTGCTTGCTGTTTCAACTTTATCTTTTTAAAATGCTACTGATCTTTTAATTGTGTATCAGGCATTTCACTAACCTTGGATCATTGGATCTTAAACATGATAACATAGAATATCTGAACTTTGGACTTGTTCTCTATAAAGTATATGGCCTTTAGTTCTCATGGAACTAAATATAGTGATTCAAAAATCACAACTCTTAGTGTTTTGGGGGTTTTTTTTTCCCCCCTCTTTGGGGTATATGGGTTTTTTTGGGGGCGGGGGTTGTTTTTTTTTTAAAGCGTAATGCTGTAAAGACTGTCCACAGTTTCTGTTTTGCTGGTGATTGGTTTAAAACTGATTTTTATGTATCCAAATGCTAGCACAAATCAGATTGACTATACTGGTGACTGTAGTAGTTAATGTAACACATTTTGTATAAAGTACATTTTATATAGTATTTAAACTAATTCAGATGAAGTTTTATTTCTTGAAAACAGTTATTTCCTTTTTGTTTATTAGCATGTGTATAAACACAGATCACATGTTCATAAATAAAGTTAACGTTCTTTTAGCCTTGTGTGTTCCCTGGCATGTCTGTATTACACTTACAAGAAGCAGTTTATTTTATGCTTATTTAGGTTTCTCTTTTCTTTCTTCTTTTTTTAAAAAATGACTTTAAAAGCGGCTTTGATTTTTAGGTAGAATAATTTTAAGTGGAGATATTAGGTAACTTAATATCCCCATCATTTATTTGCTTGGGGTACATTTGCTGACATTTAAGATTTGAGAGAATATACTCATAAAGTGTAATTAGTGCCCATCTTAGGAGACTTACGTGTATTGTGCAAATTCACAAAAGCCAATTAAGACAGAATCACTAAACCAGATTTTAAAATTCTAATTAGTAAAAGTAAATGTATGTACACTTTTGATAATTAAAGCCAGCTCTAATCAAGGATGATTGTTTCTATCTATATTCCACAACTTTTGTTTGTAGTCATCCTTCTATGTTGGTACTCCAAAGCTGCGGGTTCTTCCTGCTTACATTTTGTAAGATCCTTTAATTTCAAGCAAATATAGTTGGCATAAAAGATTTCAGATTCTTGCTTCCAGATGCAAGACCACAAATTAGATGTGAGAATGTGGGCTAATTTTGATGTCTACGGTGTGCATTAATCAGTGTTTTTGGAGACTACTTTAAGTAGCATTTTTTTTTTAAATCTGAAAGTTACTGTATTTATTGATGTTTAGTACGTATAAATTCCTAGTTTCTAAAGCATTTCTTGTCAGCATTTTACACTTATTTCTTAGTACCTTGTTATATGTAGAAAACAATTGGATGCCTTTCTAAATTTGTGGTAAATTTGACTTGTGTATTATAAGGTATTAAAGTGTTACAGGGATTATTTGGTGGAAAAAAGTGATTTAGATGCTGTTGAATATCTGAAACCACTTTTAACCAGATAAATATACACTACTAATAACAAGTTGGCAGAAATCTAAAAGAAAGGATAGGAAAGCCCAGCATAATAACAAAAAGACAGCTATATCTTAGGAGTGGGAAGAACCAGAAAATGTTAGTTTTTTAGTTCCAGCAATAAAAAAAGGTGATATAACTGATTGCTTTCTTTCTAAGGAAATGATCAGTATGCATATTGTAGACAGTAGTAGGCTATTTTTAAAGGCTATTAATTTCATTGATTGACAGCAGTTTGTTCAGTCCTTGTTTCTTAAAATTCAGGTAATTCCTGGTTGATATAGCAATAAAATGTTACCCTCTTCAAAATAGATTGAATAGGTCAGAATTTGTTCTGGATAAAAATAGTCTATTTATGTGTTCTTTCAATTTTTCTTTTTTAAATTTACCTCCTGAGATACTCGTTCTTTAAGGAAAGAACACATCAAAGCTGCACAAGAGTGAGAACCCACTGGTGGGTTATATGGCTAGGAATGTATGTGGGATTCGTGCATTATGGACTCTGTAGTCCCTCAATGTGGAGCTAAGAACCTTTTGTTTAAGTAAACATCCCAGTGATAATATCCATCAAACTAACTTTTAAAACTCTTAAGATATTTATAAGATGTATTTTAAATTTAGCCAACATCAGTTTTGTTTCCATTTATTGAGTTACTGCTGTGGTGGGCATTGGGCTAAGAACTTCATATCAAAACTGATTACATTTCTGTTTGGGGCTCTAAGTCATGCTGATTTTATTTTAATACTCTTAGTTCTCTGGAATACCTGAAAAATACATGATGAAGACTCACCTTTTTTCTTTGATGCAGACATCTTGTTACATTCTCTCCATTTTAAAGAAGAGTTCTGACCAATAATGCATGAGAAATTTATAACATGTCAAATAAGCAGGCCACTTACTGTATAGGAAGCTAATAATGTTTTCATTTTGGTACACTTGTAGGGAAATCATATCTTTAGAGTTACATGCCAAAGGTGTGTGCATACACACATACATAAACATTTTTTTAAAGCTGGTATTAACATATTCAGGGGAACAATAATGAAGTTTTAAATGTCACATTTGAAAATTTTTTTTAAAGCCCTTTTATATCCATGTTTAATACTTGCTCTGTTTGATTAAATTAATTTTCTTTTCTCTGCATATTAAAGTCCATTCTGTAACTGCTCTGTTTGCCCTGCCCCGGGGTACCTTTTGTTTCCCTTTATTTGGCTTAACATCTTTGCCCTGATAAAGCTGTGGTTTCTTTGGCAAGATTAGCTATTGTTACTCTTTGTATGGGAGAATAAATGAATTTATTCAGACTGAGCAGTACATACTCAAAGAAGAAAAAAGTAGCAATTATCTGGGACCTGTTTTATTAAAGCAATTATCTGAGCCTTTAAAGAGCTGCTTGTTTTTACAGTGTTATATAATGGCATTACAGGAAAGTTCGAAAGATTTCTTACTCTCTCTTCTAGTGTACATTGTCTTGAGCATTATCAAATTTAGAGACCATTGATAGACATGGGACTCTTACTTAGTATTAAACCACCACTCTGAACAGGTTTCCTATGTGATATAGTTTTCTTTACCCTGTTTTCTCCTTGTAATTGAGTCCCTATCAACGGTTAGCCTTTATTTACTGTATGTTGGATGTGTGGAGAAGGATAAGTGGGGTGAGTTACATTTCAGCTTTAAAACAAGATAACATTCTTTAGAAAACGTCTAAGAAAAATGCCCAGTATTTGAACATTAAGTGGCAGTAGGGACTAAATGATCACTTTCAGATGTTTTCAGTGTGGAACTTGAATGTGTGTTTAATTTTTTGTGAACAGATTGATGACTCTTCTGCGTCTATTTCTCTGGCCCAGCTTACGAAGGTATATATATATATATATATATATTCTTGAAAATATAAATCTTTTTCTAACATCGTATTTTTTTTTGTTTGTTTAATGTGGAACAATGTTTTAAGAGGGGTTGGGGGAGGAGATATTTTGCAGACACATTGTACATACTATTATTATCCTGTAAAGAGTAGTTGCTGTTTTGAGAAGATAGGGGGCGTATTTTGAAATCACCTTCACCATAATGTTGGAGTATTGTTCATCATCAAGACAGAAGAAACACATGAAGCTACACTTACTCGCTTTTTTCTCTCATACATTTTGTTTAATTATACATTGGAAACTAACAAATTTCCTGGAGGAATTCCCTGGTTTTGGCTGTAAATTATGTGGACTTTACGCAGCCAAAATAGAAGCTTTCCTTTACACGGACGATGGCGTGGTTATTTCTTGAATATTTGAATTGATCCCTTGAAGGTCAACATTTTAAATGTGATACAATTGTTTCTTTATGCTATAGACTTGTAGTCTGTCTGCATTAGAAAAAGTTTTAAACAACCTAATTTGTTTGAACACAGACTACATGAATTGTGTAAATGTATAAAGTTGTTTGCAGGAATATACCAATGTGTATGTTTGGCAGAGGGGAAAATTGTTACCTCCTGAAATCATTGTATATGCCATGTTTTGCGATAAGATTGCTTGCAATTTTCTGCTCAACAATGTGTACCTTTTGTTTGGGAAAGCACTAGTGATGGATTAATTTTTAAAACAATAGACTTAGTTTGCAAATTGTGCTTTAGGGGAAAAAAGGCAAATATTACAGATCAGGCAGATTTTTGAGGGCCAAGAAGGAAGTTTTCCAGTTTTCCGAAAATCGTTTTTTCCCTGCTATCAGAAATGTAAAACCAAATTTAGCAACCGAAGTTAATGAGTTAGATGAGTTTTCCATTAGTGCTGTCCCTATCTTGTCTTTGGCTTTGTTATAGGTTTTGTCCTTATCCCCTAGAATGTATCCCCCAAAATGTCCTAGTAACAAATACAGCTTTTTAAGCTCCTGTTGTGGGAAAAGTAAACATTAAAGTTGATGATTCTAAAACATGAAGTGGGCTAAAACCAATCTCTATAATTTTTTAATGCAAAGTGGTTTAGCATAGAGTTAACATCTTTAGCAACTTATAGTTCACTGTTTTAATTCATGTGTACTGTAAGGACCATATTTGAGTTTTGGTCTATTCCTACCATTGTTTCTTTGTGGGAAGCAGTTGCGGAGTTTTGGAGGTTTGGGGGATTTTTTTTTTTTAAACTATTTGTAAGTTACTGTTTGGGTTCAAACAAATTAGTTGTTCAACATCTGTAATCCAGTTTTCTGTAAATGTTGCTGTTGTTCTAAGCTCTGTTAATGTTAAGCATTCTTTGTATATAAAATTACAATAAAGTGTTAAAACTGGTTGCTTGTTTTGTGGATGAATGTAAAGCTAAAATCTAATGAATGGCTGATATGAGTGCTAGATGCTTGAAGATTCAAGTTATTAGGACTCACTCCCTTAGACCCTGCTTATATCTAGACTATTGTGTGTAATACCTTAAAGATAAAGTTCATAAATCTTTGGAGAGTTGGATTTAAAATTTGAATGCTCAGTGCATGTGCTTTGCACTTAGTTTGAAATTTGACACCACTACCTAAAGAGCCTTCTGAGTTGTAGTATCTGCTGCATAATATGTTCAATTGTTCTACCCCCAACCCTACCTCCAAGTTATATGCTTGACATTTGATGCTTAATGCTGTGACACTTGAACTATTTTTAAGACTTAAAAACATCAAGTGTTTCTCTCCTAGCTTAATCTCAGTTTTTAACTCTTAGAAGAGTAGTATGCAAATCTTAAATGTAAGGTACAAACAGGGTCTAAGGTTTGAGTGCCCCCAGAAAGACTTTCTTCAGCACCATAGACACCCAAACATCATGTAATGACCTAACGAACTCCCAGGGCGTCTTCTAGGTTATACTTGTAAATAACTGTTTTTATGCAAGATTAGATACTGCTCTTTACAGGATGAGTGGTGTTGTCTTTGGCTGTGTGGTCTTAAATGTGTTTCTAATGTGTGTGTCAAATAATTACCTGTTAAACAGACTGCCAATCTGGCTGAAGCCAATGCTTCTGAAGAAGATAAAATTAAAGCAATGATGTCGCAATCTGGCCATGAATACGACCCAGTCAAGTAAGTTCATAAATACTTTATACTAATAGGTACTTTGGGGTGGGGTCTCCCCCCTCATATCAAAAGCATTTTTTTCAAGTCTTTGTGTACACGTAATTTTTTTTTCCCCTTTCAGTTACATGAAGAAACCTCTAGGTCCACCACCTCCATCTTATACTTGTTTCCGTTGTGGTAAACCTGGCCATTATATTAAGAATTGCCCAACAAATGGGGTAAGTTCAAAGTAGAAGCTGTGATACACCTTATTTTTCTTAAAATTTTTTCTTAGCCATATTATTTTTCTTGGTAAATACTGCCTTTTCTATTACAATGGCAAATGAGCATAGCTTTTAGAGCCAAACTGCCAGGCTTCAAATCTTGACACTGCCACTGAGTGAGCAAGTTACTTGATTTCTCCAAGCCTGTTATTTCTTCTCTGTGAAATGGAGGTAATAATAGTACTTACCTCACATGGCTGTTGTGATGATTAAATGAGATCATATATGATGTTAGCAATGCGTGTTAGCTAATATTAAATGAAGGTAACTGCTTTTTCTCCTCCTCTCTCCTTTCCCATACATACAGGATAAGAACTTTGAATCTGGTCCTAGGATTAAAAAGAGCACTGGAATTCCCAGAAGTTTTATGATGGAGGTGAAAGATCCTAACATGAAAGGTGCAATGCTTACCAACACTGGAAAATATGCAATACCAACTATAGATGCGTAAGTATTCAAATTAGGTATGATCTATGGAGACTACAGTCAGTCCAGGTGATAGTGTTTTATTTAATCTTGGGCTTGTAAGTTGGCTAGTTGGATTCCTTATGAACGTTGTATACCAAGACTTAGTCTCCACATGTTGCATTTCTGTGTTAATGAGAGGCTGCAGTCTGCTCCATTTAAAGCAAATTTAAAATGGATTTGGGGTTTTTTGCTGCCAGTGAGTGCCACTTCCCTTGTGGTCTTCTAATTTTTCTTTTTCTGTCATTCCCTGCTCTCTTCCTCATTCACTTACATACTCCCACATAGTCTTTTATGCTGTTTGCATCCTTTAAAAGAACAAGACAAGTATCTTAAACTTTCTGAGAAGCAGGAGGCTTAAGAATAAAAGTTCTGCAAGATATCAAGGCAAATTTAAGTGCCAAGATTAAAGGAAATGCTGAGGTATCTTGAATAAGTTTGGATATACTGTGTGAGTCTTAAGATTCTGAAGTGTGGTTTATTTCATAAACCATTAGTTCAGATCAGCTATACCTTAATGCTTATTTTTAATGTGTTTTCAGATTTTATTTTATGAGCCAATTTTTAATGAAATGAATAGACAGTAAACCTAGAGGCATAGTTCAACTAGATAACTTCCCTTTTTATCTGCTTTTATTAATACATTTAATTACCTTTTTGATTACCGTCAACAGTTGTAAACTCTCACAATATAAAACACAATATTAAGTGTTCTTTGGAATATGGTTCGCTAACTTAATCGTGCATAAGAATCTCTTATAAAAGTGTGTTAAACAACCTGGGTACCCTGCCCCGCCCCCAGGGATTATATGATGAGACTCTGAGTCTGCATTTTTTAACAAGTCCTCGAGGAGATTATGAGTTTAGGGGATCCTTAGGGCATACCTTGAGAAACATCAATTTAGAGAATAGATGTCCATGTTCTTAGTGACAAAATTATGTTAAGAACAGTTTTCCTCAGCTTCATGCTATATTGTCAGATGCGGTGAGCAGGTAAGGATGATGAAAATGGCTATGCTTACAGAGTGATACTGAAAAAAGATTGTTTTTGAGTAGGTAAATACATTGTTCTTGAGTAAATACATTGTTTTAGTTCACAGATAAGAATTAATGTTTTCCTAAACTCCCAACCCTGCTCACTTTCTCAACTTCACTCCCATCTATTTTTTATCAGTCTACCATCCTCTGTTTTTGTGGTTCATCTTAGAGCAGTTTGTTGTTACGCTGTTTCTAATTCAGACATTTCATACATGATTCCAAACAGCTTTAGGTTGAAATTGATGACTTTTACAGACACAATTTAAGAGCAGACGGCTACATATTAATATAATATGTAGATATAAAAGTATTTAAATAGAAATTTGTGTTGGAAAAATTAACATCACCTGTGAACCCCTACTAATAATTAACTTCATTGCTTTTGAATACTGAAATACAAAAGCCCGTTTTGTGCCAAACACATAGCAAATACTGGGGAAAATGGGAACCCAAATATTTTAAATGAAACTTTCACCCTCTCCACTAACACCACTGATAAGCAACTTAGACTCTTCTTCTGTTTCTTTTTCTATCCTCTCTTCTCCTCTTTTTTTTTTTTTTTTTTTCTCCTTTTCTTTTCTCTCTTTTGGGCAGTGGGAGACTCCTCTTTCACAAATTGGGAACAATGGGGCATAAGCAAATTGATACATATTTCTGGAATCGTGGTGATGTCTATGGAGCAACTGCAACACAAATAACACACCTAAGGTACCCTGCTCTGTCCAGATGAGATTCTTTCATTTTCAGCATTGCGATGAACACACTCTGTTCCTGAATGAAACAGAAAGGATTTCTCTAGGAATTCCTGTTTTACAAATGTGCCTGATTACAGAGAAGATGAGGGTGTTGGAAGCAGTGGTGATGTCTGAGAATAGAATATTTTGGTTTTTTATTTTTAATATATTTAATACCCAACATTTCTGCAAAGTAACATTTCTACGAAAAATGGACCTCCAAATATCTAATGAGGTGTTCCTTTAAATTTTTTACACATATTCTAAATATTTAAGTCATGAATATTTCTTAATTGACTATAAATAGATTAATCTCTCTTAAAATGTTAAGTATAGTAGACCACTGTTTTGAAGTCTAATTCTGGCTATTAATTACTGGTGTGATTAGTGACATATTTCCCTTGAATTATCCTCCTTAATTGTGTAATGTCAGTACCAATTTTAGTTTACCATATTATGGTATTCACATTAGTACCTTCACAGGTTTTGGGGACTGTTAGACTATGGAGGAAGAAAAAACAGTTTTTCCCCCCCAAGAAACATGGTAGTAGAGAAAATAGTGATTAGGGTGTTGTCATAGCTTAAGCTCAAATCCCGTCTCTGCCACCCATATAAATATAACTTTGTGACACTGTGTCGCTTTACTTCTCTGGCTCTCAGTTCTTAGAGTTACAGATTCGAAGATCCTTTTAGCCACTTTGATAGCATTTTTTTTTTCTTTTTTGTTATACTTGTTTAGGATTTTGTTTTATATCTTTTTGTTTAGGGGAGGATGTTCATAACTGCTCCCTTATTTTGGGAGGTACACACTTAACATAAACTGATTTGACATTGTACTGAATTATAAGTACCCATTATGGTATAGAAGAATATGTAAATTTTGGGGGAAATACTTTGCCTTAACAATGTTAAAACACTAAAACTTTCTTTTACAGAGAAGCATATGCAATTGGGAAAAAAGAAAAACCACCTTTTTTACCAGAGGAACCATCATCATCTTCAGAAGAAGATGATCCTATCCCAGATGAATTGTTGTGTCTCATCTGCAAAGATATTATGACTGATGCTGTTGTCATTCCGTGCTGTGGAAACAGTTATTGTGATGAATGTAAGAAATGTTGAATCTTTGACAATACATAATTTAGAGTATGTGTATTTCCTTGGGAAGGCTGTTAGCAATATTGTATATTTTAATAATAAAATATGAATTATTGATAAATTAATCAATGAGCATTTAATAACTTTGTTGCTACTTTTTAAAAAAAAAAAAAACAACCTCCTTGTCCTTTTAAATATTAGAATTGACCACCTTCTTTACCTTCATCAGGGTGACTTTACTGAGGTTTTATAAAATGTAGGATTTTTATTTTCTCTGTGTTTTAAGTGGTATACAGAAATTTAAAAGCCTTTTGGGCTTTAGATATTCCAGAAGTACTTTTAAATGATATCTAAGTCCCTTTCTAGGAATGTGAAAAATAGCTTATTCTAAAATTCTTAAGTGTGATGAGAACTACTCTGTAAAGATATTACCCAACATTTGCCAAGGGGTTACTTGTGACTTTTGTCTTGAGTCATTTATATTCTATTAGCACTTGATTTTTTTCTGCCACTTATCTTAAGTTTGTCCCTTCTTACCCAGGTGAAAATGATGTCATCTGAAAATTTCATTGCTCAGTCCTGCTCTGGTCTTTATCATTTCTAAAGATAGTTTGGGGGGACTTCCCTGGCAGTCCAGTGGTTAAGACTCCACACTTCTACTGCAGGGGACGCAGGTTTGATCACTGGTCACACGGCCACAAAAAAAAGGTAGTTTTGGTATACAAATCTTTCTTATGGGGCCTCTTCAGTGAAGACCAAAGTCAAGAAGAGGTCACTTAAAACTTGTTTCAGAGTATGTCTTGAATTTAACAGACTGCTAATGATTGGATTTTTTGCAACACTGAAGCATAGTGCATCTATAATTTAGTATTGGTTCTTACCTGCTGTGCTATAGATGTCCCTGATTTCCTTGCCTGAATAATGCTTCTGTTATTTATAATGCCCTTTTCTAGTGATGCTTTTTTTCTTAGCACCACATACCTTGTGGCATCTTAGTTCCCCTACCAGGGATTGAACCCGGGCCCTCAGCAGTGAAAGTGCAGAGTCCTAACCACTGGACCACCAGGGAATTCCCAAGTGATGCTTTTTTAAAAGCCCTATATTAGCCATATAATGTTTTTGTCTCTTTCTAGACTCTCTCTATTTCTTTTTTTTTTTTTTCCCTATAATCCGATTACTAGCTAAACAAAGAGAATTGTATTGGGGAAAGAACATCTTTTCTCTCAGTTTAAATGTTTGTTTAGCATATATCCATTACTTCTGTTTTTAAGGTAGAGAGAGGTTAGAGCAGAAGAATGCTATCAGGCGAGAAATTTTACTTTTAAATTTCTTAATCTAAGAATAGAAATGGTTAGTGATGTGTGCTTGGAAAACAGTAATGTAACTGAACACATGTAAATGGTCTTTTTAATTCATTCACTAAAAACTGGTTTCCTAACTATGCTTTTGTTAATATTTAAAATCTTATACATAGGTATAAGGACAGCTCTCTTGGAATCAGATGAACATACAT
The DNA here is from genome assembly GCF_002837175.3 of Physeter macrocephalus. Taxonomy (NCBI): domain Eukaryota; kingdom Metazoa; phylum Chordata; class Mammalia; order Artiodactyla; family Physeteridae; genus Physeter; species Physeter macrocephalus. The sequence continues at coordinate 64,604,564 of NC_041227.1, forward strand.
GTCCAACATGTCATCAGAATGATGTCTCTCCTGATGCTTTAATTGCCAATAAGTTCTTACGACAGGTAGCTATATTTGTATCCCTTTTTATGAAAATTAAAAAAAAATCTTTTAATTGATTTAACCGTACTTGAGTAAATACTACATTACATTTTTATGTTTGGTGTCTGTAGGCTGTTAATAACTTCAAAAATGAAACTGGTTATACGAAAAGACTAAGAAAACAGTTGCCGCCACCCCCACCCCCAATACCACCTCCAAGACCACTCATTCAGCGGAACCTACAACCTCTGATGAGATCTCCAATATCAAGACAACAAGATCCTCTCATGATTCCAGTGACATCTTCATCAAGTCACCCGGCTCCATCTATATCTTCATTAACCTCTAATCAGTCTTCCTTGGCCCCTCCTGTGCCTGGAAATCCGTCTTCTGCCCCAGCCCCTGTACCTGATATAACTGCAACAGTCTCCATATCAGTCCACTCAGAAAAATCAGATGGACCTTTTCGGTAAGTCTATGTATTTCTCACTATTAGGAAACAAGTGAGATCAGTGATGTAGTTTTTCTTATTGTATATTGCTTTACCAGTTGTTTTAGTGACCTTCAGTCTGTTGCATCCCACTGTGCTCAGTAAGGTGGATGACCTGTAAGAAATGACCTAGTCTTTGGGAATTCCCTGGCAGTCCAGTGGTTAGTACTTGGTGCTTGCACAGCTGGGGCCCAGGTTCGATCCCTGGTCAGGGAGCTAAGATCCCACAAGCCACATGATACAGCCAAATTTTTTTAAAAAAAGAAAGAAATGGCTAAGTTTTACTGGAGGAACAGACAATTGAAGGAGATTCATTTGCAAATTATTAAGCATCCCAAGGTCAAAAACTATACACATTGCCAGCAAGTCACATTAAATGTTGAATAATATCCCATAACAGCTCTGCAGTTCACTAGAGGGAGAGGTCACTTATGGTCACCTCTTAATGGTGGTATTAGAAAACAGTAGATTTGAGCAGAACTAAAAACAATTTGGATAAATAGAGAAAGAGGGGATGAAATACTGGTAGAAGTAGAGAGGTCAGAAATAATTGTTTTGGAGCATAATTATGTAGGAGAGTAGTGGAAACTCACTTAAATCCTACCACTCCTGAAATGAAAGGGACATTTATAGTCCAATGGCTCATAAAGTCTTAAAAAATCAACCAGCTTTTAAAAAATAGATACCAGGGGTTTGTTCGCAGAAACAAAATCTTTAGGAGTAGGACCTTTACAAGTATATTTAAGAAATCCCTGCAAAGTATTATATATAGGATGGATAAACAAGGTCCTGCTGTATAGCACAGGGAACTATATGTTCAATATTGTGTAATAAACCATAATGGAAATGAATGTGAAAAAGAATGTATATATATGTATAACTGAATCATTTTGCTCTGCAGCAGAAATTAACAGAACATTATAAATCAACTGTACTTGAATAAAATAAAATTTTTTTTTAAATCCCGCGTATCTAGTTCAGCCTTTTATTTGATTAATAGTGGGAATAAGGCCCAGAGAGTTCATTGACTTATCTAAGGTTACCCTTTTGATTTAGTGGTAGAGGTGGAAGTAGAATTTACTCTTGATCCTTTATTTATTTATTTTGTCTCTCAAGGTTTTTTTTTAGCTTTACTAGTCTTAAAACTGAACCAATTTCTATCATATCTATCATAGATTGTACTTCTTAAGGAGGCTCCTTCATTTTACATTTCACTTACATATGAAGAACTCTTCAAAAATCCAGTCCTCTCTCACTTTCCCCAGAAGTTTTCATCATCTTTGATGTAACTCATCTTAATGCAAGTGTGATGGATAAACAGTAACAAGATGTGATTTTTACTCTTTTTTTTTCCTTTGATAATTTTTACTCATTACATGCAGAAGTAAACTTTATAATTCTATTATCACAGATTATGTATTCCCAAAATAAGAATATTTGTGTAATGCAGACATTTCCTTCAGGTCTATTATTTTTCAAACTTTGCAAGTATTATGTATAGAGGCCTCATAAATATGACTCAAATCTTTGTAACATGGAATTTTTTTTTTCAAAAATATGGAAAATATTGCCTTTTTTTCCCAGTTTTATTGAGAAATAATTGACATACATCACTGTATAAGTTTAAGGCATACAGTACAGTGATTTGACTTAACATATATTGTGAAATAATTACCACAGTAGGTTCAGCTAACATCCATCTTCTCATGTAAATACAATAAAAGGAAAAAAAAAAATTTTCCCTTGTCATGAGAACTCAGGATCTATGCTCTTTTAACAGCTTTCCTGTATACCATACAGCTGTGTTAGCTATAGTCATCATGTTGTACATTACGTCCCAAGTACTTATTTATCTTATATAACTGGAAGTTTGTAGCTTTAATCCTCCATTTCTGGTGACTTCTTAATGTATTGTAAATTATATTATTATCTAGGGATTCTGATAATAAAATACTGCCAGCTGCAGCGCTTGCATCTGAACATTCGAAGGGAGCCTCTTCTATTGCAATTACTGCCCTTATGGAAGAGAAGGTAAGTTTCACTGGCTTTTAAATTTGGAGATTTTTTTATTATTATTATTACAGTAGAGTTTTTTGTTTTGTTTTTTTAACCTATACCTTTTTGTGTTTTTTTCCTAAAGGGTTACCAGGTGCCTGTACTTGGAACCCCATCTTTACTTGGACAGTCATTATTGCATGGACAATTGATCCCCACAACTGGTGAGTAAAATCATTTTGGTTTGAACTTTTTTCCTTAAAAAATAATTTTAACTTTATTTAACCTGTAATTTTATATTTACTTATTGTTTTTGTTTATTTTTGCTTCCAAGGTCCAGTAAGAATAAACACTGCTCGTCCAGGTGGTGGTCGACCAGGTTGGGAACAGTAAGTATATGTCTCAAATAATCTTCAGGTGATTGCTTTCAAACCGGATAATGGAAATTACAATCTAAGCAGTGTGTGCTGAGTGTCTTTTATTGTAAACTCTTTTATGTGCCATCTTAACACAGTTTTTATGTAAAATGTCACAAATTCAAGACTATATGAAGAAATCTTCTTAAAAAATGAGTAATTCTTTTCTATAATAATAAAATGTAAACTCATGTAAATTCTTTTTACTTTTTTGACTTAACAAATGGTGATCTTGGCAGAATCTCAGTTAATGAACAGATAAGAATTACTTGAAAGAATATTTTAAATATATTTTAAATCTGCTAGTAGATTAAACTTTTTCCTCTTTAATTTGGATGTTTTTGATTTGAGTAAATAAACACATATTAAGGTTAAAGTCTATCAAACACAAAATTTCTCATTTTGACTAGCTATGTTAATGAAATTTTATTGCATATTAAAATCTATAAGGTGTGGGAGACACTGCTTTGTGAATGATCCCTGGTGTTCTCCTTACTTGCTGCAAGTAATAAATCCTTCTGTCTCCCAGCAGAAAAAAACAAAAAATTCTTTAGGGTATGATTTTCTACCCTGAAGTACTAAGAACTTTGATCTTCTATAGGATGTTCTATGGCATTAAAAATCAGATTTATTTATTGTTTTTATATAATTATTTCTGTTTATGTAACCCATATAAATGGGCTCATATATTTATGTAAACTGGCTTATATTCTAAAACTTTAATCTTTTTGTTTGAAAGATAAACCAAACTTCTTATAGAAAAAGTATGTTAGAAAAAGTATGTTAGTTGAGAGACTAGCAGAATATATCAGTAGAAAGAACACGGGATTTGGAGACAGACCTGGGTTTGAGTCCCAGCTCCTGCATTTGCTAGCTATATGACAATGGGTGTGTGATTCTATTCTCAGCCTCCATTGCCTCATCTGTAGAATTGGAATGGTGCTACTTACCTCACATGTCAAATGCCTCTCCATAGTGCCCGGCAGATAAAAGGGCTCTTTTCCTTTTCTGTAACAATAAGTTCATAGAGTAACTTATAGGATGCTAATTAGAATACAATATTACATAAAATATATATTGAAGCTTAATTGTTTATGTTAATCAGAAAGAATATTTAATTTTAAGTAACTATAACACTTACTCATATCTCTATCTGAAACAAGTTTAAGAATCAGGATCAGGGAGTAAGGAAAAGTTTTCAGTATAGTTAAAATAGGTATATTAAAGTCTACACACGAAAAGGTGTGTATAATACTCAAGCCTATTTTATCCTTCTTTCCACACAGTTCCAACAAGCTTGGATATCTGGTTTCTCCACCACAGCAAATTAGAAGAGGGGAGAGAAGCTGCTACAGGTAGGCTTGCTAAAAATCTTGAAAAACGGTATAATCTGATGACACACTGAAAAATATAACACAAATTAAAGCACAGTAGTGGTAGGGGGAGTGGGTTCATTTGGTTTATACTTTCCTCGCTTAAATCTTAAGTAGTTGCCCTTAAGAGGCCTATAAAAGAATAGATTACATTTAATATTTTTTATATATATATAAATTTATTTATTTTTGTCCGCGTTGGGTCTTCATTGCTGCACTCAGGCTTTTTCTAGCTGTGGCGAGCAGGGGCTACTCTTCGTTGCCACGCGCGGGCTTCTCATTGCTGTGGCTTCTCTTGTTGTGGAGCACGGGCTCTAGGCACACGGGCATCAGTAGTTGTGGCGCGCAGGCTCAGTAGTTATGGCGCACGGGCTTAGTTGCTCCACGGCATGTGGGAACTTCACGGACCAGGGCTTGAATCCATGTCTCCTGCATTGGCAGGCGGATTCTTAACCAGTGAGCCACTAGGGAAGTCCCTACATTAAGTGTTTTAAATGTTGGTTTTTTAAGGCTACATCTTTACTGCTCCTTCCCAAGGACTACTTTCTCCCTGTCAGCACACAGCAGAATACTGGCTTACATTTACTCTGTTGAGTATAGAGGGCGGTCAGTAAGGCCCAGACAAACTAAGGTGTCGATTTAATTTAAGATGGATGTTAACCAGCTCAGCTCCCAAATGCGAAGAAGGCTTGGATTTATTTCTCCCCTAGACTCAGTTATCCCCATCTTCTACCACCTTCTCTTCCAAAAGGAGAGACAGAGATTGTTAGGGGCCTTTGCCCAGAAGATGCACAAGCAGTGTTAATCTAAGAAGTAAGCCATATAGTTCTTACTATCTAGGTCATACTTAAGGGTATCTTCTAGTGCTCCAAAGAGAATTGCTAACCTTATGAAAGATAACTACTGTTTTGTTGTTAGATCACATATTTAATAAGAAGATAATATTTACTAAATCAGTCTCTGAAAAGAGGCCTAAAATCTAAATCCCAGCTTCTGCTATTGTATACCAGTTACCTATAATTTAAAGATCCTTTTAGCTTAACAGAAATAAGCCCCCCCTCCTTTTTTTTTTTTTTTCGTGGTACGCAGGGCCTCTCACTGTTGTGGCCTCTCCCGTTGCGGAGCACAGGCTCCGGATGCGTAGGTTCAGCGGCCATGGCTCACGGGCCCAGCCGCTCCGCGGCATGTGGGATCCTCCCGGACCGGGGCACGAACCCGTGTCCCCTGCATCGGCAGGCGGACTCTCAACCACTGCGCCACCAGGGGAGCCCAAGCCCACTTTTTAAAAAAAAAGCCACTGTTTCTTTGATGAGGCAGAATTTAGAAACTTTGGCCAGCACTGTTAATTTTAATCTAACCCTTTGAGAGAAAAAGTGAGATTTTCAGTTGTTAATTACAAATATTAAAACTAGTATTTATTCTACTTTGTTGGTTTTTAAATAAATTTATTTGTTTGTTTTTGGCTGTCTTGGGTCCTTGTTGCTGCACGCAGGCTTTCTCTAGTTGAGGCGAGCAGGGGCTACTCTTTGTTGCGGTGCGCGGACTTCTTATTGCGGTGGCTTCTCTTGTTGTGGAGCACAGGCTCTAGGCGCGCAGGCTTCAGTAATTGTGGCATGCAGGCTCAGTAGTTGTGGTGCACGGGCTTAGTCGCTCCACAGCATGTGGGATCTTCCCAGACCAGCGATCAAACCTGTGTCCCCTGCACTGGCAGGTGGATTCTTAACCATCATGCCAGCAGGGAAGTCCCATGTTTATTCTACTTTGAAGGGTCTTATTTCCTCAAAAAGATTATAGGAAGTGGGTTTTCTTCATTTAAACTTTTGGTCTTGGAAGGCATTTTGGGGAGAAATAGGTCATAGAGACATTAACCTGTCAGTTCCTTTAAATGACAGATTAGGAAGTAATGAGATCATTGTGGAGTGATATTTGGACTTCACAAAAGAGAACTTTTAAGTATGGCATCTCCATATAAAGAAGGCCTTGTAAAGTTATCTCAGTCCCTAACTGGCCTTAAAAGTTGTTTTTAACATATAAATGATGTTACTTTTACATATAAACAATATCAGTGTCCCTGTGCTTATTTGAATAGTTGATTTTTTTCCATTGTTTGTGGATTGAAAAGATTATGAGTAGAAAGGATAAGGTTACTTGTCTCAGATGCTTTAATATCTTGGAATTTATTTTTCCAGAAGTATAAACCGTGGACGACACCACAGCGAAAGATCACAGAGAACTCAAGGCCCATCACTACCAGCAACTCCAGTTTTTGTACCTGTCCCACCCCCTCCCTTGTATCCTCCTCCTCCCCATACACTTCCTCTCCCTCCAGGTGTTCCTCCTCCACAGTTTTCTCCTCAGTTTCCTCCCGGCCAGCCACCACCTGCTGGGTATAGTGTTCCCCCTCCAGGGTTTCCTCCAGCTCCGGCCAATTTATCAACACCTTGGGTGTCATCAGGAGTACAGACAGCTCATTCAAATACCATCCCAACAACACAAGCACCACCTTTGTCCAGGGAAGAATTCTATAGAGAGCAACGACGACTAAAAGAAGAGTAAGTGTTTGAATTTGAAATTACTCTACACTTTCATTTTCTGATGTAACGTTAAATAGGTATCTTTGGAAGCATTTTCCAGTGTTTCCAGTTAGTATAAGAAAAATCACCTAAAAATTAAACCAAGCCATACAAGCAACTTCCTCAGGGATTCCTAGTTATTTATAGTTTTAAAGTGGAAAACTAATGGCAATTTCATTCATTTCATTCATGATCTAATTACATTTGTCTTGTTAGTTTTCTTAAATGGTTTTTGTTAACTTTCGCTCTTTAACTTTATTTTACTAGGGAAAAGAAAAAGTCCAAGCTAGATGAGTTTACAAATGATTTTGCTAAGGAATTGATGGAATACAAAAAGATTCAAAAGGAGCGTAGGCGCTCATTTTCCAGGTTAGTGTTTTGCAAGCCTTCACAACAGAATTACAAATGGGACTTTGAATATCCAGGGATTAGCTATGGATATAAATAATATTGCAGTGATGGAATTTTTCTGATTCGGTCTAGGTTTATAAACATGGAAATGTAGCTTATTTCCCAATATCTGTTTATTGAAATATCTCACTGTAAATTCTATTGTGTAGAACTAGCAGTTATGGGGATTAAATTGCCCTTGTCCCTTGAAGTTATTTATAGTGTGAAATAATTGGGAAATGTTTGTGGAAGGAAAGAAATAGAGGACTAGCCAAAGATTACATTTCTGAGGACCCTTTTACCTAAGGCTACAGCTTTTTGCTGGAACATTAACCTGTGTGATTATGAACTAACAGTAGAATACAAGTTGCTTTATTGATAGAAAAACTGAATTATAAATATTCCCAGGAAGTTTGTTTAAAAGACTTATTTTTTATGCTTGAGATGTTCCTTTTAAAGCTAGACGATTGGCCAACATAGGACAAAAAAAGTTACTCCTACTTAATAATCAGATAGGAAGTAATGTTTAAATTTAATTGGCATTTTATTTAATGTTAGGTCATATAACTCACGGTACATTAATGCACTTCACTCTAATTGTTAAGATTTCACTTTTGTTTTATAACAAGTGATTGCTCTGATCTTTGTGTACTTTATTCCATTCCAGTAGAGGTCACTGTGCCTCTTTAATCATCTAAGTTGAAACGATATAAAGAAATAATGAACCGTGAGGAGAACATACTGAAATCTGAGAGTCTGTATTTTATTTTGTATATATTTCTCAACTATCAACTATTGTTTTATTTTTGCTTTTAGGTCCAAATCTCCCTATAGTGGTTCATCCTATTCAAGAAGTTCATATACTTACTCTAAATCAAGATCTGGTTCAACACGATCACGTTCTTATTCTCGATCGTTTAGCCGCTCACATTCTCGTTCCTATTCACGATCACCTCCATACCCCAGAAGAGGCAGAGGAAAGAGTCGAAATTACCGTTCAAGGTCTAGATCGCACGGGTATCATCGATCTAGGTCAAGGTCACCCCCATATAGACGGTATCATTCACGATCAAGATCTCCTCAAGCATTTAGGGGACAATCTCCTAATAAACGTAATGTACCTCAAGGAGAAACAGAACGTGAATATTTTAACAGGTACAGAGAAGTTCCACCACCATATGACATGAAAGCTTATTACGGGAGGAGTGTTGACTTCAGAGACCCATTTGAAAAAGAACGTTACCGAGAATGGGAGAGAAAATATAGAGAGTGGTATGAAAAATATTATAAAGGCTATGCTGCTGGAGCACAGCCTAGACCATCAGCAAATAGAGAGAACTTTTCTCCAGAGAGATTTTTACCACTTAATATCAGGAATTCTCCCTTCACAAGAGGCCGCAGAGAGGAGTACTCTGGTGGACAGAGTCATAGAAGTCGAAACATAGGTGGCAACTATCCAGAAAAGCTTTCATCAAGAGACAGTCACAATCAGAAGGATAATACAAAGTCAAAAGAGAAGGAGAGTGAAAATGCTCCGGGAGATGGTAAAGGAAATAAACATAAGAAACACAGAAAAAGAAGAAAGGGGGAAGAAAGTGAAGGCTTTTTAAACCCAGAGTTATTAGAAACTTCTAGGAAATCAAGAGAGCCAACAAGTGGTGAAGAAAATAAAACAGACTCATTGTTTGTTCTCCCAAGTAGAGATGATGCTACACCTGTTAGAGATGAACCAATGGATGCTGAATCCATTACTTTTAAATCAGTGTCTGAAAAAGACAAGAGAGAAAAAGATAAACCTAAAGCAAAAGGTGACAAGACCAAACGGAAAAATGATGGATCAACTGTGTCCAAAAAAGAAACTGTTGCAAAACCTGCTAAAGGACCTCAAGAAAAACTAGATGGAGAGCGTGAAAAATCTCCTCGATCTGAACCTCCACTTAAAAAAGCCAAAGAGGAGACTCCAAAGAATGACAATGTGAAATCATCATCTTCCTCTCAAAAAGATGAAAAGATCATTGGTACCCCCAGAAAAGCTCACTCTAAGTCAGTAAAGGAACACCAGGAGGCAAAACCAGTCAAAGAGGAAAAAGTGAAGAAGGACTACTCCAAAGACGTCAAGTCAGAGAAGCTAACTAGTAAGGAAGAAAAGGCCAAGAAACCTAATGAGAAAAGTAAACCACTTGATAGCAAGGGAGAAAAAAGGAAAAGAAAAACTGAAGAGAAATGTGGAGATAAAGATTTTGAGTCATCTTCAATGAAAATCTCTAAATTAGAAGTAACTGAAATAATGAAACCATCGCCAAAGCGCAAAATGGAACTTGATATTGAAAAGCTGGATAGGACACCTGAAAAAGACAAAATTTCATCATCAACTGCTCCAGCCAAAAAAATCAAGCTTAACAGAGAAACTGGAAAAAAAATTGGAAGTACAGAAAATATATCTAATACGAAAGAACCCTCTGAAAAATTGGAGTCAACGTCTGGCAAAGTTAAACAAGAAAAAATCAAAGGAAAGGTCAGGCGAAAAGTGACTGGAACTGAAGGATCCAGCTCAACACTTGTGGATTATACCAGGTATCTGATAATGGGCGGGTGGAAAAAGTGGAATATGTTAATTAAGAATGTATTGATGTTGCGGGTTAGCTGGTTACTCCTGTCTTTGAAGAAAGGAATTGTTAAAAGATAAGTAGATTTTGGGGGTGAGCCACATTTGCTTTTATATAATCATACACTTAAATCTTTATATCTCAGAGCACAATAAGTGGCTTTTGAAAGTTAAAAGGACATTTATCATGTTTAAGTTGGTCTTTTTATACTTATCAATGTTTAATAACTAAGTTCTTCATTAATTAAAAAATATTTTAATTCTTTTTAGTACCAGTTCGACTGGAGGCAGTCCTGTGCGGAAATCTGAAGAAAAAACAGATACAAAGCGAACTGTCATTAAAACAATGGAAGAATATAATAATGATAACACAGCTCCTGCTGAAGATGTTATTATTATGATTCAGGTTCCTCAATCCAAATGGGATAAAGATGACTTTGAATCTGAAGAAGAAGATGTTAAATCCACCACACAGCCTATATCAAGTGTAGGAAAACCTGCCAGTGTTATAAAAAATGTTAGCACTAAACCATCAAATGCAGTCAAATATACTGAAAAAGAAAGTGAGTCATCAGAGAAAATTCAGAAACTCACCAAGGAAGTGAGCCATGAAATTACACAGCATGAGGTCAAAAGTTCAAAAAACTCTGCATCTAGTGAAAAAGGGAAAACCAAAGATCGAGATCATTCAGTGTTGGAAAAGGAAAACCCAGAAAAGAGGAAGAACAGCACTCAGCCAGAGAAAGATAGTAATCTGGACCGTCTGAATGAGCAAGGAAATTTTAAAAGTCTGTCTCAATCTTCCAAAGAGACTAGAACTTCTGGCAAAGAAGATAAGCATGATTCCATTCGAGGTTCCTCAAATAAAGACTTCACTCCCAACAGAGACAAAAAAACTGATTATGACAGCAGAGAGTATTCAAGTTCCAAACGTAGAGATGAAAGGAATGAATTAACAAGAAGAAAAGACTCCCCTTCTCGCAGTAAAGACTCTGCAGCTGGACAAAAAACTAAGCCAAGGGAGGAGAGAGATTTGCCTAAAAAAGGAACAGGAGATTCCAAAAAAAGTAACTCTAGTCCCTCAAGAGACAAAAAACCTCATGATCATAAAACCACTTATGATACTAAACGTTCAAGTGAAGAGACGAAATCTGTAGATAAAAATCCCTGTAAAGATCGTGAGAAATATGTATTAGAGGCAAAGAACAATAAAGAGTCAAGTGGCAATAAATCACTTTATGTACTTAACCCACCGGACCCACAGATTGAGAAAGAGCAAGTTACTGGGCAAATTGATAAGAACACCATCAAGCCTAAACCCCAGTTAAGTCATTCCTCTCGACTGTCCTCTGACTTAACTAGAGAAACTGATGAAGCTGCTTTTGAACCAGATTATAATGAAAGTGACAGTGAGAGCAATGTATCTGTAAAAGAGGAAGAAACTTCAGGAAAAATTTCTAAGGAACTGAAAGATAAAGTAATGGAGAAAGCAAAAGAGAGCCTGGACGTAGCAGCAGTCAGCCAGGTAGGTGTAATCAGGAGCCAGAGTCAAAGCAGCCCTAGTGTCAGTCCAAGTAGAAGTCATAGCCCTTCTGGAAGCCAAACCCGAAGCCACAGTAGCAGTGCTAGCTCTGCAGAAAGTCAGGACAGCAAGAAGAAGAAGAAAAAGAAGGAAAAGAAAAAGCACAAGAAACATAAAAAACATAAGAAGCATAAGAAGCATGCAGGCACTGAAGTAGAATTGGAAAAAAGCCAAAAACACAAACATAAGAAAAAGAAGTCAAAGAAGAGCAAAGATAAAGAAAAGGAGAAGGAGAAGGATGACCAAAAAGTGAAATCTGTCACTGTGTAAAAGGGCAGATTTTAAAAATTGACTTAATTACTAAGTCATCTGTATTAAATTTTGTTATAATGTAAAGAGATTCAAGCTTTGTAAATAAGATATGGAAGACCCTGTGCTGCACTTAAAATATTGCTGCTTGATTATTTGATTTTTACATCAGAGCTTTATAACACGAACTTTTGTACAGAATTGTGAGTTGTGACCATGTAACATGAGAGGTTTTGCTAGGGCCTATTATTTTTAACCACCATTAATTAGTTGGGGTGGAGTTTACTGTACTGTGAAATTTTCACATTTGAATTTTTTTAATTGCCTGGCAAAAGCTGATATCAGTTCTAAAATATCAGCAGAATGATTTGCTGAATTCATTACAACTCCGTTATGTCACTTTTTGATTACAATAAAAGTTTTCAGTAAACTTTTCAAATGTTGAATATTTGCCTTATTTGAAGGAAAGTGTGTCATGTCTCCTCCCCCCTTCCACTTCCATATTTAAAATATCCTGTGAGACTTTAGTATAAGCTGAACTGTATATATAAAATTCTGAAGTAAACATGGAAAATGTACTTCATTAGTGGGCTGGTAATAGGTGGCCAGAAATAAGAAATCATGGTTAATTGGAGATCTGGTTGAATAAATCTGGAAGGGTCTTAAATATAGTAATTAGAAGTTTGGACATGAATTTTAGAGATGAGGTATTTTGATTTGTTTATGGTTATGTATTTTTCTTGAAACCCTGATAAGTGAGTATTAAATTCCTTGATAAAGTACTAAATGACACAACAGTCTGTGGTCTACCCAATCTGTCCAGTTGACCGAAGCAAGCAGCAATAGGTCGAGAAGCACTAGGTAAGGCTACAGTGGATTTCCTTAATGGCTCTGGTTTTGGAAGTTTATTGTAAGCAATAAAAAGCTATTGAAAGGATGTCAGGAGCTAGAATAAGAATGGTACTTTAGAAACATAGCTGTATAAATGGAGATTAAGAAGACAATGGCTAAAAGCAGGAAAAGACCAGTTCTAGTGTGAGGTAGTGGTCCTAAAGTACTTTGGCAGGGGGCATTGGACTGTGGTAATAGAAGAGGAAAGGGTTTACATTAGCAGCAGCTTTTATTAACTTCCTGTCTTCTTGCCTTGATTCATTATTTCCAGGGTGTACCATATTTACAGTACTGTATACCATTGTTGGTACTCGGTTTTAGATGGTATACAAACATACTTAAATGTGTGTAATGCAGCATTTAATATTTAAGGAAAAACATTGAGTGATTTAAAGAAAAATTGTAAAGGTGATAATAAGAATGCTATTAACCTTATGAAAGCCATTCAGAACTGAGTTAAATTTGGGAAATGCTGCCTTGAAATGAAACCGACTTGACTTTAAAGGGCTCTGCTTTTCTTGTGATTCTGAAGTCACATTTTTTTATTCCCAGACATCTCCATCACCGGGGATGGGATGCCTGTTCTACCCACTGCCAACCTCACCCCACCCTACCCACAACACATACCACTTGTATTTTCAGATATTCCAGCAAGACTACACTTTTTTTTTTAATTATTTGTTTATTTTTTGGCTGAGATGGGTCTTCGTTGCTGCACGCGGGCTTTCTCTAGTTACGGCAAGTGGGGGCCACTCTTCGTTGTGGTGCGCAGGCTTTTCATTGCAGTGGCTTCTCTTGAGCACAGGCTCTAGGCGTGTGGGCTTAGTTGCTCCGCGGCATGTGGGATCTTCCTGGACCAGGGCTCAAACCCCTGTCCCCTGCCTTGGCAGGTGGATTCTTAACCACTGCGCCACCAGGGAAGCCCAAGATTACACTCTTAATACTTAACTAATCTTGACCCAAAATCTAAACTATATCTCCCACATTCGCCAAGGATTTTGGCATCTAGAACTCACTTTTTATCATAAATTCTATCATGTGAGGTCAGTTTCATTACCTAGGTGCATTGTTATTTCAAGCTCAACTCACCTTCACTTTAATTGCAGTCCACTCCTATGACAGTTTTCCAGAGTTGTTAATCACCTGTCACCATTTCCATCTTCAATTTAAACTCCAGTATGTCATCTGCAACCTGCTTTTTCAGCTCCATTCTCTATTGGCCTGAGGTTTGAACTCATCCCGTAGTCATTCTTTTATTGTCTTTCCTTCTATAGTTGCCTGTATCCCATCATTTCAGCCACATGCTATCACTCCCAAAACCTGCTCCCCCTTGTCCATCTTGCTGTATCTGAACAGGTTAAACCCCAAATCTAGATACAGGTGCTGCATGCTGCTTAACAAAATTAAAAGGCTTGAAAGAAAATTTAAGAAATAACTGCCAGGCACTATGCTAGGTGCAGTACTTGATCCTTAAAAATTCTGATGGCTCATGTTGTCTAATGCTGGTTTGAGCAGGCAACTCCACTGCTTCTGAAGGTTCAGCCCAGCCTTGGGTACTCCAGCTAGTGCCTAACTTGTCCACCTCACCTCTGCCATTTGGAGTTGGACATGCGAAACCTTTCCAAAAAGGCAATGTTATATCTGAACTCAATTGGCTGTTTCACCTGGCTGGAATGTCCTTCCTCTTCTGCCTGTCTTCACAAGTTCCTACCCATCGTTTGAGAGTTAGCTTGATTGTTTTGAGTTCTCTCACTGCTGTCTGCCTTCCTCAATATACATACTCAAGATGCAGTAGCATCACTGAATATGCTATAGTAACACCAAAGTGCTTACTAACAGGCTCTGGTTGTCTCCCTCTGGATCATGGAAACCAGGAATATGTCAACTTTTTAAAGACAGGAAAAAACTTTTGAGCTACTGTAGATTTGGGTGATAGTATCCTTCCAAAGACTAGCTGCTTCAGTGTGCCAGGGAAACTCCAAAGCCTTACAATTAGGAATCTAAAAACTCCTTTGCTAGTCTCAGCATGCCAAATGAAGAAAGCAGATTCCCTCCAAAATGTTGAGGACAGGGATTCAGAGAGGTAGAAAGCTAGTTAATGGTTTATGCATCCTGGTTTGTGCAAGTGTTCTCATCTGTGTCTTGTCCACTTTTTCCTGCCTTTAATTCCTTTAATGAGCACTGTTCTTATTGTACAAAACTACATAGAACAGAACCTCTGATTTGGAACTTTCTTCTGAGTGCTTTTACACTACTGCCATTTCCTTAAGCTAGCTTCAGTGGGTCTCTTAACAACAACAAAAGCCTCGCTAATACATGTATATAGTGTACCCTGCTTTTTCTTTTTATATATCATCACATCCTTTTGACATTAACATTTTTCACATTTTTTTAAGAATTGAGAATGATCATGAAAAGAACTGAATAAAAGTAAGCCATTTAACTCCTTGATAAAGGGTAATGTAGAGCTGCTATAAGTGAATAACAGGCATACAATGTGAAAGAAATGGGGTTAACAGGAATATTCAAAGATTTCATGTGAATTTTTTCAGTAAGCTCAAGTATAAACAGTTTATCAAGTCTTTCTTTACTGCCTTTGAGATTATTTTTAAGATCATGTTAGAAGGACTTTTTTAGGGCTTCCCTGGTAGTACAGTGGTTAAGAATCCCCAATGCAGGGGACAAGGGTTCGAGCCCTGGTCCGGGAAGATCCCACATCCTGCGGAGCAACTAAGCCCGTGCGCCACAACTACTGAGCCCGTGCGCCTAGAGCCCATGCTCCGCAACAAGAGAAGCCACCACGATGAGAAGCCTGTGCACCGCAACGAAGAGTAGCCCCTGCTCACCTCAACTAGAGAAAGCCCGCATGCAGCAATGAAGACCCAATGCAGCCAAAAAGAAAATGTTTATTTTTTAAAAAAATTTTTAAACGACTTTAAAAAAATAGCTATTGATCATTTCATTCTGCACTTAAAGCTGGAGGGTGAACAGTGATCTTTTATTAAAGCCAACACCAACATGAATCTTCCACTTTGCAATGTGGCTGTTTAGTAATTTGCTATGAAGTTGGCTTGGCCAGTATGAATCTTTCTCAATTTAATTGTTAAAGTCTTTAGTAGTAAAAGATAATAATACAAGAGTGGACATACATTTAGGATTTAAAAGAAAATATTCTTTTGTAGAGACATTAGCACCTTAAAATTATAATAATTGCTTATAAATGTTTTTACCTAGGCTTAATGATATATACATGAATAAAGCTGGTAGACTGATTCTTTTTCATGTCCTAAAAATTAATAACAAATTTAATGAAAAATGAACATGAGGCAAACTATATCAGTGCTAGATACCAGGTAAAGCGTAGGAGGGGCAGACATAGAGGTGTGTAATTTCTGCCACAATACCACATTTTTAAGGTTTTTTGGTTTTGTTTTTTGGGTTTTTTTGGTCACTCAGTGGGTAGCCATCTGGTGATTATTACTGTTGGAAATATGCTAAGAATAAAAATAGCAGTTCATCAGTAGCAATTTTTCTATTAAGAAAAGGTTGAAACTGACAATTCATGAAATTTTGAACCCCCTGAATTGAACTGATATTTTGGAAGGATTTCAGTTTGACTTCATCATACTATTTCAGATTCAAAAAGAATCCAATCCAAGAATCCAAAGAATCTTGGCTTTACTCGAGTCAGCATCTCAGGCTAAAGAACAGACTTCCTGTCATGCAATCAATCATTACCTCTTGTAATTACTCTGGGAAATGTTATTTTTCTATAGTGTGTATCTCTTAATTTAATAATATATATTTAAATAACAATTATCTTAAATATTAATTGGCTTTGGAAATATAAATTTAATAAATATCAATTTACAAAATCACATTGATGATTAATTTTATTTATTTATATATATTTTTTTGGCTGCATTGGGTCTTCGTTGCTGTGCGCGGGCTTTCTCTAGTTGTGGCGAGTGGGGGCTACTCTTAGTTGCGGTGCATGGGCTTCTCATTGCAGTGGCTTCTCTTTGTTGCAGAGCATGGGCTCTAGGTGTGCAGGCTTCAGTAGTTGTGGCATGCAGGCTCCATAGTTGTGGCTCACGGGCTCTAGAGCACAGGCTTAGTAGTTACGGCGCACGAGCTTAGTTGCTTCACGGCATGTGGGATCTTCCCGGACCAGGGCTCGAACCCGTGTCCCCTGCATTGGCAGGCGGATTCTTAACCACTGCGCCACCAGGGAAGTCCCTGTTATTTTAAATGTTTCTAATATGAAAAAACCTAATTAGCACAACTCATTTTATTATATATAACTGACATAACCTGTTTAAAGTGTGTAATCTGTTGATTTGATAGATGTATATATTGCAATGTGATTGCCAGTGTTGTGTTAGCCAACATCTCTATCACGTCATGTAATTATTATTTATTTTTGTGGTGAGAACAATTAGGATGTAGTCTGTTAGCAACTTTGAAATTTATAATACAGTATTGTTGGCTATAAAAAAAAAAGTAAAATAAACACCTATAATTCTTTTCCTTGAGAAAGCAGATGGCCTCTTGAGAAGTACAGATAGATCATCACAGGCATTATGAACACCTTGTAAGTTGGAAGGACAGGGTAGGTTGTGGAGCACACGAGGAATATTCCCTTTGAGTCCACTTTTGGTATGATGGAAATTGCACCTCAGGTTTCCTTAACCTGGATCTTAGGCTACAGTGTTGATTGGTAAAGGGGACAATTTTATCCAAAAATAGATTGTTATATCTGGTCTCATTGCCAGGAAGAAGGCTAGACCACACAGGCCTCATTTTACTTGCTGTTACAGGTAAGGGGAAAAAGCACTTAAAAATATATAATTTTCAAATTATTATGGTATTGGTACTAGCAAGGGCAGACAATTAAGTGGAATTGAATAAAATTCCAGAAATTGATCCAAGTATAAGAGTAGTAACAGCTTCAGCATAAATAAATGTGAGGATAGATTTTTCAGTAAGTAATTTGAGAGAACTGGATAGCCATTTAAAGCAACTTTCTTTCACATCTTAAAATTCTAGACAGATTAAATATTTTTTATCCAAAAGTTTGTTTTATTGCATAACTCAAGTGTTTATCAGTTTTCCTCCAGCCTTGTAGAATCACCTTTTCTTTACTAGTTTAGGTCTTTATTTTTCAAATCAGACAGTCAACTGGAAACCCAGGTCCTTCCTTATTATTTCTGATGGTACTGGTTGAGATCTGGTTTATCTTGGTTTACCCCTTTTTGATTTCCTGATGTCTAATCTCACTAGGGTCTCAGTCTTCATAAGTTTTATGACATTTCTCCTAGAACAAATTTTCCTCTCGTTTTTCTATGTACAGCATCATCCTTCTTTTCAGTCCTATACCATAGGCTCTTCATCTTTTAAGCTGAAATTAATCATTAAGTTATTTTTCTGAACCAAGAAACAATTCTCCTGTGAGGAATTATGCCATTAGGGGGCAGAAGAAGCTACAGTTTGTTCTTTAAAATAGCAACTTTTTTCCCTCTACAACTTTTAAAAATTACAAACTCAGCTATTACTCAGTAATACAAATAGCCAATTAACATCTGAAAAAGATGTCACTGATAATAAAATTCCAATAAAACAAAGTTCTATTGCCCTCAGGTGTTTAGAATTACAAGTCCAAAGCCAACCTGATTCTCCATTCTCCCCGCACCTTGACATTTCCACCAGGATTTGTCTATGATGGTTAGTTTTTTCATGAAGTTCACCCAGATCATGATTTACACATTCTCAATTGGAAGGCTTTTAAATTTTGTTTTTAACAAAGTTGTACATAGTTTTGAAAGTCACAAATTGACTCAAGACTTAACATTCAGTCTCCTGCCCTAACCCATTGCACCCTGCCTCCAATTCTTCAGAGGCAATTTCAACTCTGCTAGTTCTTTCTTTAAAAACAAAAGCAAAACCCAAAACCCCAAAATAGAGCATACTCCTCTTATTTCTTGATTTTCCAGTTTCATGTATTAACTGTTACTTTAGCTCTTCCTTGTCCCTGCCTGCCCCTGTCCCACCACATAGACATCCTCTCCCATCCTCCAAATAAAAGTTTCACTGTTTGGGTTAAATCGAATGGTGTGTACATTATGATATATTCAGAATCAAGTCATTTGGTATATTAGGATTTCTTAGGAAATTTTGTTTTTCCTGGAATTAATAACTGGCTCATTTTAAAATGTGTTTTGTTTCCTATGGATTACCAAAAATGTAAACAACCTCTTGGCATATTCAAATAAATCCTGTTCCTTCGGTTTTATCTTTTTTCTTGTGATAATTCTAGAACCTTCTTTATATCTATTCCTATTTTTTAAAAAGTGGGTTCTCTTCTAGGCCTGCTGCACAGCTCTGATCCCACAAGCTTATTTTACTATCCTGGGAATTTTCCTCACCCTCTCACCTGCACTCTTTCTTTGTGTTTTCCATCCTGTGTGCCTCTTTCTAGGTTTGTTTCCTCATTTGGGGTGGAGGGCACATGCTCTAGTAAATTCCTGAGAGGTAAATTTTTTGAGCTCCTATAATATTAAAAGTGTTTTTACTCCACCCCACATTTGATTTATGGCTTGACAAGGCATAGAATTCTAGGTTGGAAATTATTTTCACTCGTACTTGGAGGCCTTTCTCATGATACAGCTTGGCATTGCTGATAAGGAGTTCAAATCCATTCTGACTTCTAATCCATTTATATATATATATATATATATATATATATATATTCCCTCCCAGGAAACTTTTGGGAACTTTCTCCTATCCTGGGTGCATTAAAAAGCCCAGTGATGTACATTGATGTACATCAATGTTTTTTTAAATTTATTTTGCTGAGTGCTCTATGAGCCCTTTCAATCTGGAAATTCATGTCTTTCAGTTCTAGAAAACATTCTTTTATTACTTGTGGGACAATATCCCCCCATTCCATTTTTCTCCTGGGACTTATTATTTAGATGTTAGATTTCCTGGACTGATTGTCTAATTTTCTTACCCCTTTTCTCTTATTTTCTATCTATGTTTTTTATGGTGAAGGCTCCTCAACATTTCCCAAGTTTTATTTCTGCTAGCATATTTTTAATTTCTCAGAATTCTTTCTTGTTTTATTCCCTTTTTGTAACATTTTGTTGTTTTTTCATGGATATAATAGGACTTGTGGAGAGATGATAGGTTTTGAGTTTTTTATTTCTTTTGGTTCTTGTCCCTTGCATTAGAAACTGTGTGTGACGTTTGTCAAGTGGGTTCTATTGTTCTTGTTGGATCATTTCATTAGGGGAGCCCCAGCTGCTAGTATCTCCCAGACATTTTTCTTGGGCTAGTTTCCCCAAAGAGGAATTTTCCACTCTTCAGAATGGGATAGAGGAGGTGCAATATAATTATGAAGCTTGCTACCAGGAAATTTTGGGGAGCCAGGTAGGCTTCATTCAGTATATAGACTTAGAGTCAATCTTCCTATTCTCATTACAGCACCCATGATGTCCTCAAATCCAGAGGCTTTCTGTTCAGTGGTTCTCACAGGGCTGCATATTGAAATTACCTGGGGGCTTTAAAAATACTGAAAACTGGGTGGATGCTACCCTCCAGAGTTTCTGATTTAATACATCTCCCCAGGGGATTTCAATGTCCAGCCAAGGGTTGGGAACCACTGCTCTAGTTGAGCTAGTCTCCATTCTTCTGCAGGATGAGCTGCTGTGTATTCACCCTTCTGGCCCTACCTGCATTCCTGCTTTCTGTAGTATCTGTCACCTATGTATTCTGATTCTTCCTGGGCTTCTATCTTATGAATAGCCTCACTTTGGGCTACTGATTTAGACCTGATTTTCTGATCAGTTTCTACTTGTCCATATGAATTTCACCTTCCAAAAATGTGTTGCTATTATTTCTTCTTCTTGTCTAGTTCTTGTTCATTTGTGCCCCTTTTCTCCCTTTATTATCATTATAGTGAATTTTCAGGAAGAATCAAAAGGAAGTATATTCAGTCCACTATGTTTAGCTGGAATCCCTCAATCTGACTCTCTATCATCAATAATATTGTTAAACAATGTCAGCTGGGAGCTTGCCAAGTCCTCCAGATTAGCAAAACGTGGGCCTGTAAAATGTCAAAGTTTTCCCCCAAGATTCTATAAATTTCTGGACTGCTCATGTTTTCAAGGCCGTTCTAGATTTGTGCCTAGAATCCTTGGTCAACTATATCAACCTAAGTTCTTCCTTTAGATCAGGAACTTTTTCTTCCACTGTTTCCTTATTTCTTCTCTTCCTCCACCTCTTTTATTCTTTTGGTAACTCTGATTCTTTGTAGGGTATAGCTAAGGGATTTGTCTTCCATATACCTTTCCATGAGCTTGTTTTTTAATTAAAATTTTTTATTGAGTTATAATAAAATAAAATATATTAGTTTCAAGTATATGACATAGTGATTCAATATTTTTATACATTATAAAATGATCACTGCAGTAAGACCAGTTACCATCTGTCACCATGCAAAGTTGTTACAATATTATTAACTATATTGCCTATGTGTACATTACATCCCCATGACTTATTTATCTTATAGCTGGAAATTTGTACTTCTTAATCCCCTTCACCTATTTTGTCCATTCCCCCCATCCCCTGCCTGGTAACCATCATTTTTTTTCAGTATCTGAGTCTGTTTTTAGTTTTTTTGTTTGTTTCTGTTTTGGTTTTTAGATTCCACATGTAAGCAAAATCATAAGGCATTTATTTTTCTTTGTCTGACTTATTGCACTTAGCATAATAACCCTCCATGTGTCCATCCATATTGTCACAACTGGCAAGAGATTTCATTCTTTTTTATGACTGAGTACTATTCCATTGTATATATATATACCACCTCTTCTTTATCCATTCATCTATTGATGGGCACTTAGGTTGCTTCCATTTCTTGGCTGTTGTAAATAAAGCTGCAGTGCACGTAGGGGTACATATATCTTCTCGAACTAGTGATTTTGCCTTCTTTGGATAAATACCCAGAAGTGGAATTGCCAGATCATATGGTAGTTCTATTTTTAATTTTTTGAGGAACTTCCATATTGTTTTCTATAGTGGCTGCACCAATTTACATTCCCACCAACAGTGCATGAGTGTTCTCTTTTCTCCGCATCCTCACCAATACTTGTTATTCTTGTCTTTTTGATAATATCCATTCTGATAGATGTGAGGTAGTAGCTCATTGTGGTTTTTTTTTTTTTTTTTTTCGGTATGCGGGCCTCTCACTGTTGTGGCCTCTCCCGTTGCGGGGCGCAGGCTCCGCACGTGGAGGGTCA
>NC_041227.1:64626710-64629677 GCF_002837175.3 Physeter macrocephalus
ACTGCGCCACCAGGGAAGCCCCTCATTGTGGTTTTGATTTACATTTCCGTGATGATTAGTGATGTTGAGCACCTTTTCATTTGCCTCTTGACCGTCTGTATGTCGTCTTTGGAAAAATGTCTATTCAGGTCCTTTGTCCATTTTTTATCGGGTTTTTTTTTTTTTTAATACTGATTTGTATGAGCTGTTTGTCATTTTGGACATTAGCCCTTTGTTGGTTCACATTGTTGGCAAATATTTTCTCCCAGTCTGTAGGCTGTCTTTTCATTTTGCTAATGGTCTTATTTGCTGTGCAAAAGCTTTTAAGTTTGATTAGGTCCCATTGGCTGTACCACTTTTTGTTGATCCATCAATTGATGGGCATTTGACTTATTGCTCCTTTTTGGCTAGTATAAATAATGCTGCTATTGAACATTCATGTGCAAGTTTTTTGGTGGATGTATATTTTCAATTCTCAGTCTTGTGTATTTGCTGGGTTACATGCCAAATTGTTTTCCAAAACAGCTGTACCATTTTATGTTCTCACCAACAGTGTGTGAGAATTCCAATTTCTCTACATTCTCCTCAGCACTTGTTATTGTCCATCTTCTTGTTTATAGCCATCCTGGTGGATGTAAACTGATATTTCATTGTGGTTTGGATTTTCATTTCCCTCATTTCTGATGATATTAAGCATCTTTTCATGTGCTTATTGGCAATTTGCATATCTTTTTGGGAGAAATATCTATTCAGATTTCCTGCCCAACTTTGTCTTGGGCTATTTGTCTTTCCTCTGTTGAATTGTAAGCGTCCTTTGTATAGTCTGGATCCAAGTCCCTTATCAGATATACAGTTTGCAAATATTTTCTCCCAGTCTTTGGGTTGTCTTTTTATTTCTGCTATGGTGCCTTTTGAAGCACAAAAGTTTTAAATTTTGTTGATGTCCAATTTTTCTTATTTTTTCTTTTGTTAATTTTTGTGTCACGTCAAAGAAAACTTGCTTAATCTAAGGTCATGAAGATCTACTCCTACATTTTCTTCCAAGAATTGTATTATTTTACCTCTTACACTGAGGTCTATGATGCATTTTGAGTTAATTTTGGCCTATGGAAGGAGGTAGGGGTCCAAATTCATTCTCTTGCATCTGGATGTTCACTTATCCTAGCACCATTTGTTGAAAGACTACTCTTTCCCCATTGAATCTTGACACATTCTCCAAAATCAATTGCCCATAAATGTGAAGGTTTATATCTGGATTCTTAACTCTATACTACTGATAATATATGCTTATCCTTAAGCCAGTACCACATTATAGTAAGTTTTTAAATTGGGAAGTGCGAGTCCTCCCACTTAGTTCTTTTAAAATATAATTTTTTGGCTATTCTGAGTCCCTGACATTTCCATATGAATTTTAGGATTAGTTTGTCCATTTCTGCAAAAAAAAAAAAAGGGGGGAGTTGGAATTTTGATAGGGATTACATTGAATCTGTTGATCTCTCTTGATAGTATTGCCATCTTGATAATATTAAGTCTTCCAGTCCATGAACAGTGGATATCTTTCCATTTATTTCTATCTTCTTTAATTTCTTTCAGCAATGTTTTGTGGTTTTCAGCATACAAGTTTTGTGCATCCTTGGTTAAATGTATTCCTAAGTATGTTTTTTTCATGCTATTGTAAATGGAATTGCTTTCTTAATTAGATTTTTGGTTGTTCATTATTAGTGTATAGAACTACAATAGATTTTTATATGTTGATCTCGTATAGTACAGTATTCTTGAGCTTTGATCATTTTTGTCTTTCCAGGAATTTGTCTAATTTATCTAAGCTGTAAAATTTATCAACATAAAGTTATCATAATATTCTCCATTTCCTTTTTAATATCCATAAATCTGGAGTGTTATCTCTCTCATTCCTGATATTGGTAATTTGTGTCTTCTCTTTCTTTTTTGCTGATCAGTATGGCTAGAAATTTATTAATTTTATTGATCTTGAAAATATCAGGGTTTTTTTCATTGATTTGTCTGTATTTTCAGTTTTCTATTGCATTGATTTCTGTTCTAATCATTATTATTTCTTTTGTTTACTGGGTGTTTTGTTTGCTCCTTTTTCTCTAGTTTCTTAAGGTAATAGCTAAAGTTATGTAGTTGTGATCTTTCTTTTCTAAAATATTCACTTAGTATTACAAGTTTCCATTGAAATATTCCATTAGTTGCATTCAACACATTTTTATATCTTGTGTTTTCATTTTCATTCAGTTCAAAATTCTATCTAGTTTCCTTTTTGATTTCTCCTTTCACCCAAGGGTTATTTGGAAGTGAGTTTTAAAATATTTTTTTCCACATCTTTATTGGAGTATAATTGCTTTACAATGTTGTGTTTGTTTCTGCTGTACAACAAATTGAATCAGCTATATGCATACATATATCCCCATATCCCCTCCCTCTTGAGCCTCCCTCCACGCTCCTTATCCCATCCCTCTAAGTCATCACAAAGCATCGAGCTGATCTCCCTGTGCTATGCAGCAGCTTCCCACTAGCCATCCATTTTACAGTTGGTAGTGTGTATAGTCAGTGCTACTCTCTCACTTCATCCCAGCTTTCCCTTCCCCCACTGTGACCTCAGGTCCATTCTCTATGTCTGTATCTTTATTCCTGCCCTGCCACTAGGTTCATCAGTACCACTTTTTTAGATTCCATATATATGCGTTAGCATACGGTATTTGTTTTTCTCTTTCTGACTTACTTCACTCTGTATGACAGACTCTAGGTTCATCCACCTCATTACAAGTAACTCAATTTCATTCATTTTTGTGGCTGAGTAATATTCCATTGTATATATGTGCCACATCTTCTTTATCCATTCATCTGTTGATGGACATTTGGTTGCTTCTATGTCCTGGCTATTGTAAATAATGCTGCAATGAACATTGTGGTGCATGTATCTTTTTGAATTATGGTTTTCTCAGGGTATATGCTCAGTAGTGGGAT
>NC_041227.1:64630996-64631746 GCF_002837175.3 Physeter macrocephalus
TAATCCATTTTGAGTTTATTTTTGTGTATGGTGTTAGGGGGGTTCTAATTTCATTCTTTTACATGTAGCTTTCCAGTTTTCCCAGCACCACTTATTGAGAAGGCTGTCTTTTCTCCATCGTATATTCTTGCCTCCTTTATCAAAGATAAGGTGACCATATGTGCGTGGGTTTACCTTTGGGCTTTCTATCCTGTTCCATTGATCTATATTTCGGCTTTTGTGTGAGTACCATACTGTCTTGATGACTGTAGCTTTGTAGTATCCTGATCTCCCTGTGCTATGCAGCAGCTTCCCACTAGCCATCCATTTTACAGTTGGTAGTGTGTATAGTCAGTGCTACTCTCTCACTTCATCCCAGCTTTCCCTTCCCCCACTGTGACCTCAGGTCCATTCTCTATGTCTGTATCTTTATTCCTGCCCTGCCACTAGGTTCATCAGTACCACTTTTTTAGATTCCATATATATGCGTTAGCATACGGTATTTGTTTTTCTCTTTCTGACTTACTTCACTCTGTATGACAGACTCTAGGTTCATCCACCTCATTACAAGTAACTCAATTTCATTCATTTTTGTGGCTGAGTAATATTCCATTGTATATATGTGCCACATCTTCTTTATCCATTCATCTGTTGATGGACATTTGGTTGCTTCTATGTCCTGGCTATTGTAAATAATGCTGCAATGAACATTGTGGTGCATGTATCTTTTTGAATTATGGTTTTCTCAGGGTATATGCTCAGTAGTGGGAT
>NC_041227.1:64633408-64639667 GCF_002837175.3 Physeter macrocephalus
CAGGGATCCTGATTCCTCCAGCTCCATTTTTCGTTCTCAAGATTGCTTTGGCTCTTAGGGGTCTTTTGTGTTTCCCTACAAATTGTAAAAGATAGGTTTACTCCTAGGTATTTTACTCTTTTTGTTGCAATGGTAAATGGGATTGTTTTCTTAATTTCTCTTTCTGAGTTTCCATATATATGCGTTAGCATACGGTATTTGTTTTTCTCTTTCTGACTTACTTCACTCTGTATGACAGACTCTAGGTTCATCCACCTCATTACAAGTAACTCAATTTCATTCATTTTTGTGGCTGAGTAATATTCCATTGTATATATGTGCCACATCTTCTTTATCCATTCATCTGTTGATGGACATTTGGTTGCTTCTATGTCCTGGCTATTGTAAATAATGCTGCAATGAACATTGTGGTGCATGTATCTTTTTGAATTATGGTTTTCTCAGGGTATATGCTCAGTAGTGGGATTGCTGGGTCATATGGTAATTCTATTTTAGTTTTTTAAGGAACCTCCATACTGTTCTCCATAGTGGCTGTATCAATTAACATTCCCACCAACAATGCAGGAGGGTTCCCTTTTCTCCACACCCTCTTCAACATTTTTTTAAATTAAATTTATTTAATTAATTTATTTATTTTTGGCTGCATTGGGTCTTCATTGCTGTGTGCAGGCTTTTTCTGGTGCGGCGAGCGGGGGCTACTTTTCGTTGCGGTGTGCTGGCTTCTCATTGCGGTGGCTTCCTTTGTTGCTGAGCACGGGCTCTAGGTGTGCGGGCTTCAGTAGTTGTGGCATTCAGGCTCAGTAGTTGTGGCTCGTGGGCTCTAGAGTGCAGGCTCAGTAGTTGTGGCTCATGGGCTTAGTTGTTCCGCGACATGTGGGATCTTCATGGACCAGGGATCGCACCCATGTCCCCTGCATTGGCAGGTGGATTCTTAACCGCTGCGCCACCAGGGAAGTAAAGCCAGCATTTTTCCTCTAAGAGTTTTATAGTGTCTGGCCTTCCTTTAGGTCTTTAATCCATTTTGAGTTTATTTTTGTGTATGGTGTTAGGGGGGTTCTAATTTCATTCTTTTACATGTAGCTTTCCAGTTTTCCCAGCACCACTTATTGAGAAGGCTGTCTTTTCTCCATCGTATATTCTTGCCTCCTTTATCAAAGATAAGGTGACCATATGTGCGTGGGTTTACCTTTGGGCTTTCTATCCTGTTCCATTGATCTATATTTCGGCTTTTGTGTGAGTACCATACTGTCTTGATGACTGTAGCTTTGTAGTATCGTCTGAAGTCAGGGATCCTGATTCCTCCAGCTCCATTTTTCGTTCTCAAGATTGCTTTGGCTCTTAGGGGTCTTTTGTGTTTCCCTACAAATTGTAAAATTTCTTGTTCTAGTTCTGTGAAAAATGCTATTGGTAATTTGATAGGGATTGCATTGAATCTGTAGATTGCTTTTGGTAGTATAGTCATTTTCACGATATTGTTTCTTCCAATCCAGGAGTATGGTATATCTCTCCATCTGTTTATGTTATCTTTGATTTCTTTCATCAGTGTTTTTCATTTTTGTTGTATAGGAATGCCAGAGATTTCTGTACATTAATTTTGTATCCTGCAACCTTACCAAATTCATTGATTAGGTCTAGTAGTTTTCTGGTGGCATCTTTAGGATTTTCTACGTATAGTATCATGTCATCTGCAAACAGTGACATTTTTACTTCTTTTCCAGTTTGTATTCCTTTTATTTCTTTTTCTTCTCTGATTGCTGTGGCTAGGACTTCCAAAACTATGTTGAATAATAGTGGCAAGAGTGGACATCCTTGTCTCATTCCTGATCTTAGAGGAAATGCTTTCAGTTTTTCACCATTGAGAATGGTGTTTGCCCTGGGTTTGCTGTACTTGACTTTTATTATGTTGAGGTAGGTTCCTTCTATGCCCAGTTTCTGGAGAGTTTTTTTATCATAAATTGGTGTTGAACTTTGTCAAACGTGGTGAGCTTGAATTGCTATAAACTTCCCTCTTAGAACTGCTTTTGCTGTGTCCTATAGGTTTTGGATCATCATGTTGTCATTCTCATTTGTTTCTAGGTATTTTCTTAATTTCTTGTTTGATTTCTTCAATGATCTCTTGGTTATTTAGCAGCACACTGTTTAGCCTCCATGTATTTGTGTTTTTTTACAGTTTTTTCCCCCTGTAATTGATTTCTAATCTCATAACATTGTGGTTGGAAAAGATGCTTGATACCATTTCAATTTTCTTAAATTTTCCAAGGCTTGATTCGTGACCCAAGATGTGATCTATTCTGGAGAATGCTCTGTGTGCACTTGAGAAGAAAGTGTATTCTTCTGCTTTCGGGTGGAGTGTCCTATAAATATCAATTAAGTCTGTCTGGTCTATTGTGTCATTTAAGGTTGTGTTTCCTTATTTATTTTCTGTCTGGATGATCTATTCGTGTAGGTGGGGTGTTAAAGTCCCCCACTGTTATTGTGGTACTGTGGATTTCTCCTTTTATGGCTGTTAGTGTTTGCTTTATGTATTGAGGTGCTCCTATGTTGGGTGCATACATATTTATAATTGTTATGTTTTCTTCTTGGATTTATCCCTTGATCATTATGTAGTGTCCTTCCTTGTCTCTTGTAACAGTCTTTATTTTAAAGTTTATTTTGTCTGTTATGAGTATTGCTACTCCAGCTTTCTTTTGATTTCCATTTGCATGGAATATCTTCTTCCATCCCCTCACTTTCAGTCTGTATGTGTCCCTAGGTCTGAAGTGGGTTTCTTGTAGACAGCATATATAAGGGTCTTGTTTATGTATCCATTCAGCAAACCTGTGTCTTTTGGTTGGAGCATTTAATCCATTTATATTCAAGGTGATTATCGATATGTATATTCCTATTACTGTTTTCTTAATTGATTTGAGTTTGTTTTTATGGGTCTTTTTTTGTCTCTTGTGTTTGCTGCTTAGAGAAGTTCCTTTAGCATTTGTTGTAAAACTGGTTTGGTGGTGCTGAATTCTCGTAGCTTTTGCTTGTCTGTAAAGAGCTTTTGATTTGTATGTCGAATCTGAATGAGATTCTTGCTGGGTAGAGTAATCTTGGTTGTAGGTTTTTTCCCTTTCATCACTTTAAATATATCCTGCCAGTCCCTTCTGGCCTGTAGAGTTTCTGCTGAGAAGTCAACTGATAACCTTATGGGGATTCCCTTGTATGTTATTTTTTGCTTTTCTCTTGCTGCTTTTAATATTTTTATTTGAATTTAATTTTTGTTAGTTTGATTAACATGTGTTTTGGTGTGTTTCTCCTAGGGTTTATCCTGTATGGGACTCTCTGCACTTCCTGAACTTGAGTGGTTATTTCCTTTCCCATGTTAGGGAAGTTTTCATCTATAATCCCTTCAAATATTTTCTCAGACCCTTTCTCTTTCTCTTCTTCTGGGACCCCTGTAATTCGAATGTTGGTGTGTTTAATGTTGTCCTAGAGGTCTCTGAGACTGTCTTCAATTCTTTTCATTCTTTTTTTCTTTATTCTGTTCTGTGGCAGTTATTTCCACCATTTTATTTTCCAGCTCACTTATTCGTTCTTCTGCCTCAGTTATTCTGCTATTTATTCCTTTTTATTGTGCTGCTCATCATTGTTTGTTTGCTCTTTAGTTCTTCTAGGTCCTTGTTAAACATTTCTTGTATCTTCTCCATTCTGTTTCTGAGATTTTGGATCATCTTTACTATCGTTACTCTGAATTCTTTTTCAGGTAGTTGCCTATTTCATCTTCACTTATTTGGTCTTGTGGGTTTTTACCTTGCTCCTTCGTCTGTAACGTATTTTTTGTCGTTTCATTTTTTTTTTTGATGGGTGAGACTGAATTCCTGTCTTACTGGTTGTTTGGCCTGAGGCATCCAGCACTCGAGTTTGCAGGCAGTTGGGTAGAGCCAGGTCTTGGTGCCAAGATGAGGACCTCTGGGAGGCCTCACTCCAATTAATATTTCCTGGGGTCTGAGGTTCTCTGTTAGTCCAGTGGTTTAGACTTGGTGCTCCCACTGCAGGAGCTCAAGCCTGACCCCCAGCCTGGGAATCAAGATCCTGCAAGCCACATGGCGAGGCAAAAGAAAAGAAAAAAAGAAGCAGTACAATAACAAAGAATAAAAAATAAAATAAAACTAGAAAGATAAGAAATATATTAGGAAAAATAAAAATATAATTGAAACAACTGCAACAAGGTAAAAGAAAACCACCGCAGAAAAAAGGGAATAAAAAAGGAACAAGCCAAAAGGAGCAGAACAATAACAAAGTATAAAATAAAATTAGAAAAATAAAAGATTAGAAAAAATAAAAATATAAGTGAATCAACAACAACAAGGTAATACAGAGGCCCAACCTAAAAGAAGAAAAAAGAAAAAAAAAGGCCCAAAAAGGCCTTGACTAGGGGGGCAGAGCCTAGACGGGGGTGTGCAACTTAGGCAGGGGTGGGGTTTAGGGTGGGGCAAGGCCTAGGCTGGGGAGTGCAGTTTAAGCTTGGAGTGGGGCCTAGGCTTAGCACCTGTGCAGAAGTGGACAAGAGTCACATCCAGAGGGGTTCCTCCAAAGTGTGGAGTTCCGGAGTTTGGAGGTAAGTCCCTGGGTGAGGGTGTGTGGGTGCGGTTTAGGCCCAGAGCAGTTGGAGGGGGTCTCAGAGTGCCACCTGTAGAGGTAGGGCTCTGGGTGGGTGTGTAGGGCCGGGGCTTGGGCTCTGCACAGCAGGAGGGAGACTCTAAGGGCAGAGGATTTGGCCCAGGAGCCCAACAGGCTCCCCAGTGCCCAAGTGGACAGGGAAAATGCTGGCTGCGGTCCCTTCTGTTCCTCCACCCCCTCCCCCTCCAGAGTCTCCTCCGTCGCCTCTGGACCCCTAACTGTGGGTGGGTCCCACCAGGTGTAGGAACTCCTCCCCTCCCCCAGCCACCCCTCAGGGGTACCAGTCGCAGAGGTCCGGCCTTTATTTTTGCTCCCCCTTCCCTCCCTCCCACTCCCTCAGGACCCGCATGGCTGGAGGGGGCCTCAGTGTACAGAGGATCAGGCCTGGGATCTCAGCAGGCTTCCGGGGGCCCAAGTGGACAGGCTAAACGCTGGCCATGCTCCTCTGCCGTCCCAAAGGTCCCCCCCTTTTCCCCTCTGGGCATCGGATCCCTTTCCCTCCCCCAGCCGCCCCTCAGGGGCGCCGGTCAAGGCCAGCCTCCACTTCTCCTCTCCCCTTACTACTCCCCACATCCTACCCAGTTTCTCCACTTCTCTCCCCTCACTACTCCCCACATCCTACCCAGTTTCTGCACAGCCTAGTTGTGCAGAGACACGAATTCCTCATCCTCCTAGTCCACCAGCTTGACTCTGCCCCTAGAAGTGTGTTTTTTAGTTTCCAACTATTGGCGGCTTTTTCAGATTTATTTCTGTTATTGATTTCCAATTTAATTCCATTTTGGTCAGAGAAGGTACTTCATATCTTTTTAATCCACTTTCTTGAGATGTGTTTTATGACAGAGACCATGGTTTATCCTGGTAAATGTTTTATGTACATTGGAAAAGAATGTGTACTCTGCTGCTGTTATGTGGAATGTTCTATAAATGTCAATTAGGTCAGGCTGGTTAAAATATTGGGTCTTTTATACCCTTACTTATTTCCTGTCTAGTTTTTCTATGAATTATTAAAAGAGATGTTGAAATACCTGCCTATAATTGTGGATTTATCTGTTTCTCCTTAGTGATTTATCCATATCTATATGCAGTTGTGCTCCTCTTAGCTTATTAGCTATGACTCTTAATTATGTTATTTTAGTGGTTGCCTTGGGTTTACAGTATGCATCTTTAACTTATCACATTCTATTTTCAAGTGATATTTCACTTCACACATAGTTAGTATAAGAATCCTACAACAGTATATTTCCATCTCCCCCTCCTGATCTTTATGCTATTTTCACCATCCATTTTACTTCTATTTATTTTGTATACCCACGGTGCGTTGTTATTACTTTTGCTTTAAACATTATTTTCAAAGAGATTTAAATAATAAGGCACAGACTCTTTATATTTCCTGCATAGTTACTATATCTTGTGCTCGTCATTCCTTTATGTAGATCCAGATTTCCATCTAGAATTATTTCCCTCTGTCTGAAGGATTTCCTTGAACAATTCCTATAGTGTGGGTCTGCTGGTGATGAATTCTTTCAGCTTTTATATGAATTAAAATGTTTTTAATATGATTTCTTTTTTTTTTTTTTTTTTTTTTTTTTTTTTTTTTTTTTTTTTT
>NC_041227.1:64639710-64645066 GCF_002837175.3 Physeter macrocephalus
GAACACAGGCTCCGGACACGCAGGCTCAGCGGCCATGGCTCACAGGCCTAGCCACTCCGCGGCATATGGGATCTTCCCGGACCGGGGCACGAACCCGCATCCCCTGCATCAGCAGATGGACTCTCAACCACTGCGCCACCAGGGAAGCCCATGATTTCATCTTTGACAGATTTTTGGGGGGTATAAAATTCTAAGTTGATTATTTTCCTTTCAGTACTTTAAAGATGTTGTTACTGTCTTCTCACTTGCATTTTTCCAAAAAAATTTTGTTCTCATTCTTATCTGTTTCCTCTATATGTAAGATGTCTTTTCCTCCATCTCATTGCTTTTTAATTATTTGTAACAATTTTATCAAAATATAATTCACATCCTGTTTGATTCACACATTTAAAGTATACAATTCAGTGGTTTTTAGTATATTCACAGAGTTGGCAGCAATTACCACAATCAATTTTAGAACATTTTCATCACCCCAAAAAGAAACCCTGTACCCTTTAGCTATTACTTTCCAATATCCTCATCTCCTTCAGCCCTAATCTCCTTTCTGTCTCTACAGATTATGTCTATACTGGATATTTCATATAAAGAGAATCATAATATGTGGTTCTTTTGGTGACTGGCTTCTTTCACTTAGCATAATGTCTTCAAGGTTCATCCATGTTGTAGCATGTATCGGTATTTAATTTATTTTTATGGCCAAATGATATTCCATTGTGCTTATCCATTCATCAGTTGATAGATATTTGGGTTGTTTCCACCTTTTGGCTATTGTGATTAATGCTACTATGAACACGCATATACCAATTTTTATGTGAACATATGTTTTAATTTCTCTTGGTTATATACTTAGGATTAGAATTGTTGGATCAAATGGTATTCTTAAATTTTTGAGGAAATACAAGACTATTTTCCAAAGTGGCTGTACCATTTTACATTCTCAAAAGCACAGTGTATGCAGGTTCCAATTTCTCCACATCTTGGCCTACACAGATGATATTATCTTTTTTAAAAATTATTGAAGTATAGCTGATCTACAATGTTGTGTGTATAGCAAAGTGATTCAGCTACACATAAATGGAGAGATAGATAGATAGATAGATATTTATTCTTTTTCAGATTCTTTTCCATTATAGGTTATTACAAGATATTGAATATAGTTCCCTGTGCTATACAGTAGGTCCTTGTTGTTTATCTGTTTTATATATAGTAGTGTATATCTATTAATCCCAAACTCCTAATTTATCCCTCCCATGCCTTTCCCCTTGGGTAGCCATAAGTTTGTTTTCTATGTCTGAGTCTATTTCTGTTTTGTAAATAAGTTCATTTGCATCATTTTTTAAGATTCCATATATGTGATATCATGTGATATTTGTCTTTGACTTACTTCACTTAGTATAATAATCTCTAGGTCCATCCATGTTGCTGCAAATGGCATTATTTTATTCTTTTTATGGCTGAGTAATGTTCCATTGTATATATATACTACATCTTTATCCATTCCTCTGTTTTTTTGTTTTTTTAAAAAATTAATTATTTTATTTATATTTTTGGCTGTGTTGGGTCTTCGCTGCTGCACACGGATTTCTCCAGTTGCAGTGAGTGGGGGCTACTCTTAGATGCAGTGCACAGGCTTCTCGCCGCGGTGCCTTTCCCATTGCGGAGCACGGGCTCCAGGCACACAGGCTTCAGTAGTTGTGGCACACAGGCTCTAGAGTGCAGGCTCAGCAGTCGCGGCGCACAGACCCAGCTGCTCCACTGCATGTGGGATCTTCCCGGACCAGGGCTCGAACCCGCGTCCCCTGCATTGGCAGGTGGATTCTTAACCACTGCGTCACCAGGGAAGCCCCATTCCTCTGTTGATGGACATTTAGGTTGCATCCATGTCTTGGCTATTGTAAACAGTGCTGCTATGAAAATTGGGGTTGATGTATCATTTTGAATTAGACTTTTCTCTGGATATATGCCCAAGAATGGGATTGTTGGAACATATGTTAGCTCTATTTTTAGTTTTTTAAGGAACCTCTACACTGTTCTCCATAGTGGCTGTGCCAATTTACATTCCCACCAACAGTGTACCAGGGTTCCCGTTTCTCCACACCCTCTCCAGCATTTTTTATTTGTAGACTTTTTGATGATGGCCATTCTGACCATTATGAGGTGTTACCTCATTGTAGTTTTGATTTGCCTTTCTCTAATAATTAGTGATGTTGAGCATCTTTTCATGTGCCTGTTGGCCATCTCTATGTCTTCTTTGGAGAAATGTCTGTTTAGGTATTCTGCCCAATCTTTTTTTTTTTTTTTTTTTGCCATGTGATGCAGCGTGCAGGATCTTAGGGATTGAACCCTTGCCCACTGC
This sequence comes from Physeter macrocephalus, assembly GCF_002837175.3. Lineage (NCBI taxonomy): Eukaryota > Metazoa > Chordata > Mammalia > Artiodactyla > Physeteridae > Physeter > Physeter macrocephalus. Next base: position 64,642,067 of record NC_041227.1, read on the forward strand.
AGTGGAAGCGTGGAGTCTTAACCACAGGACCTCCAGGTAAGTCCCATCTGCCCATGTTATGATTGGGTTGTTTGGTTTTTTTTGATACTGAGCTGAATCAGCTGTTTGGAAATTATTTGGAAATATTTGGAAATTAATCCCTTGTCAGCTGCATTGTTTGCAAATATTTTCTTCCATTCCGTAGGTTGTCTTTTCATTTTGTTTATGGTTTCCTTTGCTGTGCAAAAGATTTTAAGTTTAATTAAGTCCCATTTGTTTATTTTTGCCTTTATTTCCATTACTCTAGGAGATGGATGCAAAAAAATATTGCTGCAATTTATGTCAAAGAGTGTTCTGCTTATGTTTTTCTCTAGGAGTTCTATACTATCTGATCTAACATTTAGGTCTGTAATCCATTTTGAATTTTATTTTTGTATATGGTGTTAGAGAATGTTCTAATTTCATTCTTCTACATGTAGCTGTCCAGTTTTCCCAGCACCACTTATTGAAGAGACTGTCGGGACTTCCCTGGTGGTCCAGTGTTTAAGACTCCATCCTCCCAATGCAGGGGGCCCAGGAACTAGATCCCACATGCTGCAACTAAGAGTTCACATGCTGTAACTAAAGATCCTGCATGCCACAAGTAAGACCTGGTGCAGCCAGATAAAAAAATAAATATAAACAAAAAAAAGCAAAGTACCCTTATTATAAGAAAGAAACCCCCGAAACTGTATTTTCTCCATTTTATATTCTTGCCTCCTTTGTCGTAGATTAATTGGCCATAAGTGCATGTGTTTATTTCTGGGCTCTCTATCCTGTTCCATTGATCTATAGATCTGATTTTGTGCTGGTATCATACTGTTTTTATTACTGTAGCTTTGTAGTATAGTCTGAAGTCACAGAGTGTGATTCCTCCAGCTCCATTCTTCTTTGTCAAGATTGTTTTGGCTATTGGGGTGTTTTGTATTTCCATACAAATTTTTAAATTATTTGTTCTACTTTTGTGAAAAATGTCATTGGTAATTTGATAGGGATTGCATTGAATCTGTAGATTGCCTTGGGTAGTATAGTCATTTTAACAATACTGATTCTTCCAATCCAAGAACATTGTATATCTTTCCACCTGTTTGTGTTGTCTTCAGTTTCTTTCATCAGTGTCTTATAGTTTTCAGAGTACAAGTCTTTTGCCTCCTTAGGTAGGTTTATTCCTAGGTATTTTATTCCTTTTGATGCAATGGTAAATGGGATTATTTCTTTAATTTCTTTTTCTGATATTTTGTTGTTAGTGTATAGAAATGCAACTGATTTCTGTATATTAATTTGTATCCTGCAACTTTACTGAATTCACTGATGAGCTCTAGTAATTTTCTGGTGACATCTTTAGGATTTTCTATGTATAGTATCATATCATCCACAAAACGTCTTCTTTTATTATAGCAATCCTAGCAGATGTGAAGTGACCCCTGACAGCTATTAATATTTTCTCCCTATAATTGGTTTTTAAAAATTTGATTATGATATTCTTTGGTGTTGTTTTCTTTATGTTTCTTGTGTTTGGTGTTTGTTTAGCTTTTTGGATCTGAGTGTTTATAGTTTTCATCCATTTAGAAAAGTTTCAGCCATGATTTCTTAAAATATTTTTTCTATCCCCCTCCTTTCAGGGTCTCCAAGTACATGTATACTAGGCCACTTGAAGTTTTTCTAAAACTCACAATAGCCTGCTCGTTTCTTTCAATCTTTTTTTTCTCTGTGTGCTTTACTTTGGATTATTTCTATTGTTATGTCTTTAGGTTCACTAATATTCTATTTTACAAGTATAATCTGCTTTTAATCTTATGTATTATAATTTTCCTCTCAGTCATAGTTTTCATATCTAGAAGCTTGATTTTGATATCTTTATGCTTCTACTCAACATATTTCATCTTTCCTCTAGGCTTTTATACATATGGAACATAATTATTATGACTGCTTGAATTTTCTTACATACTAATTCCATTTTGTGTCATTTCTAGGTCAGTTTTGATTGATTTTTTTCCACTGTTATATTTTTCTATTTCTTTGTGTGTTTGATAATATTCAAGATTGGATGGTAGAATTGTGAACTTTATTTTGACATGTGCTGGATGTTTTTGTATTTCTTTAAATATTGTTAACTTTGATATGGGATAAAGTTAAGTTACTCAGAAATATACTGATTCTTTCAAGGCTTGCTTTAAAGTTTGTTTCGCTGAACTAGAGTTGTGTTTAGCCTGGAGATAATTTGGTCCCACCACTGAGGCAAGCTCCTTCTTAGTACTCTACCCAATACCCTGTAAATTACAGCTTTCCATTCTAGGGTGGTGAGCAGGAATTATTTCTGGCCCTGTGTGTCCCCCAGGAATTGGTCCCTCTAATCCTTTTAGGTGGTTCTTTCAGTTGTCTTGGGTAGTTTTATCACATGTGTGTGATGATCTGTACTCAGCTAGAGACTTGAAGGGAACCCCTGCAGATCTCTGGAGGTTCATTCTCCATGAGGCTGTCTCCTCTCCAGTACCCTGCCTTGCAAACTTTAACTGCCTTGGCCTCCCTGGCCTCTCAGCTCTGTCTCCTCAACTCAGGGAGACTGCCAGCCTCAGTCTGAGTCCCACCTCTCTCACTGCAGCCTGAAGACTCTTTCTAGACACGTAATATGGGGAAATAATAAGGCTCATCTCATTTGTTTCCTTTGTCCTTTGTTATCTAATGTTCCATGTCTTGAAAACTGTTGTTTTATATATTTTATCTTTTAAGTTGTTTCACACAGAAGGGTATATACAAATCCTGTTATTCCATCTTATTTGAAATCAAGAGGCAATATCTCTTCTTAAAAAGTTAAGCATAGGGCTTCCCTGGTGGCGCAGTGGTTGCGCGTCCGCCTGCCTATGCAGGGGAACCGGGTTCGCGCCCCGGTATGGGAAGATCCCACATGCCGCGGAGCGGCTGGGCCCGTGAGCCATGGCCGCTGAGCCTGCGCGTCCGGAGCCTGTGCTCCGCAACAGGAGA
>NC_041227.1:64645956-64674997 GCF_002837175.3 Physeter macrocephalus
AAAAAAAAAAAAAAAAAAAAGTTAAGCATAAAGTTGTTTTAAATAGTCTTCATCTAACTGTTTTATTGTATGAAATTTAGAGGGATCTAATACTGCTCTTTGTTCTGTCTACTAGCGCTTTATATGTTATAATTGGTGTTTTATCATTTTGGATTATGAACTCATCTGCTGTGGGAACTTAATCCGTGGGAATTCTGTGGAGCCTGGGTTTAGGGAACTTGCCTCTGGGTCAGTTTTATGGTTTTGGGGTATTTTTGTTTTTTTGGTTTTTTTGCGGTACGCGGGCCTCTCGCTGTTGTGGCCTCTCCCGTCGCGGAGCACAGGCTCCGGATGCGCAGGCTCAGTGGCCATGGCTCACGGGCTTAGCCGCTCCACGGCATGTGGGATCTTCCCAGACCGGGGCACGAACCCGTGTCCCCTGCATCGGCAGGTGGACTCTCAACCACTGTGCCACCAGGGAAGCCCTCAGTTTTGTTTGACTCTCCAAGGCTCCTCTCTTTATGTGTTATTTTTTATTTTGGGTATTCCTGGGTCATAAAAAGTAGTGTATATTCAAACATCAAAGTACATGAGCCAGGCCTTGGTTATTAATTATCAAAGGAGTCATTTTTCCCTTGACCCAGAATTCAGGTCAAATCACACAAGCTTCCATGTTTTCTTGGACTTAAATGTAGACCTTTTTCTGTTGCACCTTTTCAGTGAGAATACAGCACTTTAAGTGTCCTAAGTTGTTGTCGAAATTTCAGTTCCAATTCCCCAGACTTTGTCTTCTACACTGCTCGAGGTTACAACCCAATCCTCTAAGGCTGCCATGTCCCCATTAAGCACCAACTCCCCAAGGTTGACACAGTGTTACCTCATGAGCTTAGCTCTCTGCTTTTCTTTTTCTTCTTCCCTCTCAGAGTACTCAACTATGCACTTAAAAGAAATGTGTTATATTTTATCCAGATTTTTTTCTATGCTTATTTGGTCCTCTGTATTGTCAGGAACAGAATTTTCCAATTTACTTCTTGACTCACTATCATCAGACTTCTACCTCCACAACTTCACCAGTGCTGTTCTTCCAAGGCCATTGATAACCAGGAGGCAACTGCCAAATTCAGTGGATGCTATGTCAGTTAGGATATGTTCCAAACACAAGTGATAAGATACCTGGATAAAAGTGACTTAAACCATAAAGATGCTTAATTTTTCTAAGATAGGTGGACCCAGGGTCAGTTTGGCAACTCAGTTTCATTAAAGACCTGTGTTTTTTCTGTCCTTCCTCTTTGCCATCCTTAGTATTATGACAATGATTTTTTTTAACCTCATTGTCACATGATGGCTGCCTCCCATGACCACATCCAAGTAACAAAAGGTGGCAAGCAAGAAGAGAACTTTTTCCTCATGAGTCTGTCTCTTATCAAGTAGGAAAATCTTTCCAGAAGCTCCAAGAAGTTGACCCTTTTGCCCTTATGGCAAGAACTGTCACATGTCCATCCTTGGAGCAATCCTGACAAAGGAGAATGGAGTCATCCCCGGGGCTGGAAACATTGCCGTTGGAACCATAATGGGGTTTTGCTGACAAAGAATAAGAGTTGTAGAAACACGTAAGGCAAGATCTCTGTCCTTGAGGTGCACCTTGTCAGTGGAAGGCAGAAGAAACTCAGACACAGCAAACACAAATTTCACGATCACACAAACTCAGGAGTGCAAAAACATAAGTGCTCTAATTGTCTACTCCTAAGCCTAATTTCTACACTCAGCCCTCACTCTGCCCCACACAGGAAACTTAATTTATCACATTGTGTAAACTCAGCCACTTGTGCCTACCACAGACACCCTTTCTGCTCTTATTATATAGGACGGAATAGAACAAAACTTCTGATTCAGAACAGGATCTTTCCTCTCATAGGCATTTTACACTGCTGCCCATCTGGTCTTAAAGTGTAATCTTCCTTTGCTCAAACAGGCCCCCAGATTGTAAAGTAACAGTCATACTATCTCCTTCCAAGGAAAGTGGTCCATATAGTTTGTTTACCTGTTTATTTATTTGAGCGAGTGTCAGAGTTTAGTATCAACCCTAGTATGCAGAGTGACAAGAGAACAGAAGTTTAATTTGACTTTAAATCCGAAGCAGAGAAAAATCACCCAGACAAGGTTATTTGGAAGTGATTAGATTAAATCTCCTATATTGGGCAGAATGGGGGCGGGGGGCTGGAGGGAGAGGTGAGGTTGGGGTGTAGACAAACAGAGGATTCACGTTTTTGCATGCCTGAGTTTGTGTGACTCTGAAATTTACATCTACTACATCTGTTGATGTTTCTGTTGCCCCTAACAAACAACGTGCGCCTCCAGGATGGAGATCTTGTTTTACGCATTTCTTTAACATCTCTTCCCTTCCTTTTTCCTTTCTCAATGCCTAGCACAAGATTCACAATGCAGTAGGTACTCGACAAAAATGAGTTTCTTTAATAAAAGACTGTTTGAGTGAAGGAACAAGTGAGGCAAGGAGGTTACTGCAATGGGAGGAAACAAGCCTAGCGGATTTTTAAACCAGATCTACTTAACTGAATCCCGATTAAGGAGGGAAACGAAGGAATGCTTGTGCGCGCACACACACAGAGAGAGAGAGAGAGAGAGAGAGAGAGCTCTGCAGACAGAGCCGAGCTACAATCACTAAGAGGAGACAGCCTAATCAGAGCCAGACGGGCCCCACCTGACTCCTACTGCAGCTAGAAAAAAAAAAAGGACTAGAAGGTTCAGCAGGAGCAGCTCCCCTTCTCCTGCAGCTCCACCGTCTCCCACCTCCGCCCCACTCCCACGGCTCTGTGAGGAGGCATGGAAGCTGTGGCGAGGGGAGGCAGGCGAGCTGGGCTTTTCAGGACGAGGCAGGATGGTGTGAGCTCAAACGCTCTGCAATTGCTGGAGCAACGGTGGCGACACTTGAGTTATTCACAATGGCTGGAATTCAAATGAGGCTGGCACTGCTCCAAGTCGCAGTAGCTTAGGAGGCGGGCGAAAGGCATATTACTATTCATCAAGACCCGAGCGTCGCGTGGGCTCTGAGGTTCTCCATCTGCATCCCTCGCTCTATCACTGACTTCTGGGGGAAGGGGAGGCTCCTCCAGAAGCACTTTATCTGCCAGTCTGTGAGCTGGAGGTGGGGGCGGGGGTCTGAAGTTAGGCAGATTTGTCTCATCACATGATGGGGGACCTGTATCACGTGATGACTCCGGTGATGTTGCAGGCAGCATGTGACTCCCAGGGCTACGTGGGCTCAAAAACAATTTAAATCCAAAAACACAAGCAGGTTCCCCTCCTCTCCTTTGCCTTTTGGTCTGGCTCTCCCTCCTTTTGGGTTGGTGCCTGACTGCATGGAAAACCTGTCGTCTTGCAGCCACTAACCCGTGAGCGCCGGGTACCTGGAGGCCAGGCCCCTCTGCAGGGGGTCCCCCCCACCCCGCGCCGGGAGCTGTGCCCCATCATTCTGCAGCCTGGTAAGTTCCTGAACACTTGGAGCAATTGTGTGTGAAGCCGTCCTAGACTGCCTCATTAGCATGGACAGGCACCCTGGTTGGGCGCGTTGGAAGGAACGTGCCTGCCGGCTCTGGCCCCGCCAGACGCAGGCTTCCTGGGACCAGTGCTGCACGGCTGTGCCGGGGTGGCATGTGCACCCCACCTCTCTTCTCCCTGCCTTCCCGGCCTCCTCTTCCGTCATCTCTCTCCTCTCTCAGCTTGCTCCTATGAGTCTCTCTCTTCTCGGCCTCTCTTACTTCTCACCTCCTCCCTCTCCACCCCCTCTTATTTTCTCTTTTCATTCACCCCCACCTTCTGTTTTTCTCTCTCCCATGCCTTGTCTTAGGAGTTCCTCTCCCCTCGCCTTGAAACATTTTTTGTGGGGGGGGGTACCTAGATTTTATGTTCTTTCTGTCCAGAACCTGAAGGCCCAGCTTCTGAGGACTTGGTGGTTGGAAATCTACTAACAGTCCCTCTGGAGATGATTTTCTTACTAAGACAATGCAGAGGGCCCAGTTCCTGTGATGTATGTGTGTGCGTGTGCGTGTGTGTTATGGGTGATTGATGTATTTCCCATCAGAACTGTTTCTTGAGTGGATGTTTGCGGCTCCAGATCCCTGCTCGGCCAGGGGATCATCAAGAGACAGGAGGGGCAGTTACAGAGGTTAGGAGACCACGTCCTCTGACCCCAGATGTCTGACTCTCTGTGCAAGAAGTCGGGTCTTAAAGCAGGAGTCAAAATCCAGTGTTCAATGCATAGGGGCTCACTTAGTTGTCACAAGGCACCCCACAGAGATGGCTTAGAGTTTGAGGCTGCACCTTGGTGGAACGAGCAGAGCATTAGCTGAGAAACTAGCCACAGGGAAGGCAAATGTAAATTTAATCATGGCAGTGTCTGTAGCCTCATAGGAAGGAGATGTTGGCAGTGTCAGAAGCTCCTGGTTCACTGTTCTCCAGGTATGCTGACACCTGTTCAGCAAGAAATAATTAAAAATTACTGAGCATAATCCATCTAACAATTCAATGAGGAGGTGCTATTTGTATCCCCATTCTAGAGATGGGAAAACTGAGGTACAAAGGAGTTAGTTATGTCACTCGGTTCGTAAGTGATGGAGCTAGGATGTGAGCCCAGGCAGCTTTTCTCCAGAGCCTGCACTGTTAACCACTATGATAAACTGCCTCAAAAAATATCTATCCACATCCCTATGTGACAGGTGGTATGCAAGGTTTGGGTCTACATTTGTGAACAAACAGAGACATCCTGTTCTCATGAAGTTTGCAATCCAGTGGAAAAGGCAGCTAATAAACATACCATCACACAAGACAATATATCGTTTCAAATTAGGGTATTTGCTAAGAAGAAAAATAATAGGGTAGCATGAGAATATATAACTGGAGACATACTTCAGTTGGAGGGCGAAGGGGAAGAGTTGGTCAAAGAAGTCCTCTCTGCTGATGTACAATAATATTTAAGTTATGACTTGAAAGAGGAGGAGGAGTCAACCAGGTGAAGAGCCAGCAAGAGCATTCCAGGTAGAGGGAACGGCATGTGTAAGGGCCTCGGTGTGGGAAAGAACTGGGACCACTTCAAGAGCAGCAAGAAGGAGTGGGACAATAGGAAGTGAAGCCATCCAGATAGTGTGGGTCACAGTAGGCCTTGCTAAAAAGACTTGGGTTTCATCCCAGGATCAATGAACAACCATTAACACATTTTAAGGAGGGAAGTAGCATAACTGGATGTGCAATATGAAAAGACTCCTTCCAGAGGTGTATCGGTTAGTTTTTGCTGTGTTACAAAGCACCCCAAAACTTAACAGCTTAAAACAACAATCATTTATAGGTCATTATGCTGCAAGTTGACAGTTGCAGCTGGGACAATCTGGACAGGAATTCTGTTCTTGCGTGGGTTCCACTCATATAGCTTGTTAGCTGGCCGGCTGGCTGGTGGTGGTTGATATTAGATGTTCTCACTCACAGGTCTGCTAATCGGCAGAGGCAATTGAAACTGACCAGGCCATGTGTCTCCATATCTAATGAGCTAGCTAGCTCAGTTGTCTTCATATGATGGCTGAGTTCCAAATTCAGCAAGAGAGGGTAAACCCCAATGCACAAGCACTTTTCAAACATCTGCTTGCATTTTTTTGCTAGTGCTCCATTGGCCTAGACAGGTTACATGGTCACGCCCAGATTCAAGGGATGAAGAAATATGCCTCTTGACAAGAAGAGTTATAAAATACTGTGTCTATTTATTTCCAGCCTACTACATGAATTCAACATGGTAAGCTGGATACTGTCTTCCTCTACTGTGGGAAGAACTGAAAGCCAAGAGGAAATTTGGAGCCAGTTTTGCTGTGATTAGAGATGAACTTAGACCTGGTCATATATCAGACTTTATTATCTGCTTAGAACAAGCCGGGGTCTGAGCATCTCTTTTGGACGTGAATCAGGAGAGGGTATAGAAAGCGGTGTAGAAATGTCAAAATGTCTCCTCATGGGGTTATCTGGGAATGACTTGGAGTCCAAGAAGACTTTGTGATTGTTATCCTAGAATGAAATTTGGGCCATCTGGAACTCGGAGTGTGTTTCAATGTTCTAGGCACGACAGCAGTGTGTGCAAAGGCCCTGAGGCAAGGAAGCAGGTGGCTTGTTTTGGGCAATAGGAGGCATTAGTTTAATGTAATTGCAGTGAAAATGGCATGGGAGTAGACAGATTAGAAAAATATTTAAGAGGTAGAAAGAACAAGCCTTGCTGATGGATTTGATAGGAGTTTAAGAAAAGGGACTTAAACTTGGTAATATCATTTCCTAAGGTGGAAATATTAGGAGAGAATCAGAATATTTTGGTGGGGGAAAGGGAGCAGGCAGGAAAAAGTCAAGCATTCTATTAACTGGGTCAAAAGTTGCTGAGACATTGACCAAATTGAGGACAGAAAATTGTCTATTCAAGTTGGTAACATGGAGATAGCTGAAGACTTTGACAAGAGCAATTTTGGTGGATTGGTGATAATGGAAACCAGATTGGAGTGTGTTAAGGAGTGAATAAAAGTAAATAAACTGTGAAAGGGAGCACAGAAATCAAGCACCATTTAGATATGGGTCAGGGTTGGGAATCTATCTTGATTTTATGTTTGTTTTAAAAAAAACAAAAACAGGCACCTGTAGATTATGTAAACTGTTGGAGTGGTCCAGTTGAAAGGGAGAGAGGGGAATGGGATCCAAAGTGTATGTGAATGAATAGGTGATGATAGATTTTTATTTTTTTAAAGGAAGGAATAACGAGAAAAAAGATGGAGCAGATACATGAAGCCTTCTAGATTTTGGTATTGAGAGGATGAAGAGTTTCCTATCTGCCAACTTTTAGTTTCCCAGTGAAAGGGGACTAGTAGAGAGAAAGGAGATGAGACGATGGAGGAGGTAAAGATATAAAATGGTCATTTTGGAAATAAGCATCCTGAAGAGAGAAGTAGGGTTGCTGGGCAAAGCAGAGTGCCTACTGAGAACAGAGAGCATGTATTTAAAATGGTCTCATTTTCTCCAGTAACATTTAAGTGCTTGGGTTCAAGAACCTGGAGATGGTGGAGTGCAAGTCGGGTTGAAGTTTTGCTGAACAAGTTCCACAGGGGAGAAAAGGGTGGGGATGTTGAAGGGGGTTTCAAGGGAATGGTTGTCCAGGGGAGCCACAGAATCCAAGCTGGACCAGAATGGGAATGGAACCAGGAAGGAATGATGGAGGATGAGTAAGTGGTAAGCTCAACGGAATAGAGGTTATGAAGAGGTGAAAGACTGCATTCTTGGAGGTAGTCCAGCATCAGCATCACATGGGAGCTTGTTAAAAATGTGGAATATCAGGCCCCAACCTAGATATTCTGAATCCGAATCTCCATGTTAACAACCCTCAGGTGACTTGTATGTACACTGAAGATTTAGAAGCAATGATCTAGATTGTCTTGTGAAAAATAAATGGTGCTGAGAATTCCCTGGTGGTCCAGTGGTTAGGACTCCATATTCTCACTGCTGAGGGCCTGGGTTCAATCCCTGGTCGGGGAACTAAAATCCCACAAGCTGCGTGGTACAGCCAAAATAAAATAAACAAAATAAATGGTGCTATTCTGGGCAGAGTGAGAAGGTAATGAACCCCAAAATGTCACACTCACTTCCTTATTTATTTTCCCTTTCAAAACAGATCTTGATTTAGCAGAAGTTCTTTTTTAAAATTTTGCCCTGGTTTTTATTTTAATTTTTATTATACAACATCTCAAATGTATATATAAATATAGTGAAAACCAGTATACCAACATTAGTTTCAATAATTTTCAACTCATGGCCAATCTTGTTTTCTCTATACCATCCCTCCACCCCACCCACTGCTGCCACCAAACAGGATTATTTTGAATCAAATCTTAGACATGATAAAATTTCATCTGTAAATGTTGGAGTGCAAGTCGGGTTGAAGTTTTGCTGAACAAATTCCGCAGGAGAGAAAAGGGCGAGGACGTTGAGGGGGATTTCAAGGGAATGATTGGCCCTTAAAAGACAAGGGCCCCGGGCTTCCCTGGTGGCGCAGTGGTTAAGAATCCGCCTGCCAATGCAGGGGACACGGGTTCGAGCCCTGGTCCGGGAAGATCCCACATGCCGCGGGGCAACTGGGCCCGTGAGCCACAACTACTGAGCCTGCGCGTCTGGAGCCTGTGCTCTGCAACAAGAGAGGCCGCGACAGTGAGAGGCCCGTGCACTGCGATGAAGGGTGGCCCCCACTCGACGCAACTAGAGAAAGCCCTCGCACAGAAACGAAGGTCCAACACAGCCAAAAATAAATAAATAAATAAAAATTTATTTTAAAACAACAAAAAAAGACAAGGGCCCCCTTTTAAAACATAACCACTGTATCATCACCGCTTTCCAATAAAATCAAGAATAAATTCTTATTATCATCAGCTATCCAGTTAGTGTTCACATATCTGCAGTTATCATATTTGTAGTAATTTGTTTGTTTGAATTAGCATCCAAACAAGGTCTGTACCTGGCAATTGGTTAATATGTCTTTTACATCTTTTGTAATTTATAGGTTCCTGTTCATCTCTTTTTTTTCCTTGAAATTTTGTATTGAAGAAACAAGATGATTTGTCCTCTAGATTTTCCCAAAGTCTAGACTTTACTGATTGTTTGCTCAAGGTATCATTGAATATGTTGCTCTAAATACCTCTAGGTAATTAGACCTAAAAAGAATTGCTTTCAAAAAAACTTTTATGGTCAAATGTATCACACATGAAACATGTATGTATAAATACATACATATATACATACAGCCTGAAGAATAAAAATGTCCTTGTAACACCTACCTAGTGCCTAAGAAGCCCTCCAATAACATCTCTCTTCATCTTCCCTAGAGGTAACCTCTATCTTGACCTTTATAATAATAAATTTTCTGCTAGTTTTATTACATATGTGTGCATCCCTAACCAATATATTAGTTTTTCCAACTTTTTGAGTTGTATATAAATGTAATCAGATCATAGATATTCTTCTATGACATTTATTTTACTCAATATTTTATTTTTGAGATTCATCTGTGTTTGTGTATATTCTTTCATTTTCACAGATGTATAGTAATCCACCAAGTGAATGTGCTACAATTTATTCATCCATTCTACTCTTGATGGGCATTTGGTCTTGTACATGTATTATGGACTTGTACAAGAATTTCTCTAAGCTATATACCTAGGAGTGAAAGTGCTGGATCATAGAGTATGCATAAGTTCAATTTTACAGGAAAATGCCAAACTATTTTCTGCAAGTTAATTTTTTTCCTTTCCAAACCTTACACCTTTTGATTTTTGTTGTCATTGCCTCATTGTACCAGCTAAGCCTTCTAATACAATATAATAGAAATAGTGAAAGCAATTATCCTTGTCTCCTTCTGATCTCAAAGGGAAAGCATTCAACGTTACACAATTAAGTAACTGATTTTTTTTTTTTGGTTGAATGAGGTGTTTTAGAATTTTATCTCTTATCAGATTAAGAAAATTCCTTTTTTCTTTGCTTGGAGTTTTAAAATATGAATTGTTTTTGAATTTTATCGAATACTTTTTCTGTGTCTTCTGAGATGATAAAATGATTTTCCTACTTTATCCTTTTAGTGTAGTGAATTATACTGAGGAATTCTCCCTTTTTTTCCAGCTTTACTGACGTATATATACGTTTGTTTAAGGTATACAATGTGATAATTTGATACACACATATATATATACTGTGAAATGATTACTACAATATGCTTAGTTAACACCTTCATTCTTCCATGTAATTACCTTTTAGTGTGTGTAGTGATAACATTTAAGATCTACTCTCTTAACAACTTTCAAGAATACAATATAGTATTGTTAAGTCTAGTTACCAAAACTTATGCATCTTGGAGCTGGAAGTTTGCACACTTTGACCAACATCTCCTCCATTCCCCCCATGCCTGTCAGCCATCATTCTACTATTTTTTTAAAAACAAATATTTATTTATTTATTTATTTTTGGCTTTGTTGGTCTTTGTTGCTGCACGAGGGCTTTCTCTAATTGCAGTGAGGCGGGGGGTACTCTTCGTTGTGGTGCGCGGGCTTCTCACTGCAGTGGCTTCTCTTGTTGCAAAGCATGGGCTCTAGGCGCGCAGGCTTCAGTAGTTGTGGTGCACGGGCTTAGTTGCTCTGTGGCATGTGGGATCCTCCCGGACCAGGGATCGAACCGACGTCCCCTGCATTGGCAGGCAGATTCTTAACCACTGCACCACCAGGGAAGTCCCCATCATTCTACTATTTTTATGAGTTTGAATTTTTTAGATTCTACATATAAGTGAGAACATGTAGTATTTGTCTTTCTCTGTCTGACTTATTTCACTTAGTATAATGCCCTTAGGGTCCATCCATGTGTTAACAAAAGGCAGGATTTCCTTCTTTTTAATGGCTGAATAATATTCCAGTGTGTGTGTGTGTGTGTGTGTGTGTGTGTGTATCACATTTTCTTTTTCCTTTCATACATTGATGGACACTTAGGTTGTTTCCATGTCTTGGCTATTGTGAATAATGCTGCAATGAACATGAGGGTGAAGATATCTCTTTGAGACAGTGATTTCATTTCTATTAGATATATATTCAGATGTGGGTTTGCTGGATGATATGGTAGTTCTATTTTTAATTTTTTGAGGAATCTCCATACTGTTTTCCATAGTGGCTCCACCAGTTTACATTCCCACCAACAGTGCCCCAGGGTTTCCTTTTCTCCACAGCCATATCAACACTTGTTGTCTCTTGTCTTTTTGTTAATAGCCATTCTAACAGGTGTGAGGTGATATCTCATTGTAGTTTTTATTTGCATTCCCCTGATGATTAGTGATCTTGATCATCTTTTTATGTACCTGTTGGTCATTTGTGTGCCTTCTTTGGAAAAATGTCTATTTAAGTCCTTACCCATTTTTAAATCAGGTTATTTGTTATTTTGATATTGAGTTATACAATTTCCTTATATATTTTAGATATTAATCCCTGATCAGATAGATGGTTAGCATAATTGGGAGAAGAATTTGAAAAAGAATAGATACATGTATTTGTATAACTGAATCAATCTGCTATGCACCTGAAATTAACAAAACATTGTTAACTGTATGCTAATGTAAAATAAAAAATTTTAAAAGATAGCAAATATTTCCCCCCATTCTGGAGGTTGCCTTTTCATTTTGCTGATTGTTGCTTTTGCTGTGCAGAAATTTTCAGTTTGCTCTAGTCCCCCATGTTGACTTGCTTTTGTTGCCTGTGCTTTTGTTGTCATATACTAAAAATTGTTGCTAAGACCAATGTCAAGGAGCTTTTTCCCCGTGCTTTCTTCGTGTAGTTTTAAAGTTTTGGATCTTCTATTTAAATCTTTAATCCATTTCCAGATAATTTTTGTGGGTTGTATAAAATAGGAATCTAATTTTATTATTTTGCATGTGAATATCCAGTTTTCCCAACACCATTTATTGAAGAGAGACTGTCCTTTCCCTATTGAGTACTCTTGTAAAATATTAGTTGACTGTATATGCATGGGTTTATTTCTAGGCTCTTGATTCTTTTTCATTGATCTATGTGTCTGTCATTATGCCAGTACCAAACTGTTTTATTACTATAGCTTTGTAATAAATCAGTAAGTGTAATGCCTCCAGCTTTGTTCTTCCTTCTCAGAATTGCTTTGGCTCTTCAGGGTCTTTGTGGTTCCATACAGATTTTAGGATTGCTTTTTCTATTTTTGTGGAAAATGCATTGGGATTTTGATAGGGATTGCATTGAATCTAGAAATGCCTTTGGGTAGAATGAACTTTTAACAATATTAATTCTTTTGATCTACAAACACAGGATATCTCTCCATTATATGTGTCTTCCTCAGTTTCTTGCATCAATGATTTATAATTTGCAGTGTACAGACCTTTCACCTCCTTGGTTAAATTTATCCCTAAGTATTTTATTATTTGTAATGCTACTGTAAATGGATTGTTTTCTTTACTTCTTCTTTGGATAGTTAATTGTTGTTGTATAGAAATGCGACTGATTTTTGTAGGTTGATTTTGTATCTTCAACTTTACTGAATTCATTTATTAGTTCTAACATTTTTTTTTGGTGGAGTCTTTAGGATTTTCTATATATAAGATTATATCACCTGCAAACAAGGATACTTTTACTTCTTCCTTTCTGATTTGTATGCTTTTTATTTCTTTTTCTTGCCTAACTGTTCTGTCTAGGACTTCTAGGACTCTGTTGAATAAAAATGTTGAGAGGGGACACCCTTGTTTTTTTCTTAATCTTATTGGGAAAGCTTTCAACCTTTTACTGTTGAGGACGATGTTAGCTGTGGGTTTGTCATGTATGGCCTTTATTATGTTGAGATACATTCCTTCTATACCCAATTTGTTGAGATTTTTTATCATGAAAGGACGTTGAATTTTGTCAAATATTTTTCTGCATCTATTGAGATGATCATATGATTTTTATCTTTCATTCTATTAATGTGGTGTATCACATTTATTGATTTGCATATGTTGAACCATCCTTGCATCCCAGACATAAATCCCACTTGATCATGTTGTATGATCCTTTTAATGTGCTGCTGAATTCAGTTTGTGAGTATTTTGTTGAGAATATTTGTATCTATATTCATCTGTGAAACGGGCCTTTGGTTTTCTTTTCTTTTTTTTCTTTTTTCTTTTTTTTTTTTTTTCTGCGGTTCGTGGGCCTCTCACTGTTGTGGCCTCTCCCATTGCGGAGCACAGGCTCCGGACGCGCAGGCTCAGCGGCCATGGCTCACGGGCCCAGCCGCTCCGCGGCATGTGGTATCTTCCTGGACCGGGCCACGAACCCATGTCCCCTGCATCGTCAAGTGGACTCTCAACCACTGCACCACCAGGGAAGCCCTGGTTTTCTTTTCTTGTAGCATCCTTATCTGGCTTTGGCATCATGGTCATGCTAGCTTGTGAAATGAATTTAAGAGTGTTCTGTCCTTTTCAATTTTTTGGAAGAGTTTGAGAAAGATTGGTGTTAATTCTTCTTTAAATGTTTGTTAGAATTCATCAGGGAAGCCATCTGGTCCTGGAATTTTCTGTGTTGGGAGGTTTTTGATTACTGATACAATCTCCTTACTTGTTATTGGTCGGTTCATATTTTCTATTTCTTCATGATTCAGTCTTGTTAGTTTGAATGTTTCTAGGAATTTATCCATTTTTTCTAGATTATCCAATTTTTTGGCATATAGTTGCTCATAGTAGGCTCTTATGATCCTTTGTATTACTGTGGTATCAGCTGTAATGTCTCTTCTTTCATTTCTAATTTCAGTTATTTGGGACCTCTCTTTTTTTCTTAATTAGTCTAGCTAAAGGTTAGTCAATTTTGTTTATCTTTAAAAAAAACCCAGCTCTTAATTGTGTTTTCTGGTCTTCATTTCATTAATTTCTGCTCCAATCTTTGTTATTTCCTTCTTTCTGCTAATTTTGGGCTTAGTTTGTTCTTCTTTTTCTTGTTCCCTAAGGTATAAAGTTTTGTAATCTTTCTTTTTTGGGGGGGGGTGGTTCTTGTCATTTTTTAAAATTTAATTTAATTAATTTTATTTTTTTAACATCTTTATTGGAGTATAATTGCTTTACAGTGGTGTGTTAGTTTCTGCTTTATAACAAAGTGAATCAGCTATACACATACATATATCCCCATATCTCCTCCCTCTTGCCTCTCCCTCCCTCCCACCCTCCCTATCCCTAGGTGGTCACAAAGCACTGAGCTGATCTCCCTGTGCTATGTGGCTGCTTCCCACTAGTTATCTGTTTTACACTTGGTAGTGTATATATGTCCATGCCACTCTCTCACATCATCCCAGCTTACCCTTCCCCATCGCCATGTCCTCAAGTCCATTCTCTACGTCTGCATCTTTATTCCTGTCCTGCTTCTAGGTTCTTCAGAACCTTTTTTTTTTTTTAGAGTCCATATATATGTGTTAGCATACAGTATTTGTTTTTCTCTTTCTGACTTACTTCACTCTTATGATAGTAATCAAGACAGTATGGTACTGGCACAAAAAGAGAAATACAGATCAATGGAACAGGATAGAAGGCCCAGAGATAAAACCACTGACATATAGTCACCTTATCTTTGATAAAGGAGGCAAGAATATACAACGGAGAAAAGACAGCCTCTTCAGTAAATTAGAACACTCCCTAACACCACACACAAGAATAAACTCAAAATGGGTTAAAGACCTACATGTAAGGCCAGACACTATCAAACTCTTAGAGGAAAACATAGGCAGAATGCTCTATGGCATAAATCACAGCAAGATCCTTTTTGACCCACCTCCTAGAGAAATGGAAATAAAAACAAAAATAAACAAATGGGACCTAATGAAACTTAAAAGCTTTTGCACAGCAAAGGAAAACATAAACAAGATGAAAAGACAACCCTCAGGATGGGTTCTTGTCATTTTAATTAGGTTCACCATGAAAAGCAATAACCTCAGCTAACCACTCTGCCCTCTTCCTCCACCTAACTCCTATCTCCCTTCACATGCATACAGCATAGACACCCCAAAAGCCTCCTCCCAGTGATCCACCCCACTCCCATTGTGGGAAGAAATGTCACAAAATGAATTTAGCCTCTTTCATCCAACATGAAACAGGATGAATGAAAATATCTTTATGAAGAGTTATGGTGCTGTTATCTTATAGTGGAATCAGAGGCAGAGATAGAGGCTAAGGCTAAGTGAAGCCCAGGGATCTCTTGGAGATCAGAATTTTCTGGGGGGGCACAGAGCCCATAGTTTGCCCAGAAAGGGGGATCTGAATAAGAGGATAGGAACTAGGATGGGCTAGACTGAAAGTTTTTCTGAGTACTGTGAGGATAAAGACACCTAAAAATTTATTCTCCTTCCTTTCCCCATGCATTCTCCAGCTCCCAGGTAGAAGGGTAGGGGGGCTCCTGAGCAAGGAGCAGTCACCAGGTTTTATCTGTGATTCCCAGAGCTTTAGGCAGGCAGTGAGTGGGGCACATCTGCTGGTGCTGCCTGCCCTCTTCCCTCAGCTCAGGGCTGCTTCTCTCTGCCTGTGAGCACTAGGTCCTACAGGTTGTCAGATAGTGATACAATTCCCTTGAACACATCACGCTCATCCACCACTGCAAGTCGGTGAACCTCTGCTTCCACCAGCCTATTGATGATGGTCTCCAGCGTCTCATGCAGGTAGCACTTGAGGACACATTTAAAGTAATGTGATTGATGTCGCAGGGCTTTGGCTACAGACACATCTAGGTTGTTGTAGGTCTTTTCTTTTTATTTATTTATTTATTTATTTTTGCGGTACGCGGGCCTCTCACTGCTGTGGCCTCTCCCGTTGCGGAGCACAGGCTCCGGACGCGCAGGCTCAGCGGCCATGGCTCACGGGCGCAGCCACGGAGCATGTGGGATCTTCCTGGACCAGGGCACGAACCCGTGTCCCCTGCATCGGCAGACGGATTCTCAATCACTGCGCCACCAGGGAAGCCCTATAGGTCTTTACTGCTGCCTGATGGATAGCATCAAACTTGTAAAAGATGTTTACCACATGACCTTTCGCATTCACCACTGGCGGGGCTGAGAATTGGTGCTGTACAGAGATGCCCAGAGCCACATACAGCAGATCATAACAGTGTTGGCGTAGAAGCTGATTTGTAGCTCTTCCAGAGACTTAGACATGAACTCTGGCTTGGGAACTTAGTGATAAACAATTTGAGAAACTTGAGACTGCATTTGTGGGTGAGGATGTACAAGATGTTGCCTGATTCTGGGTTAACAATTGGCAGCCTGTGGATCTTGTTTTGAATTAATGAAGAGACAGCATCAAACATGCTGGCATTAGGAGAAATGCAGGCAAGTGGTTTAAAGAAGTCCTGTATGTACACCTCCTTCCAAATTTCTATCTTGTGTTCTTCCAACTCATAGATCTGTACCAAGGCTGACTTATAGTAATGGTGCAGGATATTGATGAAATTAGTGATAGTCCACATGCCCACAAGTCCTTGCTTTTTGCTATCCCAGAAGGGGGCAGCTTGTATACCATTAGTCACCAAAGCAAAGAAAGCTTTCTTCACCTGCAGGGAAGTAGCAAAATCAACCAAATTGGAGCTTGTGAGAATCAAGTCATAGCAGCAAGAGACTCTATAAAGGAAGGGTATATGCTATTGTTAGATTCTGGGGTCTCTTGAGGATGCTCATCTTTCCAGAGTTGGAAACTCTCAAGACGTAGCCATCTCCATTGCAAGAGGCACTGGCTGGGTTCATTCACTTTAGGAACCTTGCTTTTTTTTTTTTTTTTTTTTTAAATAGAGATGTTTATTGCATTAAACATCCCTCTTAGAATTAGTCTTGCTGCATCCCATAAGTTTTGGTATGTTGTGTTTTCATTTTTGTTTGTGTCAAGATATTGTTTGGTTTCTCTTTTGATTTCTTCTTTGACCTATTGGTTGCTCAAGAGTGTGTTGTTTAATTTCCACACATTTGTGAATTTTCCAGTTTTCCTCTTGTAACTGATTTCTAGTTTCATATCAGTCAAAAAATATACTTGGTATGATTTCAATCATCTTACATTTGCTATTTGCTAGGCTTGTTTTGTAATCTAACATATGATCTATCCTGGAGAATGTTCCATGTGTGCTTTAGAAGAATGTGTATTCTGCTGCTGTTGGGTAGAATATTCTGTACATGTCTGTTAGGTCTGTTTGGTCTAAGGTGTAGTTCATGTCCAACGTTTCATATTTATTTTCTGTCTGGATAATCTATCCATCATTGAAAGTCGGTTATTGAGGTCTCCTACTATTATTGTAGTGTTGTCTATTTCTCCCTTCACGTCTACTAGTATTTGCTTAATATATTTAGGTGCTCTGATTTGGGTTGTATATATATTTACAATTGCTGAATTTTCTTTATTAATTAATTCCTTTATCATTATATAGTGACCTTCTTTGTCTCTTGTTAACACTTTTGACTTAAAGTCTATTTTGTCTGATATAGGTATAGCCACGCCTGCTCTCTTTTGGTTTCCATTTGCATGGAATATATTTTTCCACCCCTTCAGTTTGAGCCTGTTCATGTCCTTAAGTCTGAAGTAAGTCTCTTGGAGGCAGCATGATGTTGGTTTCTGTTTTTTAATCCATTCAGCCACTTTGTGCCTTTTGATTGGAGAATTTAATCCATTTACATTGAAGGTAATTATTGATAGGTAAGGACTTACTAATGCCATGTCATTAATTGTTTCCAGCTGTTATGTAGTTCCCTTTTTCCTTTCTTTCTCTTTTGCTGTCTTTCTTTGTGAACTGGTGATTTTCCATAATTGAATGCTTTGACTCCCTTCTCTTTATCTTTTGTGTATCTACTATAGATTTTTGCTCTGTAGTTATCATGAGTATTAAATAAAACATCTTATAGACATAACAGTGTATTTGAAGTTGATAACTTAACTTTGACTGCATACAAAAACTCTATTCTTTTATTCCCACCCTATATTTTATGTTTTTGATGTCACAATGTACCTCTTTTATATTGTATATTCACTAACAAATTATTGTAGCTATTGTTATTTTTAATACTTTTGTCCTTTAAACCTTTATACTAGAGTTAATTGATTAACACACCACCGTATTACAGTATTAGAGTATTCTGAATTTGACTATATACTTACCTTTACCAGTATATTTTATATTTTCATATATTTTCATGTTATTTCATTTCTGCTTGAAGAACTTGTTTCAGCATTTCTTGTAAGACAGGTTTAGTCATGATGAACTCCCTCAGCTTCTGTTTGTTTGGGAAAATCTTCCTCTCTCCATTTCTCAAAGACAACTTTACTAGGTAAAGTATTCTTGACAGTTTTTTTTTTCTTTTAGTAATTTGAATATATTATCCCACTCTCTTCTGCCCTACAGGGTTTCTGCTGAGAAATTCATTAATAGCCTTATGGGGGTTCCCATATAGGTGAGATTTTTTTTCTCTTACTGCTTTAAAAATTATCTCATTATCTTTGATTTTAGACAATTTTATTCTAAGTTGTCTTGGAAAACATGATTTGGGTGTTGAAATTTTACAGTCACCTATTAGCTTCATGAACTTGGATGTCCAAATCTCTCCCCAGGTTTGGGAAGTTCTCAGCCATTGTTTCTTTAAATAAGCTTTCTTTTCCCCCTTTCCCCCTCTTCTTCTGGGATTCCAATAATGCATAGACTGTTTCTTTTAATGGTATATCATGAGTCACATAGGCTTTCTTGACTCTTTCATTCTTTTTTCTTTGACTTCTCTGTCTGGATGATTTCAAATGATCTGCCTTCTAGCTCACTAATTCTTTTTTCTGCTTGGTCAAATCTGCCAAAGCTCTCTATTGAATTCTTCAGTTCGATTATTGTGTTCTTCAACTCTAGAATTTCTACTTTTTTTTTTTTTTGGCTGTACGTGGGCCTCTCACTATTGTGGCCTCTCCCGTGGTGGAGCACAGGCTCCGGACGTGCAGGCTCAGCGGCCATGGCTCACGGGCCTAGCTGCTCCGCGGCATGTGAGATCTTCCCGGACTGGGGCATGAACCCGTGTCCCCTGAATCGGCAGGCGGACTCTCAACCACTGCGCCACCAGGGAAGCCCTCTACTTTTTTTTGATACATAGTTTCCGTTTCTTTGTTGAACCTCTCATTTTGTTCATGCATCGTTTTCCTAATTTCATTTATTTGTTTATCTGTGTTTTCTTGTAGTTCACTGAATTTCTTTAAGAGGATTATTCTGAATTCTTTGTCAGACAGTTCGTAGATCTCCATTTCTTTAGGGTCAGTCATTGGAGTTTTATTAGTTTCTTTTGGCGGTGTCATGTTTTCTTCATTATTCATGATCCTTGTGGCCTTGTGTTGGTGTCTACACCTTGAAGAATGGCTTTATAGACTGGCTTCATTAGGCAAAGCCCTTCACCAGTCAGCCCATCCAGAGATTCTAGGTGATATCCATAAGTGGGCAGGCCTGGTGCCTGGGTCAGCAGGTGGGAAGACCTGGTGCCTGGGTCCTTGGGGGTGGACCTGCAGCCTGGGTTCACCAGGCAGGCCTGGTGCTTGGGTCTGCAGTGATGGGTTTGGGACCAGAGTCTGAATGGTTGGACCTGGATCCTGGGTCCACAGGGGCCAACGAGTTGCTGGGGACCACTAGTGTGAGCCCAGCATCTGGATCCACCGGGGCCAGTTGGTATTTGTCCAGTGAGTGTTCTGTAGACTGTTG
The DNA here is from genome assembly GCF_002837175.3 of Physeter macrocephalus. Lineage (NCBI taxonomy): Eukaryota > Metazoa > Chordata > Mammalia > Artiodactyla > Physeteridae > Physeter > Physeter macrocephalus. The sequence goes on from NC_041227.1 coordinate 64,665,222, forward strand.
GTCTTCAATAGTAGTCTGAATGTATCCCAGCAGGTACACAAGATGATCCACTGGGTAAGGAAGGAAAATAGTGAAACTTCTATTTTTATTTATTCCTTACCTCATTCCTTATCATTTCCATTTCATGAATGTTTTGTAATATACTGAATGTTAATTCAGTCGTACACATACATGTATAAATAAATACACACATTTGCAGGGGTGCAGGTTCAAATGTCTACTGCTGAAGTGAGTGTTCAAAAGAGTTTAGAGACTGTTGCTCTAAACCACCACCTTCTACTTTCTCTTTTTAAAAATTAATTAATTAATTAATTTTTGGGGGGCTGCACTGGGTCTTCGTTGCTGCGCATGGGCTTTCTCTAGTTGTGGCGAGCAGGGGCTACCCTTCGTTGCAGTGCGCGGGCTTCTCATTGCGGTGGTTTCTCTTGTTGCAGAGCACAGGCTCTAGATGCATGGGCTTCAGTGGTTGTGGCTCGTGGGCTTTAGAGTGCAGGCTCAGTAGTTGTGGCACGCGGGCTCAGTAGTTGTGGCTCATGGTCTCTAGAGCGCAGGCTCAGTAGTTGTGGCACAAGAGCTTAGTTGCTCCACAGCATGTGGGATCTTCCTGGACCAGGGCTCTAACCCATGTCCCCTGCATTGGCAGGCGGATTCTTAACCACTGCGCCACCAGGAAAGCCCCTACTTTCTCTTCAGAGAGACTATAACTGATTAACTTACAGCTTCCTTAATTACCAGCAGACCTAAAGATATATTCTTGCCACCTTGATAGAGCTGTGTTTTCTAAGTATCCATGAAACAATATCCCTACCAGTTCTTAGAGACAGTGAATTTAGAAATTTTACTTATTATCATGGATCTCACTCTCAGATAGTAAATTGGAGAGGGTAAAATAGAGAATGTATTCTCTGTGCCTCATGAAGTTAACTAGTTGCTATTATAGATGCAAAAAAAATTAATTCTGTCCTCTGACCACCTGAGAATAACATTGTAAGGTAAGGAATTGCCTATTCATTGAGGCGTAAATCAATAACTGGAGTCGACTAATGATAAACCAGGGAAGAATCAGGTACAATGTAGTAAATTATGTTCTGTCATCTTATAATTCTTAATAACTCAGCTGTCACTCTAGACATTTTTGCATCTTTGTCTGGAGAATGGAAAGAAATAAAATTTAGGCTGATATTACAGACAAGGTAAAAATCTGGGGTGTGGGTGGAAGGAAAGTCTTCATAGAGGAGACTCTTAAATTGGGTGCTGAAGGGTGAATGAAAGTTCACAAGGGTGACGTGGGGAAAAACGGAGGGCATTCCAGACAGAAGGAACAAGATGGGCCCAGACACAGGTGGAAGACATCTCCTCTGGGGAATGGAAGGTAGTGTGACCTGGCTGAGGCCTACAGAGGCTGCGTGCGTTTGTGAGAGAGTACAGGAAGGGGAGGTTGAAGAGGCAGGGTGGGGGCCAGGTAATATAGTCCTTAAGAGTTAGACAAGCCTGGAATCAGATTCCTGCTCGGCGTCTTAGTAGATCTGTGATCTTGAGCAAGTACCTCTGTAATATTCATAATTCCCTATCTGTAAATTCATAATAACAAACTAGTACCTACCTCCTAGGGTTACTGTGAGTTTGAAGTAAGAGAATCCCTTTTAAATGCTTAGAAAGACACCTGATCACATGGCATCATTTAAGGTCTCAGTAAATAGAAAGTGTTGTTGTTGCTATTTTTATTGTTATACTAATAACAAAGTGTGTGTGTATACACACTAATAACAACTATTGTTTTATATGAATCAAGGGACTAGATTATGAAGTGGCTTATATATCATGTCAAAGAGTTCAGGCCTTTTAGGTCAGTGTTTCTAAAATGTGATCAATTAATCTGTAAAACTAATGGTCCTCAAGCAGCTTCTGTGGCACAAGTAATAAAAAGATATGTTCTTTAAAATTTTATGAATTTGAAATGGAAGAAAAATTATCAAATACCATTATGTTCTTAATAATGGTTCACGCATATGGATGGATCAAATCAGTCAGACACTTAACAAGAAGTAGTTAAAATCAGTTACTAGGATATAGTTTATTTTAGCTATATCATTGGAATATTATTGTTTATGTGTGTAAAATTTGCATTTTTTGTTTTTACTATTGTGTTATGGCTCTGATTAACAAAAATAGATTAATGACTAAAAAGTGGTTCATTGACATGTAAAAGCAATGATGAAAATAGTAGTATAAACTCTACAATTCAGAAGCATAATTAGTGAACAGGACTTCAGGATCTATTGGGACAAGAGCATCTGTGAACGTGATGATTTCACCCAAGCGGCTGAAAGGGAAAGTGTGAACGGGAAGTGTGGCTATGAATATCTAAAAACTGGATTTTATTGAGCAAGGGATTTATCCCCCCTTGCTCACTCTGTATTAGAAAACTGTCAGAGAGCTTCGTGATGTTCTCAGAGATTTTACATCATTTCCAAAATAGCATAACCGGGCTTCCCTGGTGGCGCAGTGGTTGAGAGTCCGCCTGCCAATGCAGGGGACACGGGTTCGTGCCCCGGTCCGGGAAGATCCCACATGCCGCGGAGCAGCTGGGCCCGTGAGCCATGGCCGCTGAGCCTGCGCGCCCGGAGCCTGTCCTCCGCAATGGGAGAGGCCACAGCAGTGAGAGGCCCGCGTACTGCAAAAAAAAAAAAAAAAAAAAGCAAAATAGCATAACCTTATAGGTCAACCAGTAGTTTTTCTGGGAGCAAGCACAAAATAATATTTTCTGGTATGAAATTGATTAATTTTATTTCTAAATGCAAAGACACCAAGGCAACAGCATCAACAGATACAAGTCATGCTATGGCCAACATGCTTGTAAAACCAGCCTCAAATTCAGGACAAATAAAATGCTGAGAGAGAACGCCAAAGTAGCCATAAGCATACCTAATGTCAGGATAGTATGCTGCATAGCACAAATGGCACACAAAGATGGTGGAACTATTACTGTTGTACTGATGACAGCCAATATTTTGTTTTACAGTTGAGTGAAACCATTTGTGGGAAAAGAATGAACCAGCTTTTTGCATCTCCGTGGTAGCTATATGAATGAGAAAGACATAATTTATACTTTTGAATTCTCATTATCAATTAATCTAATATTTTTGTGAGATATGATGCAGATTAGAAGTGTATTTGAGGTAATGCTGAGGGAGGACCAGCCATGCGTCCAGCAAAAAAAGGTTTGGTGTGTCAGTATCTATTGCTACAAAAATGTAAAACAACTACAAACCCTAGTCACTTAAACAGTAGGAATTGATTAATCTCATGAGTCTGTAGGCCAGTGAGGTGTTCCTCCCCATCTCAGCTAGGCTCCTCCAGGTGTCATGCTAGAACGTGGGCAAGACCAGCTACATAATTTGTGGAGCTCAGTGCAAAATAAAAATGCATGGCCCCTTATTCAAAAGTTATTAAGAATTTCAGGGTCATGACAGCAGAACATGAAACCAAGCATGGGACTTTTCTTAGCACAGGACCCTGTGTGACTACAAAGGCCCCATAGCCATGAAGCCAGTCCTGGCTGTGGGTGGTGTAGGCAACTCTGCTCCTCTCAGCTGGGTTCTTTCATGTGTCTGGGTATCAGCATGGCTAGTCTGGGATAGACTTGCCTGGGACAAGTGGGGTAACTCTACTCTATGCATCTCATCTTCTAGCAGGCTAGCCCAAGCATGTTCTTATGGCAAAGGCAGAGGAGCAAGAACAAGCAAGCCCAAACATGCGAGCACTTTTCGGGTCTCTGCTTTGTCACATTTGCTACCATCCCATTGGGCCACAGCGAGTCCCATGGCCAGCTCAGAGGTCGAGTGGGAGGGTGCTACCACACTGCGACAGAGGGCATGGACATAAGGTGGGGTGAAGAATGAGGGCCATTTTTGCCATGTACCTCACTTGACTACTCAAAAATAGTTGTATCCAGGTGCTAAAATTGCACACTGTTTATTTACCAAGAACAGTTATGCATGCTGATCTTCACTAAGTGTTGAAGAAGTAACAAAAATTGTTAGCACGATCAAATCTCCATCAGGGAGCATATGTCTTTCCCGTGTGTTTAGTGAAGAAATGGGCGGCGTGTACTAAAACTGTTTTTCCACCCTAAAGCGTGCTGGCTATCCAAGGGGAAGGTACTCATGTGAATAATTGAAAGGAGGGAGGAGATAAGACTTCTTTATAACACCAATAATGCCAGGGAAAGCCAGAAACCATAAATCTGGTCCTTGTTGTCGTTATCAGTGTTGTAAGGAAATGTTATCTCAGTGATTTCAAGTGGGTGTCAACACGCCCTGGGCAGTAGCTTGAAAAGCTCAGACCTCTCACTTCAGGCCCAACCTCTTAGGACGTTCAGTGCCAAAGTTAAGGTATCAGGAAATTGAACTGTGGTGAAGAGGCTTTGTTAGCAAGCATTGACTCTTTCCTGATACTTGATTTTTTTCATTTTCTGGAGAAAGACATCAACAACATATTATTGGGCATATTTAAAAACCATTCACTATGCCAGAAAACATGGAGAAATTCTTTCCAGAGCTGAACCCAAACAAAAAACATTAGAAATTCATTTGCAACTACCATCCAAGTTAAAACATCCAACCATCCAGCCTTTGAATAAGATATATTCTTTGACTTACTTCCTTGTAAATGTGGCCTTTAGTGAGAGACTTCACCACTTTTTCTAGGTATAGGTCCCATCCAAATATACACAACCATCTGTAGGGCCACCAAGCATTTGCTGCCCATAATTCTTAGTTATGCTCTCTAGTTTAGCAGAACAAAATAAATGGAATCTGTCATTAATCCAGATGTACATATATATGTCTGTATGTTATATACTTTAATGGTTGATTGCAAATAGCAGTATCCCTTTTGCTGACTTGATATTTCTCATCATCCTACTTTTGCTATTTCAACTCTGTCTACCCAAACTCAGGATCTGAGTATATTTGAATACTTCTTTTTAGTAGGCCTGGTATACTGCACTATCCAAACTCCTGCTACTTGTTATCCAGAATTCAGGTACCAAGTATATGTATCCCTTGCTATATGAACTTGATTTCCAAACTCAAACTCAGGAGATAAATAGGCTTGGATAACAAATAATAATAAATAGGCTTGAATATTATTAATTTTAAGTTAATTTATACTAATTTTATTATTTAAAAATTTTATGAATGTTTACCTAAAATTGGAGGTTTTCAATATGCTCCAGACAGCTAATAAGTAGTTACTAGACACTGAAAGCTTAAGAAACACTGCTTTCCTTTAGGGAATGAGGGGTCATTGAAAGATGCAAAGATTTTAAACAGAGGGGAAAATAGAGTTAGATCTGCATTTTCAGAAGATTACTCAGGTAGTAATATAGTTTTGAGTTTGGAAAATGGCACATAAAACTCGATGCTGGCAGACTTGATTTTTTTTTTTTTTTTGTGGTACGTGGGCCTCTCCCGTGGAGGAGCACAGGCTCCGGACGCACAGGCTCAGCGGCCATGGCTCACGGGCCCAGCCGCTCCGCGGCAGGTGGGATCTTCCCGGACCGGGGCACAAACCCGCGTCCCCTGCATCTGCAGACGGATTCTCAACCACTGCGCCACCAGGGAAGCCCATAGCAGACTTGATTTTAATCTTTCTACAAATACTCGCCAGTACTGAACGCCAGTAACAGAGCTCAGATATGGGGATACAAAAATGGAAAGACTGCAATGGGCCTATTTTCCTGGATCCAGCCTAGTGGGGGTGATCACTATTCAAACAAATTACCCAAAGTTTAAATTACAATTGTGCTAAATCCTGATGAAGAATGGAGATAGAAACCATTCTTAGAGAAAGATGAGACATGGAGGTGAGAGAGGAAGGAATTAAAAGATGATTCTAGGTTCCTGGTTTAGAGCCTGAGGTAATTAACGAAGAAAAGGAATTTAAGAAGAGGAGAGTTGGCGTCTTTTGATAATTAAGTTTTGGACATGATGAATTTGAACTGCCTCTCAGACATGTAGTCTAGTTGTCCAGAAGGCAAGTGTGTATATAAACGTGGAGAGAGAAATCTGAGCTGCAGATACATATTTGGGGATATAGGATGGACTGGTAGCCATGGAGATTGACTCAGCTTGTCCACTGTCCTTAATAGCTTCTTCTCTGGCCTCAGTCAAGGCCACAGACAACTGTTTCTGTAGGGCAGGATATTTTCTTTAACCAGTTTCCATCTCTTAACCTCCAGTTTGAACCTACCCACTTTGGTTTAGTTTTTATTGTTTTCTAATGCCTTGAATCTATATTTCCATTATGGAATTTTTTTTTTTTCTCTTTGGTTGCCCAGCTTCCATTCACTCTACTTCTGCTAACAGCTTCTGGGTTTTGCCTGAGGCTCCAGCTCTCCCCCACACTTTCATCCCATGTGGTTCTGGCAATATTGACTGCACCCCGAGTTTGGGGCAGGGGGTGGGCCTGCCTGTGATGTAGGCCTGGCCAACCAAAGTCTCCTGGTCACAGTGATTAGCTCAGGGTTAAGCACATGATCACAGTAGGAGAAAAGAGATGCCATGAAGGTTTTGCTGAGATATCTGGCATAAACTCAAGAGTTCTTTCCCTCTTAATATAAACCTAAAAGCACATAGGGATAACATTTCTACAGCAGTCCTGTAGCCACAAGGAATTTGAGAACAGAGCCAATACCAAGATAGGAAACCTGAGAAATGAAGGAAACTTGGATCTCGGTGATCTTGTTGAGTTCTTTTACTTTGAGAATTTAACCCATTAACATTGATTGTGATTACTGTTTCCTCCCGTTGAATTTGTTTATTTTTATTCTTTTAGTACAGTGGTTCTCAGATACATATGTCCCCATCCCAGAGATTCTAATTCATTTGGTCTGGGGTGTGCTCTGGCCATCAGTATTTTTAAACCTTCCCCATGTGGTATATGCAGCCAGGTCTGAAAATCCCAAATCTAGCAGTCACTCTTGATTTTTTAAATATTTTATTATAAAATACCGTATGTACAGAAATATAAGACACTCAGGAAAAAAAAACATAAAGCAAACAAAACTTAATATTTTTACATTGAGAAATGAAATATTTCTGGCACCCCAGAAGCCTCCTGCATGACCCATTCCAATTCATCTTAAAACTCCTGTCAGATATCTTCCCATCAGTATCTAGACTGACTTTGCCTCTACAGCCCCCTTGGAATAATTCAAGCCATAACCTACTTTCAAACCCTTTCCTGTCCCCTCCAATGTTGAAATCTTGTGAAATTCTAGTTCCAGTTTTTAATTTTTCTCACAATAAACATATCCACATTTATTTAGATATAGTCATAAGTTTTACTAGTGTTTATAGACACTATGTTTCTTGTATCCACCACTCCTTTCTCTAGAACTTGCAGTGTTGGAAGCTGGAGCATTGTTAGTCCAAATGAGAATCCCTGTTCTGATTTCAGGAGCCAATTCCTGGGATTTTAAGGGATGGGGTAAATGTACTGCCAGACCAGGTAGTTTATATTCTAGGGGTCGAAATATTCTATCCTTCTTGGTAGGTAGCTAAGTATTCTCCGGGGCACTGCTTGCCTCCTTCGGCTGCCCCTGCAGTTTATTCTGAAGCATCCTACCTTGGAGAGCTACCCATGTAGCAATGACAGGACCAGGCACAGGGGACAACCTTTTCTCTTCCTCCCCAACCTCAGTCCCTATTGTTTTGGAGGCCCTGTTAAGAAAGGCTCTGCTTCCCCATCCAGGTCAGCCTTCAAGTTCAGAGGCTTCTCCAAGAAAGGTATTTATTCCCCTATTCAAAAAGTAGTCCTGGTGTCTTTATCCTGGGAACTTTATCTGCCTTGAGCTGCCAGCTAGAGGGCGATGTCTGATCCAGCCAGGCCAAATGCAGCCCTGTATTTAAGTACTTTAACAACTATCCAGGCGGACCTCTCTCTCTCTCTTCTATTTGTTTACTCTAATCTTGGATTTCCCCGTGGATTCCTTGGGAAGAGCTACCTTCCCTCAGGAGTGTTTACTGTCAAGTTTCTCCACCCTAGTTTTGCCATTGATTGGAACCCTTATATATTCTATCTTACAGGAATTCTTCATCATTTCTGATTTACTAATAGGACTCTTTCTTAGTTTTGGCAGTTATAGATCTATATGCAAAATTTGCCAGACCATATAAATATTTTATATATAAATAATATATATTAAATATAAATGATTTTGTATATATAAATAATGCATATTTTTCTGTCATTTTAGTGGAATTTTGGAACATGGAAGGTAGATACCTGTGCTGAGAAAATAAAATGGTGAGACTGGCATAAGATGGCATCTCATAGGGAACAGCCATATTTTTAGCATCTAAATTTGGGCCTTAGTGAGTACAAGAGTATACTTACAGTTACTTGTATTTTAATTAATGCTCAATTTGCTAAATTTATAAATGTAAAAACCCAATTTTCCCTAAGCCTTTAACATATAACTCACAGATGATATTGTTGTATTAATAAGTCTTATCTAAAGTTAATGACTCATTTTCATTTGTTCTTATATCAGTGCTAACTTAGTTTGTAAATTTGACATAGTAAATTCTCCTAAATATTTCACATCACTTACAAACTTGATTAATAACATTCCCTTAGCTTTGGCATTTTTAACCACAGTTACAGATTTGATTCTCTTCAGTGCTTCAAACGTCTGACAAGGCAGACTTATAAATGAAACAAACAAAATTGCTAAGCACTGAAACACTATAAACCTAATAAATCTGAAATTGTTTACTAATCCAGAAGTTTTTAAGCATTCAGTTTTAGTCTAAGTCAAATTCTCTTAAATATTTTTTAATTAAAGTCACAAATCTTCTTACATCAATCAAACTCTCTTAACCCAACTTTCTGCCTGCTTCACCTGTTTGTACCCTGGCAACTGAAGGTAGCAGAGGAAAAACATGCACGATTAAGCTTATGGGTTTCGCTTTAAATTTATGTCCATAAATCTCCAGTAAGCTCCATCTTAATAAGCTCCATATTACATTTCCCTAATATATTTACTCTCCTGTTTTCCCAGGTAGCTTTTTTTTTTTTTGAAAAAGGACAGGATGGTTATTTATTAGCCTTTTTTCATCTTTTGAAAATTTTTTTTTTCTTTTGGCTGTGTCACACGGCTTGCAGGATCTCATTTCCCGACCAGGGATTGAACTGGGATATGGCAGTGAAAGCCCAGAATCCTAACCACTAAGCCACCAGGGAACTCCCTAAGATTATTATTATTATTTTTAATTATGGTAAAATACATAATAACATAAAATTTACCATCTTAACCATTAAGTGTCTCAGATATCTTTTCACAGCTGGTCTCTCCCTACTCTCAGTGGATGATCTCATTTGCTAAGTAATGGTAAACGTCAGAAGCAATCAGAAAAGAATGATTTTTCTTCTTCCCACTGCCAGATTTACCAGGCTACCTACATCTGTGCCCTTTGAATCTGCTCTCCCTCATCTAATAGTGGAAGAACTGTCTGTACCAATCTCTCCCCCTGAGGCTTGGATCCCGTCCCTCTCACCTGCTGAAGGACTGTGCGCCCAGCATTATCCCCATCCTCTCCTCCACTCATCCTTTCCATCACCATGCAAAAGTGCTGTCTTTAAAAAGCAAAAAGACTGGGGCTTCCCTGGTGGCGCAGTGGTTGCGCGTCCGCCTGCCGATGCAGGGGAACCGGGTTCGCGCCCCGGTCTGGGAGGATCCCGCGTGCCGCGGAGCGGCTGGGCCCGTG
>NC_041227.1:64675115-64677875 GCF_002837175.3 Physeter macrocephalus
AAGGGGAGAGGCCGCAGCAGAGGGAGGCCCGCATACCACAAAAAAAAAAAAAAAAAAAAAGCAAAATGACTAAGTTTTCTTTGGCTTTTCCTTTCCTTCCAGCTACTTCCCCCTTATAGGAAAAGTCCCTCCAAAGAGCTGTCTACACTGCTTTCTCACCACTTCACCTCATATTCCCCATTCTCTCTTTAACCCACTCCAGTACTGCCCCTAAGCCCCATGCTTTAGAGGACCCCACTCGGGCCCCCCTCAGGCTATGACCCTCCCCACCAGGCGAACACAAACCTTTGGATTTGCCGCTTCCCCAGACCTCACTCAGGATGCCTAGGACCCTGTCTAAATGGTCCCAAACCAGCTCCCAGGGCCTATTAGGGGCTGTTCTCCAGATCCAAGGGATGTGGTGTATATATCTCTATGCCTCAGAGATGGCTGTTGACTAGGGTGGAGGGTTGGGGAAGCATGTGTAGGTGGAACTTGGATATTCAATCTGGAGGGAGAGAAGAAAAAGCTGGGGGAGCAGGTCAGGGTACCAGTTCTCTCCATGCCAGTTCCTTCTGGTAAGGAACTCAAGGAGTTGGAGAATTCTAAATTTGAATCCCGCCTTCCGATATGTAATAAATACAATAATATTTTATTCAGCAGTTTGCTCGATTGATAAAATTTAAATATTTAGACGTGTGATGTGTAGACCTCCACTTGTACTTTTGGCCCCATGATTGCCTGCTCCAATCAGATTTTTACAAGTCCCATGGATCCTCTCTAGTGAAGGTCACCGATGACCTGCCGTTTGCCAATCCAGTGCCCACATCTCTGTCGTCATCTTCCTCAACCTCTCAGCAGCATTTGAGACAATGAATCCCTTTCTTCTCCTGTGTTCCACAGCACCGTAATCTTGGTCTGCCTCCTGTTCTCTCTCGGTTTGGCCCCTTTGTTTGTTCCTCCTCCTCTTCCTACTTACCCTAAATATGCCCCAGGGTTCAGGCCTCAGACCTCACCATCACTCCACTTAAATCCTTTCCTTTGTTATCTGAGGTCTCATGTCCGTAAATACCACCTGCGGCTGGGGTCCCCAACCCCTGGGCCTCGGACCGGCAGCGGTCCACGGCCTGTTAGGAACCGGGCCGCACAGCAGGAGGTGAGCCGTGGGCAAGTGAGCGAAGCTTCATCTGCGCTCCCCATCGCTCACATTATCTCCTGAACCATCCCCCCATCCACCCCACCCGTGGAAAAATTGTCTTCCACGAAACCGGTCCCTGGGGCCAAAAAGTTTGAGGACCGCTGACCTACGGGCTGATGACGCACTCCTAGTTTCCCTGCTTATCACCACCGCTTGGGTATCTCATAGGCACCCCAAATTGTACATGTCCAAACTAGAATTCTCGATTTCCCTTTAACAAACCTGACCCCCCCACCCCGGTATGTTTCCATCATCCCCCCCCAGACGTTTAGTCCAAAATGCTACATGTTTTTCCTGATTTCTCACTGCCTCACATCCCACACCCAGTCAAGGCATAGGTAAGTTCTTTGGTTCTGTCTTCATAACCTGTCTTCAGACTAGTCACTTCTCTCCAATTACACTGCTACCGTCCTCTTCCAAGCTAATATCATCTTCCACCTGGACTCTTTAAGGGGCCTCTCAACTGGCTGGCCTACTCCCACTTATACCCCTCCTCACTACAGACTACGAATTCTTTTTTCTTTTTGGCCGTGCCTCGAAGCTTGCGGGATCTTAGTTTCCCGAGCAGGGATCCAACCAGGGCCCCTGGCGGTGAGAGCGCCGAGTCCTAACTGGTGGACCGCCAGGGAATTCCCAACAGACTACTAATTCTTACAGCGACCGCCATGGGCTTTTAAAAACCATAAATCAGACCACATGACACCCTTGTTCAAGACGTCCCAAAGACTTCCCTTCACATTAAAAATAAAATCCAGACCCTTCCACACGGTCTACAAGGCCCTGCGTGACCTGGCATCTGCTTTGCTTTCAACCTCCTCTCCCCATTGCTCACTCTGTTGCAGCCGTAGTGCTGCCTTGCACAGTCTGGAGCACACCAAGCTCGTTTCTGCCTCTGAAACTTTATACTCTCTCTTTGCTGTGCATGGATGCTTTGCTTCTGCATGGTTTGCTCCTTCATACATTTTAGATCTCAGTTCAAATACCTCCCCAGAGAAGTCTTCGATCCAAAGTACACTCTCTTTCATGTCTATCACCTTAACCAGGTTTATTTTCTTCATAGTATCAATTACTTTTTAAAAATTGAAGTGTAGTTGATTTACAATATTATACTAGTTTCAGGTATATGGCATAGCGATTCAGTATTTTTGTAGATTATACTCCATTAAAAGCTATTACAAGATAATGGCTATAATTCCCTGTTATCCAAAATAACCTTGTTGCTTATCTATTACAAACTAAAAAACTACGTAGTAGTTTGTATCTGTTAATCCCATAACCCTAATTTGTCCCTCCCCCACTTCCCTCTTCCTTTGGTAACCACTAACTCATTTTCTATATTTGTGAGTCTGTTTCTGTTTTGCCTATACATTCATTTGTATTATTTTATAGATTTCACATATATGTGGATCATACAGCCTTTGTCTTTCTCTGACTTGTTTCACTAAGCATAATATTCTCTAGGTCCATCCATGTTGCTGCAAATGGCAGAATTTCATTCTTTTTTATGGCTGAGCAATGTTTCATTTTCTGTGTGTGTGTGTGTGTGTGTGTGTGTGTGTGTGTGTGTGTGTGTGTGTGTGTGT
>NC_041227.1:64678328-64682955 GCF_002837175.3 Physeter macrocephalus
TTTTTTTTTCCATTTTGTTGATTGTTTTCTTTGCTGTGCATTTTAAGTTTAACTTAAGTTTTAAGTTTAATTAGATTTTAAGTTTAATTAGGTGCCATTTTTTAAATTTTTGCTTTTATTTCTTTTGCCCTAGGAGACAGATCCAAAAAATATTGCTATGATTTATGTCAAAGAGTGTTCTGCCTATGTTCTCTTCTAGGAGTTTTATGGTTTCAGGCCTTACATTTAGGTCTCTAAACCATTTTGAGTTTATTTTTGTGTGAGGGAATGTTATAATCTCATTGTTTTACACGCGGCTGTCCAGTTTTCCCAGCACCACTTGCCAAAGAGATGGTTTTTCCTCCATTATGTATTCTTGCCTCCTTTGTCATAGATTAATTGACCATAGGTGCATCAGTCACTTTTGAAAGAATACTAGTTGTGTATTTGTTTGTTCTCTGTGTCCATCTCTGAGTAGAACTTAAGCTCACTTAAGGCAGGGATGAGATGCCCAGTACTTAGAATAGTGTGAAAATTCAAGCAATAACATTTCAAAATAAAGGTACATTAGATAATAAAATTCTTCTAAGTATTTCATGCACCTTAAATAATATGCAAAAACCACAAATTATCACAAGGGCTGTGAAAACTTTTTGCTGAACCAAGAGGTTCAAGTTGGACCTAAATAGGTTCATCATCCCGATTCTTGTTTTTAGACTTTCCCACGTTTGTCAAGTCACTTCTCTAAGAGAGCAGATCATCATCTCAGGGAAACTGAGGTCACAAGTATGGGAACTTCAGACAGTGATTACAAACAGTAACGGGAGAAGTGGGATATGCTTTCCAGGGTGGGGCAATATCAGCTCCATTTTAACAACCTTGACCCTCTCTCATAGTTAAGCTGTATGTGATATGTTTATAATAGATATCTAGCCTGTCTCTTTCACCTAGAATTTAATGTTAAATTCATAACATAAACATCACTTATTCTTCACATTAGCCAATTATTTATTTATTTATTATAAATTTATTTATTTTATTTATTTATTTTTGGCTGCATTGGGTCTTCATTGCTGTGCGCGGGCTTTCTCTAGTTGCGGCGAGCGGGGGCTACTCTTAACTGTGGTGCACGGGCTTCTCATTGCAGTGGCTTCTCTTGTTGCAGAGCACAGCCTCTAGGCACGGGGGCTTCAGTAGTTTGTAGCACACGGGCTCAGTAGTTGTGGCGCACAGGCTTAGTTGCTCTGCAGCATGTGGGATCTTCCCGGACCAGGGCTTGAACCCGTGTCCCCTGCATTGGCAGGCAGATTCTTAAGCACTGCACCACCAGGGAAGCCCCTAGTCAATTTTTTAAAAAAAATCTTATTCTTCTTACAACTTTTTTTTTTTAATTTGTAAAGCTAGGATTCTGTATCTTTCACCTAGACTGTTTTACTTTTTATTCATGGGATTCTGTGCCTTTTTTTTTTTTCTGGCCATGCCACACAGCTTGCAGGATCTTAGTTCCCCAACCAGGGACTGAACCTGGGCCACCACAGTGAAAGTGCCATGTCTTAACCACTGGACTGCCAGGGAATTCCCTGTGCCTTCTTTATATTGTACTTTCTCAGCTGTCTCATAACTCATCATTCCATGGACATTCCATTTGCTGATTTTGGGGGAAAACTATTGCTCTTTGAGTGTTTATTTTGTAAATTTCCAGAACTCTCTTCTTATTGCTGATAGTTTCTGGATGATTCTGCTAGGTTTCATGCAAGGAAAGATCATTTTTGTCTCCTTGCCAAGAGCTATACCTTGTTTTGTCTCCATGGTTTTTTGTTTGGTTTTGCTTGAGCTTCCAGAAAAACATCAAATGACAGTGGTAACGCATATCCTGGTTTAGCTTCTGACTTTAAAGAGACAACTCCGGTGTTTTATTGTTAAGTATGATGTTGACTGTTGATCTGAGATTCTTTGATCATCCATTCCTTAATTCATTACATATTTATGGGTCCCCAGCCAAGTGCATTGGATTTGGCAATATGTAGGGCACTGAGAGCCTTGGGGAAAGCAGTTTCCATGGCGTGGTGCCAGCAGAAGCCAGATTGCAGTGGTTTGCGGAGAGGCATATGATGGAAACCTTTTCTTTAACACCTGCCAAGGGTTCTCATCAGGAATGGATGCTGAATTCTTTTTTATTTTATTTATTATTTATTTATTTTTATTGAAGTATGTTTGATTTACAATGTTGTATTAATATCTGCTGTACAGCAAGGTGATTCCTTTATACATATATATACTTTCTTCATTTATGCTAAATTCTTTTTAAATGCTCTTTCAGCATTTATTAGTTCAATTATTTTTTTCTCATTTGACCTATAGGGATGATTTAACATATTAATATATTTTACATTCATTCATTCAAGAAATATTTGAATGCTTACTCTAAGCCAGGCATTCTTCTATTATTGTGACATTAAATTTGTGAATTTTATAAAACGTTATAGGCCTTTGTGATATCTTTAATATCAGTTTGTAAATATTCAATGGTTTTTACAATACTAGGATAACATCTACTTAACCATGGTGTGTTATTCTTTAAATTTTAATTACTAAAGCAATAGACCTTATTATTAATAATTCAAAAGATGAAAAGCATATAAAGACAGAAAGTTCACATCCAATTTTCCGATATCCCAAGGGATATTCCCTACTGATAGATATTTCTGGACCTTTTTCTTTTTCAGTTTTAATAAACTTTTAAAAATCATTTGCAAGGATTTTATGTAGGATTTTCACATCGGTATTTGTGGTCATGGTACAGTTGTCACAGTAGGAGAGCCACACCTGGCTCCACATCAGGCTGGCGTCTCCTGCTAAATGACACTTTGTTGCAGTCCTGACCCATCTGTTCTTTCTGGGCGACATGGCATTCTACCCCCAACCCCCGACTCTTGGTGTGCTGGGAGCCATGTGGAAGTAACTGAGGTTCATTTGTTCACAGGGTAGTTATTGAGCACTTATCTGACTGCACGGAACTTACATTCTAGGCAGGCAGCAAAAGATAAAATAAATAAAATGTACAGTATGTTAGATGGTGATAAGAAGTATGGAGAGAAAGCAGGGAAGGGGGATGGGAAATGTTATTGGGAGAGAGGGAACCATAATCATGTGGGGAGGTTGAGGGTCTTGCTGAAAGAGAATTCAGACAGCAGTGAGAATGAATGTCTACAGCTACTTACCACAATATCCATGAATCCCCAGAATACCATGTTGAGCAAGAGAAGTGAGGCAATGAGAGTGCATTCTGTACGATTCTGCTTATACAGAGCACAAAAACAGGAACCCTGATCTATAATGTCCAAGTCAAGCCAGCAGTTATCATGAAGGTGAAGGAGTGTCTAGAAGGAGACCCAGTGGGAATTCTGGTAATGTTCTGTTTCTTTTTTTTTTTGTGGTACGCGGGCCTCTCACCGTTGTGGCCTCTCCCGTTGCGGAGCACAGGCTCCGGACGCGCAGGCCCAGTGGCCATGGCTCACGGGCCCAGCCGCTCCGCGACATGTGGGATCTTCCCGGACCGGGGCACGAACCCGTGTCCCCTGCGTCGGTAGGTGGACTCTCAACCACTGTGCCACCAGGGAAGCCCAATGGTCTGTTTCTTAATCCAAGGGCTCTTAACACTTGTGTGTTCAGTCTCTGAAAATTCATTAGACTGAGCATTTGTAACTGTGTGCATTTTCTATATAAATGTTACATGTTAATAGTTGCATTATTATTACCTTTTAATTCAAAATTAGCTGTTTCGTTGGTAGATGGCACAACCACGCTCTGGTGAAATCAGACCCTCCCTGAAATCTGCTGCGTTGTCTTTTTTCCCCAATACCTGGCACATTAAAGGGATTCGTTACACGCGTGTGTTTGAATGAGTGAGTCAGTAAACAAATGCATCTCTATAATCTCTAACTGGTTTTGTACCTGGCTTCCCTTAAACTAATCACCCTGGAGAAAACTGAAGCAACAGCTATTTTTATTGTCATTTTTGCATTTTATTATTATTTTAATTTATTTTTTAGGTTTTATTTATTTATTTATTATTTATTTATTTATTGGAGTATAGTTGATTTACAGTGTCCTGTTAGTTTCAGGTGTATAGCAAAGTGATTCAGTTATACATACATATATATGTGTTTTTTTTCAGATTCTTTTCCCTTATAGGTTATTACAAAATATTAAGTATAGTTCCCTGTGTTATACAGTAGGTCCTTGTTGGTTATCTATTTTATATCTAGTAGTGTGTATATGTTAATCCCAAACTCCTAATTTATCTCTCCCCCCACCTTTCCCCTTGGTAATCCTAAATTTGTGTTTTATGTCTGTGGGTCTATTTCTGTTTTGTGAATAAGGTTGTTTGTATCATATTTTAGATTCCACACATAAGTGATATCATATGATGTTTGTCTTTGACCTACTTAGTATGATAAGCTCTGGGTCCATCCATGTTGCTGCAAATGGCATTATTTCATTGTTTTTTTTAGGGCTGAGTAATATTCCCTTGTATATGTACCACATCTTCTTTATTCATTCATCTGTTGATGGACATTTATGTTGTTTCCATGTCTTGGCTATTGTAAATAGTGCTGCAATGAACACTGGGGTGCATATATATTTT
>NC_041227.1:64686320-64692950 GCF_002837175.3 Physeter macrocephalus
TGTGTGTGTGTGTGTGTGTGTGTGTGTGTGTGTGTGTGTGTGTATGACATCTTCTTTATTCATTCATCCGTTGGGGGCACTTGGATTGCTTCCCTGTCTTGGCTGTTCTTATAAATAGTGCTGCTACTACATTGGAGCGCATGTATCTTTTTGAATTAGTGTTTTTGTTTTTTCGGGATCTATACCCTGGAGTGAAATTGCTGGATCACACGGTAGCTCCAAGTTTTGTTTTTAGAGGACCCTCCATGCTGTTTTCTGTAGTGGCTGTGTCATTTTACGTTGCCACCAGCAGTGCACCAGGGGTCCCTTTTCTCTGTACCCTCTCCAACATTTATTATTTGTAGACTTTTTTGTGACAGCCATTCTAACCGGTGTGAGGTGATATCTCATTGTAGTTTTGATTGGCATTTTGCTAATAATTAGTGATGCTGAGCATCTTTTCATGTGCTTGTTAGCCATCTGTATGTCTTCCTTGGAAAAAATATCTATTCAGGCCTTCTGCCCATTTCTTGATAGGTTGTTTGTTTTTTTTAATGTTGAGTTGTATGAACTGTTTATATATTTTGGATATTAACCACTTGTCAGTCACATCACTTTCAAATATTTTCTCCCATTCTGTAGGTTTTTTTTTTCCATTTTGTTGATTGTTTTCTTTGCTGTGCATTTTAAGTTTAACTTAAGTTTTAAGTTTAATTAGATTTTAAGTTTAATTAGGTGCCATTTTTTAAATTTTTGCTTTTATTTCTTTTGCCCTAGGAGACAGATCCAAAAAATATTGCTATGATTTATGTCAAAGAGTGTTCTGCCTATGTTCTCTTCTAGGAGTTTTATGGTTTCAGGCCTTACATTTAGGTCTCTAAACCATTTTGAGTTTATTTTTGTGTGAGGGAATGTTATAATCTCATTGTTTTACACGCGGCTGTCCAGTTTTCCCAGCACCACTTGCCAAAGAGATGGTTTTTCCTCCATTATGTATTCTTGCCTCCTTTGTCATAGATTAATTGACCATAGGTGCATCAGTCACTTTTGAAAGAATACTAGTTGTGTATTTGTTTGTTCTCTGTGTCCATCTCTGAGTAGAACTTAAGCTCACTTAAGGCAGGGATGAGATGCCCAGTACTTAGAATAGTGTGAAAATTCAAGCAATAACATTTCAAAATAAAGGTACATTAGATAATAAAATTCTTCTAAGTATTTCATGCACCTTAAATAATATGCAAAAACCACAAATTATCACAAGGGCTGTGAAAACTTTTTGCTGAACCAAGAGGTTCAAGTTGGACCTAAATAGGTTCATCATCCCGATTCTTGTTTTTAGACTTTCCCACGTTTGTCAAGTCACTTCTCTAAGAGAGCAGATCATCATCTCAGGGAAACTGAGGTCACAAGTATGGGAACTTCAGACAGTGATTACAAACAGTAACGGGAGAAGTGGGATATGCTTTCCAGGGTGGGGCAATATCAGCTCCATTTTAACAACCTTGACCCTCTCTCATAGTTAAGCTGTATGTGATATGTTTATAATAGATATCTAGCCTGTCTCTTTCACCTAGAATTTAATGTTAAATTCATAACATAAACATCACTTATTCTTCACATTAGCCAATTATTTATTTATTTATTATAAATTTATTTATTTTATTTATTTATTTTTGGCTGCATTGGGTCTTCATTGCTGTGCGCGGGCTTTCTCTAGTTGCGGCGAGCGGGGGCTACTCTTAACTGTGGTGCACGGGCTTCTCATTGCAGTGGCTTCTCTTGTTGCAGAGCACAGCCTCTAGGCACGGGGGCTTCAGTAGTTTGTAGCACACGGGCTCAGTAGTTGTGGCGCACAGGCTTAGTTGCTCTGCAGCATGTGGGATCTTCCCGGACCAGGGCTTGAACCCGTGTCCCCTGCATTGGCAGGCAGATTCTTAAGCACTGCACCACCAGGGAAGCCCCTAGTCAATTTTTTAAAAAAAATCTTATTCTTCTTACAACTTTTTTTTTTTAATTTGTAAAGCTAGGATTCTGTATCTTTCACCTAGACTGTTTTACTTTTTATTCATGGGATTCTGTGCCTTTTTTTTTTTTCTGGCCATGCCACACAGCTTGCAGGATCTTAGTTCCCCAACCAGGGACTGAACCTGGGCCACCACAGTGAAAGTGCCATGTCTTAACCACTGGACTGCCAGGGAATTCCCTGTGCCTTCTTTATATTGTACTTTCTCAGCTGTCTCATAACTCATCATTCCATGGACATTCCATTTGCTGATTTTGGGGGAAAACTATTGCTCTTTGAGTGTTTATTTTGTAAATTTCCAGAACTCTCTTCTTATTGCTGATAGTTTCTGGATGATTCTGCTAGGTTTCATGCAAGGAAAGATCATTTTTGTCTCCTTGCCAAGAGCTATACCTTGTTTTGTCTCCATGGTTTTTTGTTTGGTTTTGCTTGAGCTTCCAGAAAAACATCAAATGACAGTGGTAACGCATATCCTGGTTTAGCTTCTGACTTTAAAGAGACAACTCCGGTGTTTTATTGTTAAGTATGATGTTGACTGTTGATCTGAGATTCTTTGATCATCCATTCCTTAATTCATTACATATTTATGGGTCCCCAGCCAAGTGCATTGGATTTGGCAATATGTAGGGCACTGAGAGCCTTGGGGAAAGCAGTTTCCATGGCGTGGTGCCAGCAGAAGCCAGATTGCAGTGGTTTGCGGAGAGGCATATGATGAAAACCTCTTCTTTAACACCTGCCAAGGGTTCTCATCAGGAATGGATGCTGAATTCTTTTTTATTTTATTTATTATTTATTTATTTTTATTGAAGTATGTTTGATTTACAATGTTGTATTAATATCTGCTGTACAGCAAGGTGATTCCTTTATACATATATATACTTTCTTCATTTATGCTAAATTCTTTTTAAATGCTCTTTCAGCATTTATTAGTTCAATTATTTTTTTCTCATTTGACCTATAGGGATGATTTAACATATTAATATATTTTACATTCATTCATTCAAGAAATATTTGAATGCTTACTCTAAGCCAGGCATTCTTCTATTATTGTGACATTAAATTTGTGAATTTTATAAAACGTTATAGGCCTTTGTGATATCTTTAATATCAGTTTGTAAATATTCAATGGTTTTTACAATACTAGGATAACATCTACTTAACCATGGTGTGTTATTCTTTAAATTTTAATTACTAAAGCAATAGACCTTATTATTAATAATTCAAAAGATGAAAAGCATATAAAGACAGAAAGTTCACATCCAATTTTCCGATATCCCAAGGGATATTCCCTACTGATAGATATTTCTGGACCTTTTTCTTTTTCAGTTTTAATAAACTTTTAAAAATCATTTGCAAGGATTTTATGTAGGATTTTCACATCGGTATTTGTGGTCATGGTACAGTTGTCACAGTAGGAGAGCCACACCTGGCTCCACATCAGGCTGGCGT
Organism: Physeter macrocephalus; assembly: GCF_002837175.3. Lineage (NCBI taxonomy): Eukaryota > Metazoa > Chordata > Mammalia > Artiodactyla > Physeteridae > Physeter > Physeter macrocephalus. The sequence continues at coordinate 64,689,772 of NC_041227.1, forward strand.
CTCCTGCTAAATGACACTTTGTTGCAGTCCTGACCCATCTGTTCTTTCTGGGCGACATGGCATTCTACCCCCAACCCCCGACTCTTGGTGTGCTGGGAGCCATGTGGAAGTAACTGAGGTTCATTTGTTCACAGGGTAGTTATTGAGCACTTATCTGACTGCACGGAACTTACATTCTAGGCAGGCAGCAAAAGATAAAATAAATAAAATGTACAGTATGTTAGATGGTGATAAGAAGTATGGAGAGAAAGCAGGGAAGGGGGATGGGAAATGTTATTGGGAGAGAGGGAACCATAATCATGTGGGGAGGTTGAGGGTCTTGCTGAAAGAGAATTCAGACAGCAGTGAGAATGAATGTCTACAGCTACTTACCACAATATCCATGAATCCCCAGAATACCATGTTGAGCAAGAGAAGTGAGGCAATGAGAGTGCATTCTGTACGATTCTGCTTATACAGAGCACAAAAACAGGAACCCTGATCTATAATGTCCAAGTCAAGCCAGCAGTTATCATGAAGGTGAAGGAGTGTCTAGAAGGAGACCCAGTGGGAATTCTGGTAATGTTCTGTTTCTTTTTTTTTTTGTGGTACGCGGGCCTCTCACCGTTGTGGCCTCTCCCGTTGCCCTCTCACCGTTGTGGTCTCTCCCGTTGCGGAGCACAGGCTCCGGACGCGCAGGCCCAGTGGCCATGGCTCACGGGCCCAGCCGCTCCGCGACATGTGGGATCTTCCCGGACCGGGGCACGAACCCGTGTCCCCTGCGTCGGTAGGTGGACTCTCAACCACTGTGCCACCAGGGAAGCCCAATGGTCTGTTTCTTAATCCAAGGGCTCTTAACACTTGTGTGTTCAGTCTCTGAAAATTCATTAGACTGAGCATTTGTAACTGTGTGCATTTTCTATATAAATGTTACATGTTAATAGTTGCATTATTATTACCTTTTAATTCAAAATTAGCTGTTTCGTTGGTAGATGGCACAACCACGCTCTGGTGAAATCAGACCCTCCCTGAAATCTGCTGCGTTGTCTTTTTTCCCCAATACCTGGCACATTAAAGGGATTCGTTACACGCGTGTGTTTGAATGAGTGAGTCAGTAAACAAATGCATCTCTATAATCTCTAACTGGTTTTGTACCTGGCTTCCCTTAAACTAATCACCCTGGAGAAAACTGAAGCAACAGCTATTTTTATTGTCATTTTTGCATTTTATTATTATTTTAATTTATTTTTTAGGTTTTATTTATTTATTTATTATTTATTTATTTATTGGAGTATAGTTGATTTACAGTGTCCTGTTAGTTTCAGGTGTATAGCAAAGTGATTCAGTTATACATACATATATATGTGTTTTTTTTCAGATTCTTTTCCCTTATAGGTTATTACAAAATATTAAGTATAGTTCCCTGTGTTATACAGTAGGTCCTTGTTGGTTATCTATTTTATATCTAGTAGTGTGTATATGTTAATCCCAAACTCCTAATTTATCTCTCCCCCCACCTTTCCCCTTGGTAATCCTAAATTTGTGTTTTATGTCTGTGGGTCTATTTCTGTTTTGTGAATAAGGTTGTTTGTATCATATTTTAGATTCCACACATAAGTGATATCATATGATGTTTGTCTTTGTCTGACTTACTTAGTATGATAAGCTCTGGGTCCATCCATGTTGCTGCAAATGGCATTATTTCATTGTTTTTTTTAGGGCTGAGTAATATTCCCTTGTATATGTACCACATCTTCTTTATTCATTCATCTGTTGATGGACATTTATGTTGTTTCCATGTCTTGGCTATTGTAAATAGTGCTGCAATGAACACTGGGGTGCATATATATTTTTGAATTGTGGTTTTCTCTGGATACATGCCCAGGAGCGGACATATATTTTTAAAAAATCATTTCTGTCTCCCCTCTGCTTATATGAGAATAATAAATTCATTCAGCAGACATTCAAACACTTTTATGATTTAGAGTCAGGAGAGCAAGTAAAATCAGGACAAAAGTTTGTCCATTGGATTTGGCAACATATCAGTTCTTGAAGGTGTTGGTGGAAGCAGTTTCACTCCTGTGGCTGCAACAGATACCAGACTGCAGAGGTTTGAGGGGAAATAGGATGGGAGGAACTGGAAACAGTGAATGCTGACACATATTTCAAGTACTTTAACTCTAAAAGTTAGGAGAGAATTATTTGGGGTTGATAGTTTTTTTTTTTTTAGTGTTTGTGTATCATGAAAAATGAGAAAAACTAGAGCATGTTTACATGCTAAAGTGGGAAATCAGTAGACCAGAGTAGTTTCATTCATTTACTTCTTCATTCAATCCGTCAGTCATTCATGTGGTCCACAACTATTTACTAAGTACCTGTTGTATCAGTTCTTGATAGTGGTAAAGAGCAGTGAATAAACTAGACACGACCTCTGCCCTCCTGCAGCTTACAGTCTATTAGGGAAGAGAGACGTTGAAGACGTAGGTGACAGAAAGAATGATGCTGGCATGGGCCGGGGCACGGGTGGCTGCTGAATCATAGTACAAGGGGAAGAATTAGCATGGGCAAGAGGGATCTTTTCGTACAATGAGACAGCAGTGATATCCCTTGCTTACAAGGGGATAAAACTGAAAGATGGATACAAATGTTGCTAAGAAAAATGATTAAAACAGCAGTGTGGAGCCCTCCTCTTAGGCAGGTGTGTGGAAACGTACACTAGACCAGGTCAAACCAGGTGAGGGATGGTAGGCTTAAGCCAAGCTGTTCCCAGAACTTGGATGCTAGATGAGACCTTAGAGATACCTAATTCAGCAGCTACCCACCTCGGTTCACAAATCAAGTAGCTGTCAAGGGTGAAGACTGTGTAGAATTCTGCAGAGTCACATCTGACATGAAGATCAGTAAGCCAGCAGAGAAGGTGAAAACTGCATGAAGTTTCCAGTGAAAAATGTCGAAGGAAGAGGCCATACTGGAGATGAGAAACTTTCTTGGCAAGTTTTCTTCCAGAAAAGCATAGGTAGAGATTTTTGTTTCTTATGAGCTGATGTCATTGGTTTGCCTGTAGGGGCTTTGTATTAAAAAAATGATTGTTTAGGGTCTTCCCTGGTGGCGCAGTGGTTGAGAGTCCGCCTGCCGATGCAGGGGACACGGGTTCGCGCTCCGGTCCGGGAAGATCCCACATGCCGCGGAGCGGCTGGGCC
>NC_041227.1:64692960-64716679 GCF_002837175.3 Physeter macrocephalus
CCACGTGCCGCGGAGCGGCTGGGCCCGTGAGCCATGGCCGCTGAGCCTGCGCGTCCGGAGCCTGTGCTCCGCAACGGGAGGCCCGCGTACCGCAAAAAAAAAAAAAAAAAAAATGATTGTTTAACTCTCAGCTTAATGAACCTCACAGGATGGGAGGTTTGTAGAGACCGAGACGAACCCAGAAGCCACCAGGTCCCTGTTTCCCATCTCACACTATTCCTCACTATTAAGGTGACGAGTTTTTCTTCCTTATGCTTTCTCTCTCCCTCCCTCTCTCTCTCTTTTTATTCTGAAAGTGGGTAATTAAATCCTCAATAAGTGTAACTCTATTACAGTCAAAATATCAAGCTTGCAGATTACTTATTTTTAAAAAATACTAATAAAAACAAATTTCCGCTGTCATTCCCTTGCATTCTGATAGGCTTTCTTGAGTGGGGAAGAAAGGGATGTAATTAGCACCAAAAAGTTGCATATGTGTGTGTGTCTCATAAGTAAATCTATATCACTGGCTATGTTCGGGAGGGAGAAAAAAAATTAAAAGCAGAGAATCACTAATATAATGCAACCCCTTCATTTCTCAGGTGTGAACACTGAGGCCCAGAGAGGTGATGTGATTTGCCCAAAGTCATGCAACTAGTGGCAGAGCCAGGCCTAGAAGCCAGGTGTCCTGGCTCCCAAGACATTCCGCTGCCCGAGGAATGGAACAGGTAGTATCACTCACACTGGGGCCCATGGGTCAGTCCGTTCAGCCCAGAGCTGCCTGGGGTTCCAACTAAGGAAACCAGAGGAAGCGTCAGCTCAAAATTCTGACCACTGAATGACTCAGGGATGAAATCAAAACTGGGTAAGAGAAAAAAAGGGAGGTTTGAAACGTAACCCTGATGAGTCCAAGACAGAGGCCAATGGACCATGCTCCCACGGCAGCGGTTATCTTCTCAAGGTAGATCTAGCTCGCCGTATCATGTCCATCTTCAAATAGCAAGGTGGTGAGTCACCTTCTGGCCATTCTGACACCTATGCTCTCTCCAATGCAATTCAGTGTTAGGAAAGTCAGTGGCCACTTAAAGAGGACAACTGGGGAGTCGGGGGGGAAAAGGGAGTCAGGAAGACCAGTTAGGAGGCTTTTGTAGACATCCAGGAGGGAAATAATAAGGAAAGTCTGACTGGTGGGTTTGCTGGATCAGTGTGACATCACCTGGGTAGTGGCTGGTAAAACTGGCCTGCAGTGATAGTGGAAAGGTGGACAAAAAATGAAATCCACATCAAAATGGGGAGGAAAAGAGTTCCTGCTTTCATATATTAAGGAATGTTCTTAAGACCAGTACTGATAAAACAAAAACTACCTAAGATGCTATAAGTAAGATTTATCCTGTGTGTTATATGTTAATGTGGGTACTAATCACTGCTAATGCATATTAATCCCTCTGAGGAGTCTGAGTCATAGTTTCTTTTTCCTTTATTCAATGGTTATTTATTGAGCACCTACTATGTGCCAGGTTCTATTCTGGGTAGTTGGAACACATCAAGTGAGCTGAACAAACGAATACCCTTGCCCTCATGGAGCTCAATCAGGGAAAAGTAGCTAAAGAAGCTAGTCTCTCAGGAAAAACAACGGAGAAGAAAGCTAGGAGGGAAATTGCTAATTGAAATGGTATTAATCAAAGTAAAAGCCAGAAAGAATAGACTGAGTTTCACTGGGTTCCTCAGAGAAAGGTTGTTTTCTAGGCAGAGAGAACTGAGATAGCAGAATCGCCCCAAAGGCTCTGCCCAGATTAGTGGCTGTGATCTTGAGGCTCCGAGCAGGACAGGACACCCAGGGATAAACTGCAACACAGGAGGCACTTGGGGAAGGACTCTGAACCCAGGCCGGATGAGGAGGTTCAGATCTGCAGACAGAACAGAGTGCCCAAAGGAATGGTCAGTTTACATGGGTAGTCGGACTTTAAGAGACCAAGCAATTTTGTCACAGGTGGTTTCAACACAGGGGTGTGGGGAGCAAGCCGTGGGAAGTCTAGGAGCACCTGAGATCCAGGTAAGTCAGGTAGGTGAGCATCAGTCAGTGGGCAGAAAGCAGGGCTGTGGTCACTGAGCTGAGATTCAAAGAACATTTCCAGCCTCTGGGAGGAATAAACCACATTCCAAGCAAGGCATTGAGACGGGGACTCAGTCCCAGGAGTGAAGAAGGGAGATGCCATCAGAACCAGGGCATAAGGTAGGGACTGGCTGACAAGAGCCCAGTTATAAGCTGGACCCTTCATCAAACCTGAGATGATATAGCCAGAGGGACTGAGCTCCTGAACCTTTCAATGTCTCTGGATTAAGACTCCTTCCCATTGATGGGAAGCACAGGACCTGGTCTTCAGAGAAAGTACGATGCGGGGATAGGAAATGGGCACCACCTCCCTCCTTCCCCCCCGCCCATGCAGAAGGAAGGAGGGGGGAGATCATGTCTGTGGCTCCTGTTGTCAGCAGGAATCCCCACTATTGCTTCCTTGGTTGCCATAGCATTGGATGGTTCCAGAGGGTCCTTTTTCCTGAATTAATCCAGGTGTTCACTCCAAAACTCAGAGGATGGTTTTCTTAGCAGGACTGCTGATTAGGGCAGGCATGGAGTCCTTATCTGCATCTTACTTAATCTTTATGTGGTTCTTTCAGCTATCGCTTAGTCTCAGCGCATGCCGCACTCCACATTCCATCCCGTTTCCATCTCCCTGGCTTCCACATTTCTCACTTATTCCCTATTTGGAGGCTTAGCTCAACCTTCACATGGCTTGATGCCAACTCTGCCGGTTTGACATCTTCCTCTGGCTACACTTCTGTAGTGGACATTCTGTTTGACTCTTCAACCCACCCGCCCGTGAGTAACAGCAATACAATTTGGTCCACACACTACCACCAATACCACGTCAAGGTTGACTTCCAAACAGTCCTTCTGTCTCTGTACCACTTAGCCCAGAATCAAAGTCCCAGGAGTAAGCATCTGACTGCCCAAGTTCGTGGATCCTTGGATCTGGCTCCTTAGGCTTCCACAGTGTGGGAGCTGAGAGAGGTGGCAGGTGCCTTAAATTGCCCTCCTGTCAGACCTAATCACAATGGGTAATTCTCCCAGAGGGAGATCTGGTGCTAATCAGAAGGGAAGGATTCTAATCTGTGCTGTCCAATAGAATAATAATGCAAGCCACATATGTAACTTTTTTTTTCCGCTGATTTTTTAAAATTAATTTTTATTGGAGTATGGTTGCTTTACACTGTTGTGTTAGCCTCCACTGCACAAGAAAATGAATCAGTCATACACATACAGACATCTCTTCCCTTTTGGACTTCCCTCCCATTTAGGTTACCACAGTGCATTAGGTAGAGTTCCCTGTGCTGTATAGTACGTTCCCATCAGTTGTCTGTTTTGTATGTAATATCAATAATGTATATGTGTCGATCCCAGTCTCCCAATTCCTCCCACCCCGCCCCTTTTCCCCTTGGAATCCATACATTTGTTCTCTATGTCTATATCTCTATTTCTGCTTTGCAAATAAGATCATCTATACGATTTTTCTAGATTCCACATATATGCGTTATTATACGATATTTGCTTTTCTCTTTCTGACTTACTTCACTCTGTATGACACTCTCTAAGTCCATCCACATCTCTACAAATGACCCAATTTCATTCCTTTTTATGGCTGAGTAATATTCCATTGTATATGGGTACCACATCTTTATCCATTCCTCTGTTGATGGACATTTAGGTTGGTTCCGTGTCCTGGCTATTGTAAATAGTGCTGCAGTGAACGTTGTGGTACGTGTCTCTTTTTGAATTATGGTTTTCTCAGGGTATATGCCCAGTAGTGGGATTGCTGGGTCGTATGGTAGTTCTGTTTTTAGTTTTTTGAGGAACCTCCATACTGTTCTCCATAGTGGCTGTATCGATTTACATTCCCACCAACAGTGCAAGAGCGTTCCCTTTTCTCCACACCGTCTCCAGCATTTGTTGTTTGTAGATTTTTTGATGATGACCATTCTGACCAGTGTGAGGTCATACCTCATTGCAGTTCTCTAATAATTAGCGATGTTGAGCATCTTTTCACGTGTTTGTTGGCCATCTGTATATCTTCTTTGGAAAAATGTCTATTTAGGTCTTCTGCCCATTTTGGGGTTGGGTTGTTTATTTTTTTGATATTGAGCTGTATGAACAGCTTGTATATTTTGGAGATTAATCCTTTGTCAGTTGCTTCGTTTGCAAATATTTTATCCCATTCTGAGGGTTGTCTTTCTGTCTTGTTTATGGTTTCCTTTGCCGTGCAAAAGCTTTTAAGTTTAATTAGGTCCACATAAAATCTTCTAGTGCTACATTAAAAAAGGCAGAAACAGGTGAAATTAATTTTTATATTTTATTTGACCAATATTTCCAAAATATTATTGTGTCAACATGTAATCAATATAAAAAATTATTAGTGAGATATGTTCCATTTTAAAAATTTTATTTTATTGAAGTATAGTTGATTTAGTGTTTGCTGGTATAAAGCAAAGTGATTCAGTTATACGTATATATATTCTTTTTCATATTCTTTTCCATTATGGTTTATTATAGGATATTGACTATAGTTCCCAGTGCTACACATTAGGACCTTTATCCTACTGTTTATCCAAATATGTTCCTTTTTGTTGTTGTTTTAAGTCTTTGGAATTCAGGGTGTATTTAACTCTCATGGCACAGCTCATCCAGATGCTACATTTTCATTGGAAATATTTGATCTGTATTTATATTTACAGCTGAAAAAGTAGAATCACATTCCCAAGTTGTTCCAGACCTGCTTAAAAGTTTTCCAATTACAGAATCAAGTACCAAAAATCACTTGCCTTTAATATTCACCTCCACATTGACAGAACACATTCGAATTGGAATTTATTCCAATTTATTCCAATTCTTCTTTATTAGAAGAATTGTTTGAAGCAAAAGCATATTAGTTTCAAAGCTATGTTTGTCCAAGTTATGTTAATACATTGTTTCTTGAATCAACTCAGTGTTATTCACGTGGAATGTAAAGGAGTATTGCACAAATTGAAAAGTAACTTTAAGTTTATCAATACCCACAAAAATTTTTCTTCAAATTTCTTCCAGTTTTTTGGTAGGTTTTGCAGATAATTTACGTAATGTTGGTTATTACCATTTAAAGTATTATGTACATTGATTCATATTAAAATGTGTAAAAACTATTGATTTGCATTATAAAAAAATTTCAGCTTCAGTGTAAATCCTTGTACTTTTCTAGCTTGGTCACAAGTAAGCTTTTTCTCTTTCCTTAGAGCTTCAAATGTATCTCATTCATACACACTATGATAGCAGTAAGAAAACATAAATCATGCTACCATTTTCTTAATCTTTGATTGTTAAATATTTGGTAAGAATTTCTTCTCTTTCAAGTAAATCTTGAATTGGAATTGACAGTACAGTAAATCTTTGTAAAACTCTTCCATGACTCAACCCATGAACATAGATTAAGAAACAAGATCATCATATTCATTGCTTTCTGTTCCTTTCCATAAACTGATGATTCACAGCATTTGAATGCATACACTGAGTAATTTTAACAACTGTATCCATAACACTTTCCATAGAGTTTACTTCTGAAAGTGAACACAAATATTTTCAATATATATCATGTGGTGGGATGAAGCAATAAGGGAAACATCAGTCTCTTGTTTTGAAATTCCAATAAATCCACATTTTTGACTGAACATAGCTGGAGCACCATCTGGCATGATAGAAACTATTTTTTTTTCATATCTAACTGAAATTCATCTTTATCAGATGTCAAAGATTCAAAAATTCTAATCTACAGTTTTTTTAGAGCCATGAATTTACAATGTTTCTGTATAAATTTGGAAGACCTTTATATACCCAAAGTATTCATTTGGCAGTGTCTCATGGCATGATTCAGCTAAAATTTGCTATTTTTCAAAATTTGAATTAATTTATCTTTGATAAATTCTTTTATTCTAGGGGCATTTGTTTGGTGGCTTAATTGAAGCTTGTTCACTTGTTATGAAATATCTTTTTAGTCTCTTCTTCATAATTTTCTAACAAAATTTTCATAACTGAAAAAATAATTTCTTTTACCATCTTTCCATTAAAAATTGTGTGTGCACACGTGTGTGCAAGAATCATTTTATAACTGGCCAGATTTGCAATCTCTGATTCTGTTAACACCTATTTAAAATTTTTTTGTTCAACATTTTATTCTGATTTCAGGCAACTAATTTCAGTGTTGTGTGTGTGTGTTAAAACATACCAAACATAAAATTTACCATTTTAACCATTTTTAAGTGTACCGTTCTGTGGTACTGGGTACATTCACATTGGGCAACCATCACCACCATCCATCTCCAGAACTTTTAAAACCTTCCACAACTGAAACTCTGTACCCATTAAAGACTAACTCTCCATTTCCCTCTCCCTGCAGCCCCGGGCAAGTACTGTTCTACTTCCTGTCTCTATGAATGTGACTACTCTAGGTACCTCATATAAGGGCAATCATGCAATATTTGTCCTTTTGTGACTGATTTATTTCACTTAATATATATAATGTCTTTAAGGTTCATCCATGTTGTAGCAGGTGTTAGAATTTCCTTCCTTTTTAAGGCTGAATAATATTCCACTTAAGTACATACCACACTTTGTATATCCATTCATCCATTGGCAGACAAATGAGTTACTTCCAGCTTTTGGCTATTGTGAATAATACTGCTACGAACATGAGTGTATCAACATCTGTCCCTGCTTCTGCTTCTTTTGGATATATACCAAGAAGTGGAATTGTTAGACCATACGGTTTTTCTTATGTTAGTTTTTTGAGGGATTACCATACCATTTTCCACGGCAATGCACAGGGTTCCAGTTTGTCCACATTCTCACCAAAGCTTGTTATTTTCTGGGTTTGTTTTTTTGTTTGTTTGTTTTTTCAGTAATAGCCATCCTAATGGATGCAAAAAGATCTCATTTTGGTTATGATTTGCATTTTCTTAATGGCTACTGATATTGGGCATTTTTTAATGTGCTTCACCAATTCTTTTTTGAATGTTGAGAGAAAACTTCTTATCAAATTCAACTGTATATTTGCTGGAAATGCCTCAATATCTTCCACTTTATTATTTTTTAAAATGTTTGTTTCACAATAACACAGCATTTTCATTTTGCTCTGCCACAGCAAATTACAATTGACATTCATCGTGAAATTTGTGGCATTATCTTCTTCCAGTCCCTTTTTTTTTTTTTTTTTTTTACTATTTTGGTCACTAGCTTCTTGAACTCCATTTGATTCTGCATCATTTGTATGCCTTCATCGTGAAATTTGTGGCATTATCTTCTTCCAGTCCCTTTTTTTTTTTTTTTTTTTACTATTTTGGTCACTAGCTTCTTGAACTCCATTTGATTCTGCATCATTTGTATGCCTTCATTTTATACCTTTAAAGTTGATTCCTACATAAAAAAGTAATTGAATTATAATTAAAATAATACATATTTTGATTTAATTACTAATTGCAATTTAAAAGGTATCATGCAACTCATACTGTCTGCATAAAATATTCCAGTAAACACATTACAGTGATTTACATCAGTGCACAGAAAAAAATCATTCAAACTGAATCAGTCCATATACACCAATTAAATAGGTGATGTGTTTATATATCATCCTAGGAACGTGCACAAGTGGCCTACCTATAACAATGCATATGTGCCCTGCATTATAACAATAGTATTTTATGCAATGCAATTATTTGTTTGTCCTACCAAAATTCAATATAACAAAAAAAACTGTTATTCTGATTCAGTTTCAAAATTTTAAAAATTAAGTAAAGCTAAAAATTTAGTTCTATTTCAAGTGCTCAGTGGCTATATGTGGCTAGTGGCTACTGTATTGGATAGCACAGTTCTAGAAATACAAAACGACAACAGTAAATTGAGCAATTCCACTGCTTAGTTTCTTCCCTAAAGCTCTGTATATGGACACAGGAAGGCATATAGAAGGAAGTTCCTTGCAACATTGTAAACATTGTTTACAGTGGCCCCCAAACAGAACAATCTCATATCCATCAATTAGGTTATGGCCAAAAAAATTGTGGTGTATCGTTTGTAAGGAATTTTATTTAACAATTTTAAATAGATCTATGGTTAGATCTCTAAAACATATCACTAAGGGGGGAAGGGGAAAAAGCAAGCTGTACAATGTGATGTCATTAAAAAAAATACCACATTTTAAAATTGATTAGATAGGTAGATGGATAGATGAGAGAAAGAGAGGGAGAGAGAGAGATAAAGATAGATTCACACCAGAGTGGTTACTTCTGTGCCTTTGTGGAGGGAGAGAGGAAACTTAGACTAACTTGGATTTAATAAGAAGAATGCATTCGTGTCTTACTCATGTAACTAAAACTAATTTGGAAAAAAAGATCTTAAGAAAAGGGAAGTCTTGATAGAAGTGGAAAGATGAACAAAGACACCAATTAAATAGAATTAACTGCAATAGAGATTATATGGTGTCTAAATAAATATAATCACCTGATTATAATATTTAATGAATATGTCAAAAGTAATTCTTCAAAAAGAAGATATACATATAGCACAGGGAACTCTGCTTCACTTTTCTGTACAGTAGAAACTAACACAACATTGTAAAACAACTATACCCCAATAAAAAATAAAGAAGATATACAAATTATATAGTGGCCCTTCTGTAACTGAAAATGGGAAATGCCAAACAGTGATCAAAACTAATTTATGAGGCTCGCCTCTACCAACGTTTTGGAGAACATTCAGGTTACCCATCACCAGCTGCTATTGCATTAAAAGCCTCCAGTCTAAGGTCCCAACTGGCATCCAACCCCCTGACCTCAACGTTTTCCAACATATCAATTGTTTTTGTAGTTCCTACTTTCATATCTACTGTTCTTTTTCTTCTGCTTCCTTTGTTTCTTAAATATAGATGTTGATTCAGTGGCAGTTAGGATCCAAACAAGTGGTGATGAGGTCAAACAACATAACCTTTCTCAGGAAAGAGAGGGGAAAATATCTAAGTGTTTGGGATCCTCAATTTGCCCTTCTATACCTAGAGAAACCCAATTTCAAATTAATAAACGCCCCAGTGCTAGTTTTTTGCCTTCCCATAGATCGAGTTTACCCCAGGGCCTACAGGACATGGACTGATTAATTTCATCCTGATCCCAAATTACCCTCAGCCTACCTGACATTGATTGAGTAAACAGATTAGTCAAGACAATTAAATCAGCAGAGTGGCTCGGGAATCTTCTTGAACTTTGTGTAAAAGTGTCCTGAAATTGGAGCTTCTTGGGAGCATTGGCTTCAAACCATTTCCTAAATTGAAATTGCATTCCACTTCCCTAAGATCACAGCCTTTCACTAAGACAGGATTATGGGAACTCTGAACTACCCAAGCAGAGGATGAGTGTCTGGGAATAAAACAAAAGAACAAATCTATAAAAAGTAGTACAATAACACCAACAAAGGCAGAATGATTCATATTGCAAATGACAAGAGGAAAAAATAAACAAGGGAGCATTAACTTCAGAAAGTATAAAGTATGATGACAATGATAAGACCTAACAGAACAGTAATAAAAAGACTTAACCAATCCCATTAAAAAACAAAGTCCTTTTAGATGAGATTTTTAAAATCTAGCTAAGAGTTTGATAGTGTCTGGCCTTACATTTAGGTCTTTAATCCATTTTGAGTTTATTTTTGTGTATGGTGTTAGGGAGTGAGTATATGTATAACTGATTCACTTTGTTATAAAGCAGAAACTAACACACCATTGTAAAGCAATTATACTCCAATAAAGATGCTAAAAAAAAAAAATCTAGCTATATCATGTTTCCAAGAGACAAACCTATGGAAAGTGAATCAAAAGTGTTAAGCAAAAAAAAAAAAAGGGGAGGCGGGCGATCTAAACTACATCAGAAATATCAAAGTAAAAGAAACAGAACAGCAATATTAATTTTAGAGGAAAGAGGACAAAAAAGCATTTTGGACAGAGTATTATTTTATGGCAGAAGGTACAATCCTCCTAAAGGATAATAATATTTGTGAACATCTATGAGATAAAAAAAAAGCACTGCAGAAAAAAATGACAGGAACTGTCAAAGAAAGTGAAATTCTACTTTGTGGTTTTAAATAGTTTCCACTATAATCGCCATTTATTTCTATAATATGACTTCGGTAAGGAGGAAAGTCTTAACAAGAGCTTTTCATTAACTCCAAGAGAATATACAGAGTTTATATGCTGGCTGGGTTCATTATAATTGCATCAGTAAGAAAAATTAACCTCCCGTGATAAATGTAGCTTAGAACATTGAGGAAACAAGCAAAATTCTCTACAACAAACACTCTAGCAAATGCCATTTCCTGTATCAAATATTTAATTTTTTAAGATTTTAAATTAACGGTCCTAGGAGTATTAAAATAATTTCTGACTTTAAGAAAGTTCCTTGCCTTTTATAGTTATCAGACTTAGACAAAAACTTAATTTTATGATGACAGAAATTCATAAAAGTACATATTTAACTTAATTTTATCACTAGATTGTAAATTTTTTTTTTTTTTTTTGTGGTACGCGGGCCTCTCACTGCTGTGGCCTCTCCCGTTGCGGAGCACAGGCTCTGGACGCGCAGGCTCAGCGGCCATGGCTCACGGGCCCAGCTGCTCCGCAGCATGTGGGATCTTCCCGGACTGGGGCACGAACCCGCGTCCCCTGCATCGGCAGGTGGACTCTCAACCACCACGCCACCAGGGAAGCCCTGTAAATATGTTTTTAACATGTTTTTAAAAAATCTATTTAAGTAAAAGCCAGTGTTTTGCATTCTCAAAGGAACTGGAGTCAACAGTTTTTTTATCTTAGAGCTTTTTGTTAAGTGCCTTTGAATTTATTACCTCAAATTTAAAGCAAGGCTGAGGCAAAGAAAGTGGGGATTAAAAATAATTATTTCTATGGAATTATAAGAAGTATTAACAAAAATAAAATTAAGCAAGAGATTAACAAGCTGTTCTCATTCTGAAAGAACAAAATATAAGAAAATCAGGATTTGAATAAAAAATGATAACACGTTAGGCCAAATGAAAACTTAAATAAATTCCAAAGGCAGAAATTGTACAAGTCGAATTACATATTTGATACAAACTATAAATGAATAATGTCAGATTACTGAAAAAATCAAAATACTTAGAACTTTTTAAAATTCCCTAAAAAATTACTTTGGAGAAAAGAGGAAATTAAAACTTTAGTTTCTGTTTGTGTACAAAATAACACAAAAAGAACACTACCTTTCAAAACTGATGAGAGAGAGGCAACCCAGTAATCAGAGGCAAAATCATAATTTTAAATGCTTTTATTAAGAAAGCATAAAAAGAAATGAAATAAGTTTCTGATAAAAAGATGTTATGGGAAAGAACTAAATGAACTAAAATAGGAGGTAGATAGAATCAGTCACGACAAAGTCAGCCACTACTATATTAAACAATAAAGAAAAACAAATGTTAAATAAATCCATGAACCAGATCTTTGATAAGATCAATAAAATAAAACTCTAGAGAGATTTACAAAGAAAAATAGAGTGCATATTTCAAAAATTGGAAATTAAAAAGGAGGTTTAGACAGATATACAGTAGAGATTTAGAAAGACGTAAGAGAATATTTTGTTGTCTATGCTAATAACGTTAACATTTTTATATTATGGTGATTTTTTAAAAAAACAAAATGTATGGGGAACAATGATTATTAATACATTTTTTGGGAGTTCCCTGGTTGCCTAGTGGTTAGATCTCTGGGCTTTCACTGTCATGGCCTGGTTCAATCCCTGGTCTGGGAACTGAGATCCCACAAGCCATGCAGCCAAAAAAAAAAAGAATTCTTAACACTTAGCATTACCTGCATTCCTGAAATATGTTAGGTTTTCTTTAGTAATATCTTATTTAAGATGTAATATTTATAAATGAGCTTGGTATATGGTTTTTGTGACATGATTTTCATGTTTTGATGTGGCTTTCACAGAGAATATGAATGTCTTTTACTTCTGTGTGCTCTGATACAATTTACATAGAAGCAGAATTGTCTATTTCTTGGCTATTTAGAAGAATTCCTCTAAGAAACTCTCTGAGTCTGGTGGGTTTTTGGTAGGGAGCTGGTTGATAACATTCTCGGTTTTGTTCCTGCTTACTGTTTTAAGATTTCTAGCATTGTGTTTATTTTGGTACAGTTATTCATATTTTCCTGGAAAGTCATCTATTTCAGATTTTCAAATTTTATTGCACAAAGTTTTGCTAGGTACTAAATCTTTTCATTTCCTCTGTATTATGTTGTTTCCTTCTCCTTACTTTTAATGTGTTTTTGGTGCTTTTTCCGTTTTGTTTTTGTTTTTTCTAATTAGTTCACTCTGTAGTTTACCTATTTCACTTTAACCCACCCCATCCCAAAGAGTCAGTTCTTGGATTAACCAATTGTACTTTTAAAATTTGTTTCATTTTCTAGTTGATTCATTTCTTTATGATTTTCTTCCTTCTAATTTCCTAGAATAGTTTGTTGTTCTTTTTCTTCTTCTTTGAATACTAAATTCATTTGTTTTCTTTGCCTTCTTTACTAATATATTTGTTTAAGGCTCTGTATTTTCCTCTTAACAACCCATATTTGCCATATGACACAGGTTTTGATATGTATTGACTTTATTTCATTATTTGAGATATTTTTAAAAATAAATTTATTTATTTATTTATTTTTGGCTGCGTCGGGTCTTTGTTGCTGTGCGCCAGCTTTCTCTAGTTGCGGCGAGCAGGGGCTACTCTTCCTTGCGGTGCACAGGCTTCTCATTGCAGTGGTTTCTCTTGTTGAGGAGCACGGGCTCTAGGCACACAAGCTTCCGTAGTTGTGGCTCACGGGCTCTAGAGCGCAGGCTCAGTAGTTGTGGCTCACAGGCTTAGTTGCTCCAGGGCATGGGGGATCTTCCCAGACCAGGGCTTTAACCCGTGTCCCCTGCAATGGCAGGTGGATTCTTAGCCACTGCGCCACCAGGGAAGCCCCATTGTTTGAGATATTAAGAAATTTTGGTTTAAAAATATTCTTTAATCTCTCTCTCTCTCTTCCCACACTTCTCCCCTACTCAGGTGGGTTGTAGGTTTTTTTCCCTCCTAATTTTGTGGTTAATTTCTAGTTTTCTTGTGTTATTGAAAATGGTCTGTAATATTTCTACTTTTTGAATTTTGTTAAGATTTTCTTTGTGGCTTGATATGCAGTCCATTACTGTAAAAATTCCACAGGACTGTGAAAAGATGTATCCTCTATTGTCAGTGTACAGCATTTGATACAAAACTACAAAGTCAACCTAATTAAATGTACATTGAGGTCCTCTAAATCTTCATTTTTAATTTCCTTCTCTATTGTGGACTGGGAGAGGTGAGCTACATAAGTTTGTTAGTCCTTGGTGTCTGTTTGTAGTTGATGCTCTGATCATTTTGATGCTGTCTTCAATTGTGTCCTCATATCATTGAAGTTTTAGCCTAATTGTGGCGTGTACACACCCTTTGTCATTATCAAATGCCCGTGTTGGTCTCAACTACCTCGTATAATTCTAGATTCAACTTTGTCTGATATTAATATCATGAACCCAGCTTCCTTTTTGTCATCTTTACCTGGTATGTCTTTGTTCATACCTTTCCACCTTCCTGAGATATTTTGTTTGACATATTCTTTTGTTTTCAGCCAAAAGTTGT
This sequence comes from Physeter macrocephalus, assembly GCF_002837175.3. NCBI lineage: Eukaryota > Metazoa > Chordata > Mammalia > Artiodactyla > Physeteridae > Physeter > Physeter macrocephalus. Next base: position 64,706,729 of record NC_041227.1, read on the forward strand.
GTTTTGCTTTTTTGTCCCAAGAAGTCTTTCTCTTTAAATTGCTTTTTTAAAACTCCACATACATTTATGGAAATAACAGATATGATTTGTTTTCATTCTCTCATCTTTTCTGTTTTTAATATTTTCTTTGTTTTCTACTATTTTGATGCGAGGATTATGTTTGTTTTGCTTCCCCTTACTTTGTTTCTGGTAATTTTTAGCTTTATAATTTTAGGTTGCCTTTATACTTTTAGGTAATATTTTAAACTTCCATTTCCTGATTTGTCAACTTTAGTAAATGTCTATTGAGTTCCCCAAATAAAGGAAAATGGGTGAGCTTGCTGGGTTTCTGTTTTGTCAGTTTTTGTGTTGAGATAGGGTGGGGCAGGCAGCAAATGGAAACAGAGCTAGGCTGAGCCAATGAGCCACAGTGGCTGCTGAAGGCTGGTTCCTGTTTTCTGCAATTGTGTTAAATGCCCCACCACAGGGCTCACTCCATTTCTGTTATCCCCTCACCCAACTTTCCTCTCCCCTCTAAGCCAGAAGGCGGGGGAGGGGGGGACAGGCACCAGGTACTTCCGCCTGCCACACACACCATCAGGAAACTTATCTGATGTACTGATATTTTCTTTACTGTCTCCTCTTCCGTCCAGTCCTTTTATGGCAGTAAATAGTTAGAGTGAGGTAGTTGAGACCAGTCTATATCTCCTTTCCTGCTTTCCTGCCACCTGGGATATACCATGCCAGACCCTACCTGTTTTTCAGCTCTCTGGAAGGACACCGAGATGGAAGCAAGGAGCTTCTCCTCCCGTGGGTGTGGGAGACTTTCCCCCCAGCTGCTGGCTTATCCCCTCAGTTGTCTTCTCTCCAAATGGGGGGATATTACTAAGATTTTTCAGGATTTTCACCTTTACCTTCTACCCATTCCTCACCCCTCTTCACACTTCCTGGGGTACAGGGCAGAAGCTGCCTGTTAATTGCATGAAGCTTCTGTATTTTTTTCCATTGACATTTTAGAGCCAAAACCTGAGGTCATACATCTTCTTCTCTTCCTCTAAATGATCCTGGTGGTTTTTTAAATCTAGATTTTTGTTAATTTTTGTCCATTTCATTATGTTGGGATAGGAAAAGTCTATCTCTTTGCTTCTCTTCACCTTTATATTCCAGAAGCTTCCCTTATTCTTTGCAGTATAATATTCTGTAGTATAAGTGTCCCATAATTTAGCTAACTATCCTCTTATTGTTAGAGCAATTTGCTTATTAATGGAGCAAGTAATTAATGCACAGTGTGATAAGGAAGCAGGGAAACAATCATGTTTGCATAGAACTGGTGAATTTTTAATTGATATAGTCCTGAAAGAAAATACTGTATCAAAGATCTTAAAAACATTTGTACTCTTTAATTCAGAAATACCATGTATAGAAATTTATCTTAATAATTATAGAAGAGCCTGATGGTTACTATGGAAGAATCTTTATTGGTGCCTTATATGGAAGAGCAAAAATGTTGGAAACAACCCAAGTATATAACAATAGAGAACTGGTTGAAAAAATCATGGTACATCCATATGGTGGAATCTACACAGTTATTAGCTCTTGGGAGGAAGTGATGAAGAGACCTTCACCTTATTTGCAGAGAGGTACACTGCCAATTGTGTTTCTCATTCTACTTTCACTGGCCTTAGAGTGAGTGGAAATGATTTCCAGATTCTAGCAGAAAAGTAACTCCCAGCCCTGGTTCTGGTAATTGTAGGACAGTTCTGTGTGTGTGTGCACATGTGTGCACACACACACACATACATGCTTACAAAGTAATGTCTGCAAAAGTATGTAATAAGCTAGAGAAAATTGTTTTTACCAGCCTCATTTCCATGGAGAGCACTGAATTTATTTGAAAGAAATTTATTGATAAACTACTTAGAAGAAAGCATGAGACCCCAAATGATCTGTATATGGTCAGAATTGCCTTACAAGAGAAAACGGAGGACTCTTTAGTTTATTCCAGAAGACGTGAAAAGAGAGAATAGGGCGTGGGAAGATGTGTCAGGGGTCCCCAAGACCACCCTCAGGTTTGAAGATTTGCTGGGAGGGCTCACAGAACTCAGAAAAGCTGTTATGTTCACAGTTAAAGTGTATTACAGTGAAAGGATACAGATTAAAATCAGCAAAGGAGAAAGGTACACAGGGCAGGGTCCAGGCACTGGCTTTCAGTTGTACTCTCTCAGTGGAATCATAGAAATACTGCTTAATTCTCCCAACACAACCAAGGAAGCTTACCTAAGCTTTGATATCCATGGTTTTTGTTGGGGGTCAGTCATGTAGACATAGAGTGACTGTGTCACTGACCTCAGTTACTCAGTCTCCATCCTCTCTGGAAGTAGCACTAATACAGCATGGCCCAAAGCCCTCACCATAAATCACACGTTAGCATAAACCATCTGGCATGGCCCAAGATCCCAGGTATACGAAGACACTCTTATCAGGCAGGATATTCCAAGGGCTTAGAGGTCATCTCCCAGAAGCAGATCAGAGGCCAGTCCTTTCCTTTGATATGTGCACAGTTTGACCATCCCAAGCCTGCTGAGTTAACCCCGGAGTGCACAGAAGAGAAGGGTGAATAAACGTAGGGAGATATCAGAAGACTCTCCTGGAAAGAGTGTCCTGCCAGTAATCCCCAAATATCCAAGAAGAGCCTATAGTAAATCGTGAAATCTTCCTGTATATGAAGGTCTTAGGAAAATCTGTGAGCAGGAAGAGTCTTGCATCGGAGAAAAAGTGTTTGTCTGGGGCAAGTGTGGTGGAAACAGAAGCCAGGGGAAGTAAAAGCCACAGGACTCAAAGGAATCATGTACAGGGTTGCAGTCAGATTCTAACACCAGGGGAGCAAGAATCTGGGTACAGAGGCTACTCTGACGAAGAGAAGGGGCAAACATATTTTTTAGAACATCATTTCACTATCTTATTTGTATGACTCACTCTCCGCTACTTTTCCTAAAGTAGTGGTTTTCAGCCCTAGCTGTACGTTACAATCACCTGGAAAGAATTTTTTAAATGGCCCCACCCCAACTGGGTCAGAGTCTTTGGGCATGGAGGCTGGGTGTTGGTATTTCAAGAAAATTTCCTGGATGAATCTAATGCCTATCCAGGGTTGAGATCCACTGCTCAAAAGTGTTTGCATCATAGTCATAACGATGGTCTTGTTTACATGCTATCTTAAAACGGGGTCTGTCAACCTCGCCACGACTGACATTTTGGCCAGATAAGTCTTTGTTTGGGGGCATTGTCTTACGCATTTAGGCTGCATATTTAGCAGCATCCCTAGCCTCTCTCCACGGTATGCCAGGAGCACCCGCCCTGCCCAGCTGTGACAATAAAAGATGTCTCCAGACACCACCGATGTCCCCTAGAGGGTCAAAATCCCTTCTGGTTGAGACCCACTGCCTTAAAAGAATTACTGAAGGTGCCATTTGTAGAAATTTTTCTTGGGACACAAGTCTTTTCCTGCTCCTCCTTTATCTATTGACCAAATCTTTTTGAGGTGGTGGTACAGGGCAGCTGTGGTCCTCATTCAGTGGAAAGTTGTGAGCTGCGCTGAAAAAATGATACCTACCAATGTAACTGGGAAATCTCAGTGTTCCTGAGAAATAGTGTTTAAAAGCACAGCCTGGAGGGGAAAAAAAGCATAGCCTGGGAACAAATCCTGACTGCAACATTTATACACTGGGTTAGCCGGGTTTTTCAGTTAGCTTTTACTAACCAAAGTGGCTCTAAAACTAACTAACCCCACTCTCTACTGCTCATGAGTCTATGATCAGCTGGTGGTTGTTCTGGTCTTGCCTGGGCTCACTCTTGAGTCTGGGCTCAGCTGCACTACGCTTGGAACTGGCCCATCGTCCCTTCCCCACATTCTTTCGGTTCAAGCTGACCCCAAGGCCAGCGGGTGGGAAAACAGATTCCGCTCTTGATGGGAGGAACTGCAGAGTCCCTTTGCAAAGTGACTACAATGTGACAAACACGGGGAGGGATGGACAATTGCGGTCATTTTTGCAATCTACCACATTTGGGCAGCCACTTAACCTCATTAAGGCTTAGTTTCCTCATCTGTAAAACAGGGATAATATTGCCCCGTTCAGAGTTGTTGTGAAGATTCGATGCCAAGTGTATAGTGGTGCTTGTAAACAATAGCTATTTTTACTCTCTTATTATTCTACGCTTTAATATATCTCAATGGTTGCACTTTACTCAGTGAACGAAATTGGAATTCCTTAGCGCAACTAACAAAGCCTTTGTGATTTGTACGTTGTCCGCCTGCCCCTCCCTGCTTCAGTGACTCTGAACTACTTAAAGCTGCCTGATGGAGCATCCTCATGACGTGTGCCCCCATGTTTCCCCAGTGTCATTCCTTCCACTGGGATGTCCACCTGTGTCCTTGGCGGCCTGAACAATTAGAAGCAGTTGAAATGCAGTCTGCTCTAGGGCCTACCTCTTGCCCACCCCCTTCCCCTCGAAGAAGAGGTAATTATTTGTTCTTAATTAAGGTCAGCAGTGATTTCAGGGAGACACACATGGAGCATAAGATATCACTGGACCATATAGTGAGAAATTCATTCCCCTCCAGTGGTTTTCAATATTTCACACAGGAAAGTTTCATTCTGGTGCTAGTGTATCTTCAACAACCTCTTGCCAACCTCCTTTGTGAACAGAGAGGGTGAGCCCGAGTCTCAAAAGATTCAATTGGAAAAAAGTATTAGCTAGAATTCAACAGCACTGAATTGTTTCCATCACTTTTATTTTTACAGTTACTTTCTTTCATGGCAAGTGATACTAGTTTTACATTTTTCATAGTACTATAAAATTTCCTTCAAAACCACATTTATTTGGCCAATAAAAAGGGAGTCAAGTTCAAGGGAAGAACCTGAAATAAAGAACAACGTGTGTGGTACTCAGGACAAAATTAGAGAGGGGGTACTTGAGTGACAAGTTTGGAAAAAGTCCTGAAATACATCAGCTGTACAATCTCTTCTAATAAAGATCCTTTTGCCCTTCCAGGATTCCCTAGTTGTCTGTGGAGTCATGCTTTTGTCTGGCCCTAGATTCACAGCCAGTGAGGGCAGCAAGAAGGTCTTGCCAGTCTCTGACCCCAGCCCCTCCCAAAGGCGCTGGTACCATTTAAGGGAGAAGAGGCAGTTGCCAGTGAGTCATAATCCTTACTCAGCTGATTTGTGTTATTCCCATGGTGATAGGAGGAGGAAGAGGAGTAACAGTAGTCATTGTTATAGTAATAGTAAGAATAGCAACAGTAATAGTACCAGTAGTAGTAAGAGTAATAGGTGGAATAATAGAAATAGTTGTAGTAGTAATAGAAATATTCACAGTAGGAAGAGTAGAGACCACTTATGGAGCATCTAATGAGGGTCAAGAATTGGGCTTAACTCTGTATGCATCTGCTCCCTTATTTCTCATCACAACCCTGTGAGGCAGCTACTCTTCTTACCTCCATTTCACAGATGAGGACATTGATCTTAATGAGGTAAAGTAATTAGCCCAAAGCCGCTCAGCTGGGAAGTAGCGGGGCTGGGAGTCTAAGGTCTGTCTGATTCCCAGGTTGGCCCTGCTTACGACCAGAGACATCTCCTTCCACTAAGGTTTCCAGTGTGCAATGCTTTGCACCTTTCCGAAGGCAATGGGAATGCTGCTTCAGCAATTCATGTATAATTTAAGGGAATTCTGAAGCAGTTTGAATATTTAAATTATGTCTTATCAAGGTAGTGTAAAAAAAATCTGCTTCTCTTCAATCTACAATTCCCAGAAATTAAGTAGAATATCTGAGAACTCTCCTGTTTCCATCTCCAAACACCCCCAGCCCCACCCGTGGCATTCCCAGCCTCTGGTCTCTCGTTTACTGAAGAAATGAGATTCAGATGGAAAAATACTGGCACAAGCTTGACCGAGGTTCTCTAATAAAGACACTGTGCATCACGCATCAGCTGCTGCTGTTGCTATGGTGACAGCCACAATTTCTCCCAGACAGCTTGGGTCTGAAGGGAGGGTGGACCCTAGGGGAACAAGTGGATTTCTCCAACCTGTCAGTCCCTCTCACCTTTCCCGTTTCTCTCACCTCCCGCACTCCCACCAGCCTCCCCCCTGCTTCCTTAGATGACGCGGACAGAGGGTACCAGCACCCCCAGGCCATCGTAATTAGCATCTGGCTCTGAGCCCAGTCTTTTGGCAGCACATTCTTCACCTTCCTCACCAGCCAATCTCCTTTCTCCAGCATCCCTCCATCAGCACTGCAGCAGCTGCAGCACCAACAAACTCAGCACCAAGGTCACCACCAGAGCCAACAATGACAAAGCACCTACTTCCTCCCCAGGTGGGCATTACACCAGTTAATGCCTCACTATCATCTGAGCCATTTTGTAGTAATAAATCTGTGATTCTGAACAAAGAGGGTGTCCCTAGGAGGATGAGTAAATGCTAACCACCAGTTCTTGGAGGGGCTAAGAGATTCACTTGGCTTCGGATTAATCAATTAAGTTCTCCAGGACAGAAGGACCAGAGCAAGATGAGCATAAGATATCCCAGAAGGGTGAGGAAAGAATCAGGAAAGTTTGTGTACAACTGCAGCTTGGAGCCTGCGGTGCTGAGGATGGCGGTGGTGATGAGGAGGATGCTGATCATGATGTGACAATAGTACCATTTATTGTGTGCCAGATACCATACTTTCCAAGCCTTATTGCATTTAATCCTCACATCGACTATATAGTAGTATTTAGTAAGATCTGGCAGGTACTGTTACTGCACCCATGGGTATATAAGCCTAGAAAAGTTAAATATCACACCTGCCTGAGGAAACAATCACAGAAATCCAGAATGTGGGACGTTCTACAAGACAATTGGCCTGGATTCTTCACAATATCATTAACAAAAGGGTAGGGATATTTTCTAGAAAAAAAAAGGAGAGTAAAGAGACATAAAAACCAAATGCAATTTGTGATCCTACTTGCACTTGATATGGAAAATAAAAACAGTCATTAAAGACATTTGAGGGAGGGACTTCCCTGGTGGTCCAGTGGTTAAGAATCCACCTTCCAATGCAGGGGATGCGGGTTTGATCCCTGGTCAGAGAAATAAGATCCCACATGCCGCGGGGCAACTGAGCCCTCACACCCCAACTAGAGAGCCCGAATGGCACACCTAAGACCCGATGCAGCCAAATAAATAAATGAATATTTTTAAAAAAAGACATTTGAGGGACATTTGGTAAAATTTGAATATAGACTGTATATTACATGACATTAGGAAATCACTGTTAATTGTTGCTAAGTGTGAAAACGCTACGTAGGGTGCTTATGTTGGAGAATGGCCTTATTTTTAGGTGATACAGGCCAAAATATTTAGGGGAGAAGTGTTATGATGCCTGTAATTTACTTGTACATATACTTACTCTGTGATGTTGTCCAACACCAGCAACCAATTCTCTGGTTCTCTGGACACCAGTGGGGTGTCCTACAATCCAAGGGCTCAGTCCCACTAGACTGCCCCACTTCAAATGCCAGTCGTGAGCCCCAGTTGTCACCTGCACTTCTCACTGATAGGCTATAAATTCAGGGGATTCCCATTACCCCTTCCCCAGGTTCAATAATTTTCTAGAATGACTCACAGAACTGAGGAAAGCACTTCCATTTGGGGGCTTATTATAAAGGATACAACTCAGGAACAGCCAAATGGAAGAGATGCATAGGGCAGGGTGTGGGAGAAGGGGTGCAGAGTTTCCATGCCCTCTCCACATGTACCAATATCTCTATGTGTTCACCAACTCAGAAGCTCTCTGAACCCCATTATCCAGAGGTTTCTATGGAAGCTTCATTACATAGGCAGGATTGATTAAATTATTGGCCATTGGTGATTAGCTCATATCTCCAGCACCTCTCTTTTCCCAGGAGAAGGGTGAGACTGAAAGTTCCAACCCTGTCATCAAACCTTGGTCTCTCTGGGGACCAGCCCCATCCTGAAACTATATAGTGGCTCCCAGACACCAATCATCTCATTAGCGTACAAAAGACGCTCATCACTCCAGAGTTCCAAGGGTTTTAGGAGCTGTGTGCCAGGAACCTGGGACAAAGATCGTTTTTTAAATTATATCACCCTTATACTTAAGCATATATGGCAAACATAGCAAATGTAGTAAAATGTTAACAAATGTTGAATCTAGGTGGTTCGTCATTGGGTTATCAATATAGTACATTGTATATTACTGTGTATTTATTATATATATCATAATAGTACTATTCTTTCAACTTTTCTGTATCTGTGAAAATTTTCATAATAAGATTATGAGAGAGGGTAGAAAAGAAATCTTAAGTAAATTGCACAAGACCCAAGGTCACACAGCTATTAGGTGTCAGAAGTGAACTCAGATCTGAACCGCCAGGCTTCAAAGCTCATATCCTGGGGGCATGGCTCCACTGCCTTCCCGGAGAGAGAGGACAGGGCTTTGCTCACCTAGGGATGCCAGAGAGTTCCCTTTGCAGGGCCACATCTCAGGCAAAGGTAAGGGCGAAGGTTGTGGCAGCCTATGAGAATCGCACTGGCCCAAGCAGTGAAACAACCCTTCAGCAACTCACTCAAGAAATATTTTTGCGAGACAACTATGTGACCTTAACCAGCTAACAAAAGGCAGCTGTGAATGAAAACAGGCTAAAGTTCTGTTTGTGGTAATTACACTGCATCCACTTTAGACTACATTCTCCTTAGCAGCAGAGCCTGGCATCAGATACCATCAAAACATAAAACAGCCTTGGAAAGGGAGTCAGGAATATAGACCATAATTTTGTAACATTAAAAAAATATCTGTGATATCAATAATAACATCGACATTGGCAACAATATCAAGAGTGTTTCTTAAAAGCACTATGTCCAAAATTTACTTTCAACACTAGCGTTAACAATAAGCCTTAAAGGCTCCTGCTGAGATTTGTCACTTTTTCATTTAAGAAAATGAAGTTATAATAGACTTGAACTTCTTAATAAACGTCTTTATTGTTTTATCTGTGCTTGGCTCAAAATTTAGCGCTACGGGCTAGCTTTGCTGGGTGTCTCTAGCTTCCACTGAGAAGCCAGGAGGTAGGCAGCGGTTCTCACCCTGGTTGTACAATAGAATTACCTGGCAAGTTTTGACAACTGATAGCCAAGCACTAAGCTTTGGGGATTCTGAATAAAGTATGGTAGGGTCTAGTCTTAAAGACACTATAGAAATAGAGCTAGTGACCTTCTTCTGCCCTCCTGCTCCAAATGTTGGTTGAAGCATCTACTCAGTCTTAAATGCATTCCAGGAACACATATATAGATCAACAAATTAAACTAATAATAGATTATCAGTGAATAAAAAATAAAATGTTGGGCTTCCCTGGTGGCGCAGTGGTTGAGAGTCCGCCTACCGATGCAGGGGATACGGGTTCGAGCCCCGGTCCGGGAAGATCCCACATGCTGCAGAGCGGCTGGGCCCGTAAGCCATGGCCGCTAAGCCTGCGCGTCCGGAGCCTGTGCTCCGCAAAGGGAGAGGCCACAACAGTGAGAGGCCCACGTACCGCAAAAAATAAAATAAAATAAAATAAAATGTTGGAACTTATGAAAATATTTAATAGCATGAGATGAATTACAAAGGTGAAAGAGCTCAGAAGAAAATGTCTCTCCTGATACAAAGATTTACTGCAAAGAATGCAGCATGTTTGAAAAACAGTCTACACTCAGTGAGATAATAGGCCAAGAGTGAAAAAAAAAAAAAAAAAGCAGATACAAAGGAAAACTTAACAAAATATCAACTGAACAAAAATCTTATTGGAAGCAAGAAAAGTAGAAATGAGGGCTTCCCTGGTGGCGCAGTGGTTGGGAGTCCGCCTGCCGATGCAGGGGACACGGGTTCGTGCCCCGGTCCGGGAAGATCCCACACGCCGCGGAGCGGCTGGGCCC
>NC_041227.1:64716689-64726492 GCF_002837175.3 Physeter macrocephalus
GTGGAGTGGCTGGGCCCGTGAGCCATGGCCGCTGGGCCTGCGCGTCCGGAGCCTGTGCTCCGCAACGGGAGAGGCCGCGGCGGTGAGAGGCCTGCGTACTGTTAAAAAAACAAAAAACAAACAAAAAAAAACGTTGTATCGATGCAACAAAAGAACTTGTGAAATGCAGAGGAAATAGGTCAAGAAGTGAAAAAAATAACAGAAAAAAGTGATCATAGAGCTTCTGAATTCAGTGCAGTGGGAAAGAACTGGCTGGGAAACTTAGCACTGAAATTAATGATATAACACAGCCATGGTTCAGTCCCCAGAAACATTATCATGGGGAGGAGGAGAAGATGGAAGGAGTTACACAAATCCTCCTCCATGGTGCACTGTTATACTTGATAAAAGTCTGGTTGAGGAACATCACATCAGACCTGGATGAGTCTCTCCCAAGGAGTAAAGTCTACAGATTACAAATCATTTTTATTGTCCATAACATTTTGCAAAACTTACCTGTTTTCAGGTCCTAAATGCAAGTCAGTGTCTGAACATATATTAATAAAATGAAACTGGGGGGATGGCACAAAATAAAAACAAAACAGCTGTTTGGATATGATTATTTGGGAAGCAAGTGAACAAGAAAATGCCAATGGCAAATTAGTTCTAGAATTTCCCAGCCCTGGCCACCTCTTTCTAAATGCTACCTCCCAATAGAAGGTCAATTCAGGTCAAATGCTAATGTTTAGAAATGGTCTACTTTTTATTTCCAACTTGTAAGTGATTCAAAAGTAAAATAGTATTAAATTAATCAGTGGGTCTACAAAGAGCAAGGTGCCAGTTTTCCTGGGTGGGATTAATAATTTGGGACTACTTAGAAACGGACTTTGCAAGTAATAGAGCCTGGATTTCAGGTGGAGGTGGGGACGTCCTTTTCTCTCTATTGCAACAGAGTGACACACAAAAGCAGATGAATTGTTCAGTGCATTGTGACAGAAGGTGACACCTGTAAAGGAAACTTTTTAAGCATTATTTCTCTTAAAACATGCCCCCCCTCACCCAACACACATACACACACATATACAGGCTGGTCTACATCTGAACAATTATGTGAAGTAAATTTTTTCAGAAGGATCACAAGAAAGATTATGAAAAGACTGCCAAAGGAACCATGTCAGTCAATCCACTCAAATTGTCCAATCAACACCACCAATTTCATGCAGTTTTCTGATCCCAAGGGGAAGGAAAAAAATTAAAGAAGCAAGGCCTCTGGTGGACAGAAAGAACAAGTTGATACTGCAGCAGTCCAAAAAGATAATTTGCATGAGAAAAGCTGAGATTCTTCCTACTTAGATAGTAAATGCTTGAATTTTCTAAGAAAGATTCCATCTTGCTAAAGGATATGGACACATTTCAGCTTTGGAAGAGGATTCAGTTTAGATAGGAGATATTGAGTACCCATAAGGGATCTAGGACTTCGCAGCACCTCAGCCTTTGCACTCCTGGAGACCTCTGCTTCTCTGTTGACTGGAGGTTACACAACTTCACAATCACAGTCCAGAAAGATGTGTCCCCCGACCCCGGCTTTTCTTCCTACTCTTTCCCCACTTGTCAAAAGCAGTCCTGTCCTTCTTGCCGAATAGAACTATTCCCAACCAAAGTATTAGGACTGAATGAGAAAGGAAGAGCTGACAGCCTCGCAGACAAATGTCAAGGATGGACATTTAATTCAGATCATTCCTCGGTATTCATATATGTGCCAATAGGATTAAGAAAAGTCAAGAATGATTTACTCTCACTATCTCTACTTCCTCACCCCTCAATCACTCCTCAACCTTCTCCCTTCCCCACTTCCCACTTCTGAAGCTCTTCTCATCATGGTCACCAGTGACTTCTTTGCCCCAAGGGAGACATCTTAACTGGGTTTGACAGAGCTGCTCACTCCTTTTTCTTCCAATTCTCTCCTGCGGAATCCATGACACTCCCTCCCCACTCTCTGATTGCTCCTTTATCTTCTCTCTCCTTTTGCCTCCTCTTTCCTTTTCCCTACCTCATAGATGTTCCAATTCCTCAGGGTTCCACTAGCCTTCTTTCCTCTCTCCATTCATTGGTATGGCTTAAATATCACCACCACGCCATTGACGTCTTGTTTTCTGTCTTGAGTCCAAGCATCACTGCTGAGCTCCTAGACTGGTGTCCATTGCCTCCTGAGTATCACCTGGTTGTTCCAGAGATTCTTTAGACTCAACACATCCAACACTGAGCTTATTATCCTTCTCTAAGTCTATTCCCCCTCCAGTTTTATTCCTCTTGGGCAAGGTACCAGAGTCCACCAGTTGCCCAACCTTGAAACATGGGAATCATCTTGAACTCCTCCCTCCCCCTCACTCACCACATCCTGGCACCAACAGACTGTGGTGAGTCTACTTGTTAAATCCCTTATGAATTGCTTGACCACTGTCTTGTTTCTTAGGCTCATTACCTCTCTGGTTGCCTTGTCTTGCCTCTGCTATATTGTAAACTCCATGAGAGCCTGAGCTTGGTCTGCCTTGTTTATCATTTTTTGCTCAGAACCTAGATCAGTGCCTGGTCACAATACATAACTGTTGGGCTCAGTACTTGTTGAATGAATGGATAATTCCTTACCCAGCTCCTGCCTTGGATTACCTGTGCTTCCTCTATTATCTTTCATCATATCCATTGTTCATGTGGTTGCTTATCTTTCCCAGGATAGCTAACGGCCAAGATGGTCCCCAATGATTCTTGCCTTCTGATAATTCCTGCCTTTGTATAATCTTCTCGCCCTTGCATGTGGGCTGGACCTAGTGAATCATTTCTAATGAATAGAATGTGGCAAAAGTGATAGGATGTCACTTCTAAGATTCAGTGACAAAGAAACTCTGCCTTTCATTTTTCGTGCCTTCTCTTGCTTGCTGTCTCTGAGGGAAGACAGCTACTATGTTGTGAGCTAGCCTCTGGAAAGACCCATATGGCAAGGAACTGAGGAAGAACTTCTAGCCAACAGACAGCAAGGAGGCCTGACAACAACCATGTGAGTGAGCTTGGAAGTGGATTCTCTCTCACTTGAGCCATCAGATGAGACCACAGTCCTGGTCAACACATTGAGTGCAGGCTTGTGAGAGACCCTGATTCACAGAATCTGTGAGATAGTAAATATTTTTTGTTTTAAGATGCTAAATTCTGGGGTAATTTATTGTGTAAAAATAAATAATTAAATCATGACCTAAGGCTTAATTTTAAATTACAAGCTCTAAACCTTCTAAGGGCCTAAATTAACTTGGTGTACTCATACTGTGAATACAATGGAGTGGTTAAGAGAAATGAAGCCAATCTTTTGGTACTAATGTAAGGCGTTTACAACACTGGATTTTAGAAAGCAAGGTGAAGAACAATACTTATTGTAGGATATCATTCATGTAAAAGAAAAAAACTCAATACACAATATATTTTCTGTAGCTACAAGTAAATGTATGGAAATAAATCTGTAGGTAAACATATCAACTCATAGCCGTGGTTACCTTGGAGTAGTCAAGAAGAACTTAAACTTTGTCTATATTTTTTGAAACTTTAACACAAAGAATGTATTTATGTATAACTTTTAAAATTAAAAAAGTAAATACTACTTTAAATGGAAAAACGCAGGCTTAGAGATTTTATTGTTCAAAGTGAAAATATCTTTTTTTTTTTTTTTTTTTTTTGGCGGTACGCGGGCCTCTCACTGCTGTGGCCTCTCCCGTTGTGGAGCACAGGCTCCAGACGCGCAGGCTCAGCGGCCGTGGCTCACGGGCCCAGCCGCTCCACGGCTTGTGGGATCTTCCCGGACCGGGGCACGAACCCACGTTCCCTGCATCGGCAGGCGGACTCTCAACCACTACGCCACCAGGGAAGCCCGAAAATATCTTTCTTATTTGGCAAAGCTTATTCCAATAAAACTCAAATAACACAGACTGTATAAAATACAAAATGAAAGTCCATAATTACCTCATTGCCCCAATTAATAATCAAGTTTGTTTTATATTCATCCATATTTTCTTCTAAATCTAACAAATAAAAATGGGATCCTATTTTACTTACTGTTCTGTAGCCAGATTTTTTTTTCTGTTAATGATATATCACGGACATCTTTCTATACTCATTCATTTGGAACTACTAATTTTTTTTGTCTTTTTGCATGTCATTCATTATATACATGTGCTGTAATTAATTCAACTGCTAAAATGTAAGCTCCATGAAAATAAGACTTCATCAAACTTGTTTACTGCTAGATCCTTAGGGGCTAGAACAGTGCTTGAAGCTCCGTAGGTACTCAAAAAAATCCACTGGGTGAATTAATTTATCTAGTCAACTATTGATAGACAATTTGTTTGACTATAATAGAACATCTTTTCACACTTGTACGATTATTTTCTTGAGATAAATTCCTAAAGATGAAATTACTGGGTCAAAGGGATGTCTTAACATTTTGAAACATGTTGCCAAATTCCCCTGCGTTTAGTCTTTACTGTATTGCATTCCTACCCATCAGTATATAAAAATACGTACATCCCCTACACCCTCACCAGTATGGGATATAATTCATCTCTGACATAAAGTTGTGATGGGATTCACAACCACAAATATTGTGTTGGGGAATTGAAGAGCAGATCCTCTGTGAGACCGGGCAGAAGATAATGAGCCTACCATGCTTGGGAAATTAATTTAAATGAAGAGTGTGCCAGTCGGGGTCTCAGCAGGAAAGGGCTCACTCAAATTAGGTAATTTAAAGGGAGTTTAATAAAGAAGCTCTTTCCAAAGGAGGGCAGGGTGTCAGAAAACCATAAGCATCCCCAGGGACTAATTACACTGGGCTCTGTTATCACCCCTAGGCCTGAAGGAGCCAAGGGGAAGAGTGACTACTGTAACCTGGAGACTGAGAAGCCCCTGTGAAAAGGGCCACCAGGCAGGAGCTGTGACCCTAAGGAGGTCACACCCACCCAGCAGGGAGGAAGCTGGAGGTTAAATCCTTCCAACTTTCTCCTCCCCCACTCACCTTCTCCAGGTCCCTATTGGTCAAAAGCAATGGGAAGCCACAGGGCAAGAGAGCCCTGTGAATAGTCCATGTTTTTGGCCTCCCAAAGGCACAGGGCATACAGCATACAGTAATTGCCCAATAAGTGTGTCCCTGAATTCAACCCTCACAACAGTCCTTCAAGGTAGGCATTTACATTGCAATGGGAAAACTGAGGCTCAGAGAGATTAATTAACTGCCCAAGGTTGCACAGCTAGTTTTGGAGGGCTCCCACGCCCTGTGCTCTGAAGCACTGTGGAACTGGGATCTGAGGGCAAGTAGATGGTTGTCACCACAAACACTTTGTCAAATAATGAAGTCCCCCAACATGGGACAGGATCCAAGGAGCTGTGGTGGTCTCGAAAGACTCTCGTGCAGCTTCTGTGACAGGTGAGGTGGTAGCTCAGGTGAGGTGCAGTGAAGAGCCGCGCTCTCAGCTGTAGGTCCAGCGCGGTGTCCCCGGGGACACCGGCCTCATCACTGACGCCACCTGGGAGAGGTGGCAGGGCGCAAACTGCCCGCGTTCAAATCCTGATCCTGTCACCCACCAGCTGCTGTGTAACCTTGGGCAGGTCCCAAGGACATCTGTCCTGTTTCTTCGTGTGTTCAGTGAGGATCATCATCGTACCTACGGTGGGGAGGACCTCAGAAGTCCACGCGCGTGGTACCCAGCACCTTGTCACGTGCATCACCGCTAACTCGCAGGGAACTGCCGCTTCCTGGCCTCGCCCTTCAAAGGTCCACATGCACGATTTCTCCCTAATTACACCCTGCTCTGCAAAGCCAGAGGCGTCTTGTCCAGGGCTTGGCAACTTCCTTCCATCAGGGGTCAAACATTCAGTATTATCGGCTCTGTGGGCGGTGCATCTCTGTCTCAAGTACTCAACCCGCTGGCACCGGCGCCAAAGCGGCCAGAGCCCACTGGCCAACGTGGGCGTGGCTGTGTTCCAATAAAACTTTATTTATGGACACGGAAATCTGAATTTCATATAATTTTCACATGTCACAAAATATTCTTTCAAATTCTTTTTCAATGACTTAAAAACGTAAATGCCATTTTTAGTTGGCAGGCGCGTACAAAAACACGCAGCTGGCCAGACTTAGCTCTCAGTCTGGAATTGGCTAGCGAACCCCCTAGTGTAGGCCCCTTCAGGCGGGACTGACCCCTGACAGTGACCGTGAAACCTGACTTTCTTCTGTAATCTCACAGCATCAGGACTGGGAAGGAACCCCACCTCTTCCCATTAGAGAGAAATCTACCGTGGGTACTATGTGATCCGGCTTCTGGCACTCTCCATGCTGCTCGGAACTGCAACCCCTCTGGCTTCCGGTTCTTCCAAGGGGCCAACTCCTTCCTGCCTCGGGGCTCCCAGGGGGGCACTTCCCTCTGTTCTGAATGTGCCTCTGTCCATCTATAAGCTGCTTGATCTTGGGACTGTATTTGTCTTCCATCCTGCTGTACTTTCAAGGCCCGACATAGTGCTCAGCATGCAGCAAGTGCTCAATAAACGTGCATTGGATTTAACCCTAAAACAATCCTTCAAGGCAGGTGCTCTATACCACTGGGGAAACTGAGGCTCAGAGACACTAATTAACTTGCTCAAGGTCACACAGCTAGTTTTGGAGGCTCCAGAGTCCTGTCCTTGTTTGTTTGTTTGGCCATGCTGCGAGGCTTGTGGGATTTTAGTTCCCCGACCAGGGATTGAACCCGGGGCCCTTGGCAATGAAAGCAACGGAGTCCTAACCACTGGACCACCAGGGAATTCCCAAAGTCCTGTCTTAAGTGCTGTACTCTGTTGACCAAGAAGTGTCCAAGCACTTCTCATCAAATTCTGATGCCACCGTCAACAATCTGGTGACCTTGGGTGAGTCACAAGGACTCTGTGCTTCAGCTTCCTCATCAGTAAAATGGGTATGACAGTAACACAATGCCTTCCTCACTGAGTTGTTGCGAGGATTGGGGGAGTTAATAGATCTTGCCTGGCACCCAGCAAGCACCATATAAATGTCAGTCCTTGTCAGCAGGGAGCCACCAGCCGTGAAGGAGACTGAGGTCTTAGGTCCAGGCAGAAAAATGGCTTCCTCCTTCAGCCCTGGGGTGACACTGCCCTGGGGACCCAGAGCAGGCTGGAGTTGTCATTCAGCCCTTGGTGCTAAGGGCCCTTGGAGGAGAGGCCACTGGACATTTCTAAAGAAAACCAGGACCTCTTAGACTAGGAGGTGAGGCTACCCTGGCTTCGTGGGGGTTAAGTCCAACCAGAATGTGTTTATTTTCCCCTGTGTCTGGAAGGGCCTCTCTGGTATCCATGGCAACGTGATTTCCTGTCCTGGTTTTCCCTTGGATGAGATACCTGCTGAATGCAGAGGCGCCTGGGCTAAAGCTTGGGGTGGAGGCCAGCGCTGAGGCAGGCTGCTTTCCCTGCCTCTCCCACACGGCCAAGTGGCCAGCCAGGGCCCCTGTCACAAGAGCCTTTGTTTACCAGTCCAGACATCCAACTTCAGGGTGACGTCATGGAATCCAGCCCGGAATCCTTGTTACGCCCCATTTTCTTTCTTCCTTTTCAAGGTTTTTTTTTTTCCTCCTGAGGCCGAGGAAACAGGCCAGTTTGCAGAGAATATTTCAAAACCCTCTCGATCACAGGCCATACCCTGGGTATGGGAACTTCGCTAGCAATCATTCATTCATTCACCGTTTCATTCATTCAGCAAACATTTGCATACTGGGTCAAATGCCAAAACTGTGCTAGAGCTAAAGAAACAGAGGGAAATAGATCAGGTCTTTAGTCTTGAGGAGCCTCTCTACTGGAGAATGGAGAAAGGCGTGGAAATAATCAAACATACACAGTATGGTGTCTCCACAAAGCCCTCTTCAGGGGTGGTGTGGAGTTGAGACGGGGAAGAAGCTCAGTCTCTGCCACCTGCCTGCTTTCAGGTTCAGCTCCTAAACTCCATGGCCTTAGGCAAATCCTAGCCTGAACCTCAGTCTTCTCATCTGTAAAATGGGGATGATGCTGGTACCCACCTGAGGGCATTACTTAGCGTGGTGTTTAGGAGTCTGCCTTCTGGAGTGGGACTGGCGGGTTCAGGTCTCAGCTCTACCACTTACTAGCTCTGTGTCTCGGGGCAAGTTACTTACACTCGCTGTTAAATGGGGACTGTCCTGGTGCCTATCACATAGAGCTGTGTGAGGTCTACGTAAGTGAGTGCATGTACTTAGGACAGGGCTCTTAGACCTGTTGTGTTACTACCACTACCTCAGGGGACCCTGGGAGCCCAGAGGAGGGAGCATGTAGATAATTAGCTATCCAATTAAGCTATACGGTTGGCCCTCCATATCTGGGTTGCACGTATGTGGATTCAACCAACTTCAGACCAAAAGTATTTGGGAAAAAAAAAAATCCAGAAATTTCCAAAAAGCAACACTTGAATTTGCCACCTACTGAGCACTGTACTGAATCCACATGCATGCAGTGATGCGTAGGCACGCCCTTCTGTGGCCCCGGGCCCCTCACAGGTCCTCAGTATCTCTCCAGCGCTCCTTGCTTGAGCAGTGTTTGCCTCACCTCTCATTCCCTTGCGCCTTTTGTTGTGTGCACCCTTTGTTTCTGTGGAAAAAAAAAAAAAAGTTTCAAAAGAGAATTACTTAGCGTGGTGTTTAGGAGTCTGCCTTCTGGAGTGGGACTGGCGGGTTCAGGTCTCAGCTCTACCACTTACTAGCTCTGTGTCTCGGGGCAAGTTACTTACACTCGCTGTTAAATGGGGACTGTCCTGGTGCCTATCACATAGAGCTGTGTGAGGTCTACGTAAGTGAGTGCATGTACTTAGGACAGGGCTCTTAGACCTGTTGTGTTACTACCACTACCTCAGGGGACCCTGGGAGCCCAGAGGAGGGAGCATGTAGATAATTAGCTATCCAATTAAGCTATACGGTTGGCCCTCCATATCTGGGTTGCACGTATGTGGATTCAACCAACTTCAGACCAAAAGTATTTGGGAAAAAAAAAAATCCAGAAATTTCCAAAAAGCAACACTTGAATTTGCCACCTACTGAGCACTGTACTGAATCCACATGCATGCAGTGATGCGTAGGCACGCCCTTCTGTGGCCCCGGGCCCCTCACAGGTCCTCAGTATCTCTCCAGCGCTCCTTGCTTGAGCAGTGTTTGCCTCACCTCTCATTCCCTTGCGCCTTTTGTTGTGTGCACCCTTTGTTTCTGTGGAAAAAAAAAAAAGCTTCTAAAGAGCAATTAAGTGGTCAAAGCAATCCATCAAAGGCTAAGAGGGAAGCCTAAAGTGCCATCTCAACAAGAAAATAAAAATCTTAATCTTTTGAGAAGCAGCATGTGGCTTGCGGAAGTGCGAATAAGGTTGCTAAGAACGAATCAAGCATTTACACAGGGAAGCAGAAAGAAGCTGAAATTCGTGGAAGGGTCAGTGCTGGCCCTGCAATGGCAAAAAGTGGTCTCTCTGGTTCGTGAGAAAGTACCTGCAAAGCCTGAGAAAGCATTAAGTGTGCGGCACGAAGACATGTCACAGAAGGATGTCCCTGATGGTGGCAAAATTATGTGTGGAAAAAGCACCCAGTCTCTGTGAGCAGTACTGTGAGGGCCTTGCAGAGAGTGAGAGGAAGGAGATGCAGGCTGGTCGGGGTTGCTGGCGGGCTGTGTAAAGCTGCAGCCTCAAGAACTTAAAAATCAGGGCGGGGCTTCCCTGGTGGCGCAGTGGTTGAGAGTCCGCCTGCCGATGCAGGGGACGCG
>NC_041227.1:64726840-64737261 GCF_002837175.3 Physeter macrocephalus
CGGGAGAGGCCACAGCAGTGAGAGGCCCGCGTACGGCAAAAAAAAAAAAAAAAAAAAAAAGAATCAGGGGGGAATCAGCACTAGCTGATGCTGAAGCATCATCAGTGTTCCCAGGAGAGTTCAAGAAACTCATAGATGAGAAAGACTATCTTCCAGAGCAAGTTTTCTACTTGCTCTGGAAGAAGGTGCCCCATGGTACCGACATGCATAAGCGTGCCAAGCATCTAGAGATGATTTAAAGTATACAGGAGGCTATGCATAGGCTATATGCAAGTACAATGGCATTTTATATAAGGGACTTGAGCATCCATGAATTTTGGTATCTGCGGGGGGTCCTGGAACCAAACCTCTGCAGATACCTGGGGATCGAATGTATCTCCCTATACTTCCTTGAGGTCAGGGATTATATCTGCATTATTTCATCAACTTATCCCTACTTCCTTGCACAGTTCATGGAGCAGGGAATCAAAGAATGTGTGAATGGTCGAATGACTAAAGAATAAATCCAACCTGTTTATCATGGCATTCAAGACCTTCTACAATTTGACTAAGACCCACTGTGATGGTTAATTTTATGTGTCAACTTGGCTGGGCCAAAGAGTGCCCAGATATTTGATTAAACATTATTTATGGGTGAGGTGTGTCTGTGAGGGTGTTTCTGGATGTAAAGATTCACATTTGAATCAGTAGATTGAGTAAAGCACAGACAGCCCTCCCCAGTGTGGGTGGGCCTCATCTAATCTGCTGAAGGCCTGACTGGAATGAAAGGCTGAGTAAGAAAGAATTCTTTCTCTCTGTTTTTGAGCCGGGACATCGGTCTTCTGCCTTCAGACTCAGACTTAGGCCAGAACTTACACCATCAGCTCCCCTGGTTTTCAGGCTTTGGACTCAGACTGAAACAATACCATTGGCTCTCCTAGGTCTGGACTTCTCAGTCTCCATAATCCTGTGAACCAATTCCTTAGAGTAAATCTCTTTCTATATACAACCTATTAGTTCTGTTTTTCTGGAGAACTCTGAAACACTTGGTCTAATTCCTGGAAATTCTTCCCAGCCCTATCACCCTAGGCTCTAGTTGTAACAAACCTTAAGAAGTCTTGGCTTTAGGGGCTGTTCCAACTTTCTTGAACATCTTTCATCTCTAGCAGATGAAACCCTACTCATTCATTTATTCGCATTTATTCAAAATAATAATTGTGATAATTGAAGGAATAGTATAGGGGGTGCTGTGAGATACACTGTGAAGCAAATTGTGTTATTCCTTCAACACCCTTCCCACCTCCTCTCCACCATTCAGAAGCCACTAGAGGCATTGACCCTCAGCGCCGTGGAAGCAGGAAAAGGGAGGAGCCTGGTTGATAAAAACCAATTGTGATATTACATCCTCCAAGTCAGTGATTGATTCAGAAATCCAAACCTCGGTCAACCAGAGCATGGCTTTCTCCTAGAGGCAGGGACTGATTTAAGAAAGGGAAATGACCCAACCTAGTCCAGAGGGAAGTGAGGCAAGGGCTCATGACATTTGAGAGAGAGCCTTAAGATACATTGGTCTCTCCATGGAAACAACCTAAATGTCCATCAACAGATGAATGGATAAAGAAGTTGTGGCATATATATATATATATATATATATATACACACACACAATGAAACATTACTCAGCCATATAAAAGAATGAAATAACACCATTTGTAGCAATATGGATGGACCTAGAGATTATCATACTAAGCGAAGTAAGTCAGACAGAGAAAGACAAACACCATGTGCTATCACTTATATGTGGAATCCAAAATACGACACAAGTGAACATACCTACAAAACAGAAACAGACTAACACATATAGAGAACAGACTTGTCGTTGCCAAAGGGGAGAAAGAGTAGGGGAGGGAAGGACTGGGAGTTTGGGATTAGCAGATGCAAAGTGTTGTATATAGAATGGATAAACAACAAGTTCCTACTGTATAGCCCAGGGAATATATTCAATATCCCGTGATAAACCATAATGGAAAAGAATATTAAAAAGAATGTATATAGGGCTTCCCTGGTGGCGCAGTGGTTGAGAGTCCGCCAAAGTGATTCAGTTATACATATATATATACATATATACGTATATATATATACATAAATATGTATATATATATGTATAACTGAATCACTTTGCTGTATAGCAGAAATTAACACAACACTGTAAATCGACTATACTTCAATAAAAATTTTTTAAAAAGGTATATTGTTCTCTCCTCTTCTGGACGTTGTTGAGTGAGGAAGCGAGGCCAGCACTGAAGCTGTTTTCTCTCTACGAGCCCATGAATGAAACCTACGTAGGACTGAGCCAAGGCCAATGCAGCAGGAGCCACGGGGTCAAATCAGTCTCTTTATTGGATTCAATTCATGTCCACATTGTTTCAGTTGAAGGTATGTTTTCTGGTTTAAAAAAAAATCCAGGAGCTTCCTAACTGGTACAAACATGTAACATGGGGATCTAGCCATCAAGAGGCAACATAGATTCTTCCAGAGAGGAGTTACATGACCAGATCCAGTGCTTTAAAAAGAGCCCTCTGGTGGCAGTGAGGAAAGTGAGCCGGATTTGAGACTGAAGCAGGACCATGTTGTTAGATGCCTGGTGTGGACATGGGTCAAGGACAAACTGAAGGAGACCCCTAAGACTGGAGGCTAAAATATACACCTTGACAAGAATCCTTCCTCAGACTCCAAACGTTCTGAGATGGTGGGACCGTATGCAGACCTGGAGAAAATTTAGGAATATTCATTCATGCATCCAACACAATTTTTGGAGCTCTTATGTGCCAGCACTAGGCTAGGTGCCAGAGACTCAGCAGAGAACAGGACGGACACAAATCATTGCCCCTATAGGGCTGACGTCTCAGTGGAGGGACAGGCAATAAACAAAAAGAATAAATACACGGATAAAGTTGGTTAGGTGGTGATACATGCTATGAAGAAAAAAAAGTTTTAAGGGAAGAGAAATAGGGAGTGTCAGAAAGGGAAATCATTCAGCCAGAAGTTCCCATTCCGTGGTCTTCAAAAGTGAGGTTTTTCTCGACAAAAACCTTCAAGGAATGGTAACTTTCTGTATTATTTTGTGGCTGATAAGGTACAGAAACATCTTTCCTAGATAAAGTAACCTAACATTGATTGGGTGCCTACTATATGAAAACCAAAAGCATCGTTCCAATCGGTTCACAAATACTAGTTTACTTAAGCTCCATTTTATAGATAAGGGAACAGAAAGTGAGTGATGTAAAGTATGCCACCCAAGATGGCACGGTGGCAGTAGCTCTGAACCTGGGTTCGTTCAACACTGAGTCCCTTGTTTTGCTTTTTGACTGTATGATGGTAACTTAGGGAGTAACTCCGCTTAATCCCAAATTCATGTTTCTCAGCAGCTACAATTAGTAGTATTAGATAAGACAACCAAAGAGAAAATAAATTTGTTATGAAAGCTATGTTTGATTAGATATATGCAGTCTTTCAAATGTGTTCCGTGAGAGGAAATATAAAAGTCTCTGGAGAGTAAAGATAGGTCAGCCTGACCTCCAGACTTGGCTAGTCTTTTCACCAATATTCTGATTCCCTCTTGCTCCACTGCCTACCTATCTCCTCCTTTTTGCTTCCAAATTTATAATCTCCAGGGGCTGCCTGGAGTTTTTGGAGGTCTGGAACAGACCCAGAAAGGTGAAGATCTTTGATATTTGGAGCAATGCGTCAACCAGATTTCAGATAATGGGTTCCTTGTCCCTTTCTCAAACAAACAAACAAATAAAACTCCATGTAGTTATGGAAACCCCATGTTAGAGACCCAAGGGCCAAAAAGCAAAGCCAAGGGTGCTCTGTGCATACCCTTCCTCGGGGCTACTTGGCTCCCCTCCGGCCCACTTGTTTTTCAATCATAAGTTAACTTGTTAGAAAATGATTTTAATTGTACACAAAATATATGAATATCTTCTCCTTAAAATAATTAAAATGTAACAGGTAAGGATAAGTCCCCTTTAGTTGCCATTGCCAATCCTGGGCTCCCCTTCCCTGCCTCGGTTCAGTGTTTTTGGAGTCTATCCCTCTGGATGTTTTTCTAAACGTTTCTTTTTTCTATAGAATCCACATACTGTTGCTGTCTATGTGCTTTTTTAAAAAAATAAAATGTCATACTGTACATGTAATTCTGTAATTTTCACTCTTTATTTAAAAGATAGTCAGCCCTAAAGATATCTGGACCCCAATGTTCATAGCAGCACTGTTTACAATAGCCAAGACATGGAAACAATCTAAGTGTCCATTGACAGATGAATGGATAAAGAAGGTGTGGGTACATATATACAATGGAGTATTACTCAGCCATATAAAAGAATGAAATAATGCCATTTGCAGCAACATGGATGGACCTAGAGATTATCATATTAAGGGAAGTAAGTCAGAAGGAGAAAGACAAACACCATGTAATATCACTTATATGTGGAATCTAAAAAAATGATACAAGTGAACTTATTTACAAAACACAAATAGACTCACAGACATAGAAAACAATGTTATGTATAGCTGACTCACTTCATTGTACAGTAGAAACTAACACAACATTGTAAAGCAATTATACACCAATAAAAATTATTTTTAATTAAAAAATAAATTAAATAACCTTTAAAAATAAAAAAACAATGTTATGGTTACCAAAGAGGAGGGGGGAGGGATAAATTAGGAGTTTGGGATTAACATATACATACTACCATATATAAAATGGATAATCAACAAGGACCTACTGTATAGCACAGGAACCTATACTCAGTATCTTGTAATAACCTATAATGGAAAAGAATCTGAAAAAGAATAGATATATATAGAATCACTTTGCTGTATACCAGAAACTAACACAACATTGTAAATGAACTATACTTCAAGTAAAAAAAAAGAAATAATATATTGCCAGCCAGCACCTTAAAAAGAAAAAAAGAAAAAAAGATAGTCAACCCCTAATATCTAACACCTCACCCAGAACTGTTCTTAGTGAAACTTCTGGGAGGAAAACTAATATTTATCATGGTTCCAGTAGGTGCCAGACACTGCACTAAAGGACTTATGACAAATCCTTGAGGTCTCAGATTTGAGGCAAAGCTGTATTTATTCTAGGGTGAACTGGCAAATATATTCCCAACTGAAGTATGTTTAAAATAATAGTTTTAAAATAATAATAGTAGTATTATAGAAAACAATCATATAAGCATACTCATACTGTGGCAAGATAATTTCGCCAGCTATTAATTCATAGTGTGGTCCCCGTGGATTTTTCCCTCCCTTTTGCTCCAAGAAGGAAACCAGACTTTGTGTTCTCTCACCTGAAAGGGATTGGTTGATATGGAGGAAAGCAGAAGGAACCTCAAAACAGCCCCATCTCTGGCTTTGTTCTTCGAAATATTATTTGTTGCGGGACTTATGTAGGATCATCGCTGAGGATGAGGGGAAAAGGCAAGTATCTTAGATGGAGGGGAGACAGAGCAATGAATACCAAGTGGAGCAAAACTGTCCCCAGGGCTAGACGTGGGCCAGAGACTGGCATGTCCCCACCCACGTCCCACCTCTTACAACACCCTGGGGCGGTGGCAGTACCTCGGAGGGAAATGATTTCATGTGGCCATTTGGGCTGTGGCCTGGGGCTCCCATCTTAGCCAAGGACCCTTTGTCCAAGCTCCACACAACAGAAGCCAAGCCACTTATCTTTATTATTATTATTATTATTATTATTATTATTTTTTTTTTTTGTGGTATACGGGCCTCCCTCTGTTGTGGCCTCTCCCGTTGCGGAGCACAGGCTCCGGACGCGCAGGCTCAGCGGCCATGGCTCACGGGCCCAGCCGCTCCGCGGCACGTGGGATCCTCCCAGACCGCGGCGCGAACCCGGTTCCCCTGCACCGGCAGGCGGACGCGCAACCGCTGCGCCACCAGGGAAGCCCCACTTATCTTTAAAAGCCCAACACATGGACTCAGACAATGGTGCTAAATGCACTGATCCAAGAGCAAGGCCCGAGAGCTCTCCCACGACCATCGCCCACCAGCACGGGCAGCTGAGCAGGCCCAGTGAGCTGATGAAGCTCCCAGGGTTTTAATTTGGCTTATTTGTTTGTTTATTTATTTATTCATTCATTTAAAATTTTTATTTTATATTGCAGTATAGTTGATTAACAATGTTGTGTTAGTTTCAGGTGTACAGCAAAGTGATTCAGTTATACATATACATGTATCTATTCTTTTTCAAATTCTTTTCCCATTTAGGTTGTTGCAGAATATTGAGCAGCATTCCCTGTGGTTTAGATAAAAGCCGTGAAGCACTGTGATATTCCTTGCACCTGTGTGCTGGACCCTCTCAATGAATCCCACCGTGAGGGTGTTTCTTTTTCCCACTCTTGAAGCTGAAGAAACTGAGGCTTTTGGAAGTGAGGTCAAGCAGTTAGCAAGTGACAGGAGGGGAATTCAACTCGAGTTTGTCTACTGCTGGAGCCCACGCCTATAACCATCCTAAGTTACAATGCCTGATGGTATTAGCCACATGCTTTCAGCTGCCAATGACCGAAGCCCAGTGCAAACTAGCTTAATTGAAGGAAGGAATGAAAACACTAATTTGAAAAGATATATGCACCTCAATGTTCGTAGCAGCGCTATTTACTATAGCCAAGATATGGAAGCAAACTAAGTGTCCAGCAACAGATGAATGGATAAAGAAGCTGTGATATTATATATATGGATATATATACATACATATAATATATATAATGGAATATTACTCAGCCATAAAAATGAATAAACTCTTGCCATTTGTGACAACATGGATGAATACAGAGGGTATTACACTAAGTGAAATATCACATACTGTATAATCCCATTTATGTGAAATATCCAGAATAGGCAAATCCATAGAAACAAAAAATAGATTAGTGGTTGCCAGAGGCTGGGGGAATGGAAGTGAGGAGGGACTGCTACTGGATATGAAGTTTCTTTTGGGGGTGATGAAAATGTTCTAAAGTTGATAGTGGTGATGGTTGTACAAGTCTGTCACTATACTGAAAACCGTCGAATTATACACTTTAAAAGGATGAACTTTATAGTATGTGAATTATATCTCAATAAAGTTGTTATTAAAAAAAATAGAAGAAGGGAAACAATTGATAGCAGGAGTGAGCAGAATTTCACTATTCCACTGCCCTCCTTATGTGTATGACAGTTTGAGAAGCTTCCTGGGAAAGACTTCGTGCTAAAGGTGCTTGTTCCGCTCAGAGATTATGCACCATCCCTGAACCATAGAGGCAGAGAAAATTATTTTACTAATCCCATAATTTTCTGAGAGTGACAAGAAGTGGTGTGTACATGAATCTGGGCGTATGCACAGACTGGCTGGTATTGCCAGTTGCTTATCTCTTATCCATTCCTCTCATTCTTTCCCATTTTGTTTTAGGCAGGACTGTGCCCAAACACCTTCCCATCCTTCGTTGAAGCTAGTGGTAGCCATGTGAAAGCATTCTTGCCAATGAGATGTGAGCAGAGCTTTGTTCGAGGTGTGGGGGATAGCTTTTGCTTTTGTATTAAAAAGTCATGCTCAGAACTGGCCTTCCTGTTGACCCATCCCCCTTCTTTCTGCCTGGGTCTTGGACTTGATGGCTGGAGCTGAAGCAGCCATTTTGTGGCCAAGAGAATCACAGACCCTGACAACATTAAAATGCTAAGACAATGGTAGCAACTACCTATGTCAGGGTACCTTTTGATTTCTTTCTTTCTAATCCTCTTTCTAATATTAACTTATATGCTTGTTTCTCACTTATTTGTGAGAAAAACCAATCCTTATTGTTTAGGTCCTTGTTAAGTCAAATGTGGTCTGTGGACCTACAACATCAGCATCACCTGGGAGCTTGTTAGAAATGCATCATCTTAGGCCTGCCCCAGCTTCCAAATCAGAATCTACAAGATCCTCAGTTGATTCAGAGGCACATCAAAGTGGGAGAAGCCATGGTTTCAGTAATCACAGGAGTGTGGCTGATTGCAATCTAACCGAGACAGGGGTTGCCTAGACGCCACAAGATTGGATCAGGTGCCATCTTTGTTATCAACAACAGTGGGAGATCATCACAGGCAGCTGGAGTGGGAGAGAAGGAGCATGGCGGGACAGCCAGGAGGACTGGTGTGGGGCATTTTCCAGATGTTTATTAAATACTTTCATGGTATTTACTACATTCCAGGCACTGTTACAAGCATTATGCCAATAGTAGCTTATTTAATCTCCATGGCAACCTTATGACTCATTTCATGGGTGGGTAAACTGAGGCACAGATAGGGTCAATCATGGAGCTGGTGAGTAGCAGAGGCAGGATAGGAACCCATGCATTCTGTTTCCAGAGTCTGTGCTTTCTTCCCTGGAGTCTCCCCACAGGATTTGCGGAGAATTTTAAGGGAGCCAAAGCACCTACAGAGAGGGTACAAAGTGGGTAAGTATTCTTTCGTGTTCCAAGCCTGTTTTGGGAGGCATGGGCTAAACCTGCATGATCTCACTTCATCTTCAAAACATTTCATCAACATTTATCTGCTGAGTGCCCCATGTGTGCCTTGAACTGGGGGCACGATGGTGGCAAGATCCTCTGCTCCTGCCTCCACAGACCTGGCAGGGAGACGGACAGGTAAAGAGCTCTGATGTGGTGCAGTTAGTCCTGGGATGGAGGTAAGCGAAGCGGGCAGGAGAGGCACACCTAATCAAGAAGGGCTTGCAGGAGACAGAAGAGAGCCAGATGAGATGCAAAGGATGACCAGGAGATATTCAGGCAAATCTGGCTTGTGTAAAATGTGCTTCTGAGAGAACAACCAAAACAAAGGCCCAGAAATGAACAGGAAAGTAGCGCTGGATGGTCACTGACACCATCTCCTCAACAGCCAGCCCTGAAGAGAAGAGATATTAATTAATGTCCATTTTACAGATGTGGAAGCTGAGGCTCCAAGAGGCTAAGCAGTGTGTCAAATTCTAGTGTTACACAGCAAATAAGCAGCAGAGACAGGCTTGAAGTCTACATCTGACACCAAAGGCTATGTTCCTTCAACCACACTTTATACTGTCCTTTCTAGAATCAGGAACCCTATGCCTCCTGGTGCCCAGAGACTTAGACCAGCAGTAACTCCAGTATAACTCCAATAGCTGGGGTCAAAAGGTATCTCTTAGGGTTCCCTGGCACCCTCCCCTTTCTCTTGTGATACTCCTGACCCCTAATGGGCTGAGGATCTCCAGGGTAAAGGTGCTGGATTGGCTATGCTCAGTAATTAGGTTCAGGGTGATGGGTGATGTGCCAGTCTGGCTGGCCTTACCCACCCCTGGGGAATGTCCCACCTATGTGTCTCCATCCTGTTCCCTGATCCCACACATTTAGACATTCGCCAACATGTTAAATATCTTTCTAGCTTCTTTGACAAACCACTGGTCTCCTTCCACCCCACATTTTCCCGTGCCTAAGAAGGGGGGCTGATGTATTATCAGACAGATTTCTGTCTGCTCTTTGGATTTGTTTGTCACTAACCCAATGCCATGAGGCCGCCAAGGGGAACCTAGTCATCCTAGGTTGAATTAATGAAAGCATAGGGCGCAGAACCAGGGAGGTGGACTTGGATCAGTGCTCACCAGCAAAGAACACTCAGTTCTGGGAGGAAGGTTGCCAAAGGCAGCCAGTTCAGAGGAGACTATCCAGAGAGTAAGAGGCTCAAAGCCAAAATGTATGAGTAATATTGAAAGAATTGGGGTTGTCTGGCCCGAAGCAGGAATGACTCAGGAGGAGATGGCTCCTGAACGAGGCTGCAGGGAAGAACTGCAGGGCTCTTGTCTCAGCATCGCTTCAGAGTCTATTCGTCTGCTGGCAGCCGGGTCTTCAGGCTCCCAAGTCCCTCTGGGTTCCTCGCTCACTCCCCTTACTAAGCTCTAACTTTCCCCTCTCCTCAAACCCACGACCTTGATCTCTCTTCTCTTATTTTTACAAATGATTTTGCCTTCTTTCCAGAGAAAATTGAGGCCAGTAAGAAAAAAAATTCTCTGCACCATCAACGAATTAGTATCCGAACTCATCCTCTCCCCCTTCCTTCTGGTCTTATGGGAGAGAGGCTGGACTCCTTCCCAGGTGACTGCTTCCGCCCCGACTCTGGAGGTCATCCATCAACCTTGTTCCTATTTCTTCAACATCTCCCACTCTGCTGGTTCTTTCTCCTCCTCCTATATTGGAAGTCTAAGTGTCTCCCATCCTCAACAAGCAAACAAACCTCCCCCTGCCCCACTGGTTGCCTCCTTTCCTATCTTCTCATGCAGGTAGTCTTTTTTTTTTTTTTGCGGTACGCGGGCCTCTCACTGTTGTGGCCTCTCCCGTTGCGGAGCACAGGCTCCGGACGCGCAGGCTCAG
>NC_041227.1:64737459-64746092 GCF_002837175.3 Physeter macrocephalus
GCCACCAGGGAAGCCCCATGTATCTTTTCTAATTAGAGTTTCTGTCTTTTCCAGCTATATGCCCAGAAGTGAGATTGCTGGATCATCTGGTAATTCTATTTTTAGTTTTTCAGGGAACCTCCACACTGTACTCCATAGCGGCTGCACCAATTTACATTCCCACCAACAGTGTAGGAGGGTTCCATTTTCTCCACACCCTCTCCAGCATTTATTATTTGTAGACGTTTTGATTATGGCCATTCTGACTGGTATGAGGTGATACCTCATGGTAGTTTTGATTTGCAGTTCTCTAGTAATTAGCGATGTTGAGCATCTTTTCATTTAACTGTTGGTCATCCTTGGAGAAATGTCTATTTGGGTCTTCTGCCCATTTGTTGACTGGGTTGTTTTTTTTGATGTTAAGTTGTGCGAGCTGTTTGTATATTTTGGAAATTAAGCCCTTGTTGGTCGCACTGTTTGCAAATATTTTCTTCCATTCCTTAGGTTGTCTTTTCATTTTGTTTATGGTTTCCTTTGCTGTGCAGGGTTTTGTGTCTTTTTATTATTGAGTTCTAAGTTTCCCTTACATTGGTTTTCTAGGTACAAGTCCTTCATCAAACATATGATTTGCAGGTATTTTCTTCCATTATATGGGTTATCTTTTTATTTTCTTGGTAATGTCCTTTGATGCACCAAAGTTTCTAATTTTCATGAAGTCCACTTTATCTATTTAATTTACCTATTTTGTTGTTGTAGCTTGTGCTTTTAGTGTCATATCTAAGAAACCATTGCCAAATCCAAGATCATAAAGATTTACTCCTATGTTTTCTTCTAAGAGTTTTACAGTTTTAGTTCTTACACTTAGTCCTTTGATCCATCTTGAGTTAATGTTTTTATGTGCATAAGTTAGGGGTCAAACTTCATTCTTTTGCATTTGACTATCCTGTTGTCCCAGCACCATTTGTTGAAAAAACTACTCTTTCTCTCATTGAATTGTTTTAATATCCTTGTTGAAAATCAGTTGATCATAAACGTGAGGGTTTATTTCCAGATTCTTAATTCTATTCCATTTATCTATATGTCTATCTTTATGTTAGTATCAAACTGTTTATTTACTATGTTTTGTAGTAAATTTTGAAATCAAGAACTATGAGTCCTCCAAATTTGTTCTTTTTTTTAAGATGGCTCTGGCTATTCTGGGTCCCTTATACTTCCATATAAATTTTAGGACTGGTTTGGCAATTTCTATAAAGAATCCAGCTAGTATTCCAATACAGATTGTGTTAAATCTCTCAATCAATTTGAGGAGTGTTGCCATCTTAACAATATTAAGCATTCTGGATGTCCTTTAATTTATTTAAATCTTCTCCAATGCAATTGTTGTTTCTGTAGTTCCAAAACAGTTGAATATGGGCAATTTAGTAATTTTCAACCTACTATATAAAGAAAGTCAACTTTTTCCACAAAGCTGGCATATTGTTGATAAACAAACCAGAATCCAGTAGCATCTCAAAACCATAATGCACCACAACCTGTTTGCTGTAACAAGGGTGGTGGTTTCCTGGGGGGAGGGGTGTCGGGGTGGAAACTGGGAGGGGGATGTGTGGAGTAACGTGTGTGTTCACTTTTGTAGTTCATTCAGCTTTTTTTTTTCACGAATTGAAATTTTTGTTTTATCAATCATAAAAGCATCTCAATAAACTTTTAAATAAATTTTTTACTGGAGTATAGTTGATTTACGTTGTTGTGTTAGTTTCCGGCATACAGTAAATTGAATCAGTTATATATATACATATATCCACTCTTTTTTAGATTCTTTTCCCATATAGGTCATTACAGAGTATTGAGTATCATTCAGCTTTTTCTTTAAATAGCTATTTTTAAACATTGTTCTAGATGTACCAAGATTTAAAGATAAGAAGTTTAAGAATTCCAAAGTGGAGACAATATAATGATTATTCGCAGGTAATATAATTACATATCTAGACAATCCAAGAGTACTATTGAAAAATCTCTTTTAAAAAGTTAAGAAAATCTCTTACACACAGTGAATTAATTCTGAAAGGTAGCTGGTTGCAAAACAAATATCCAAAATCAACAGCATTTTTATGTTTCAGAAAAAAAGCTATTAAAAAAAAAGGAAGGGGCTTCCCTGGTGGCGCAGTGGTTGGGAGTCCGCCTGCCGATGCAGGGGATGCGGGTTCCACGGGTTCGCGCCCCGGCCCGGGAGGATCCCACGTGCCGCGGAGCGGCTGGGCCCGTGAGCCACGGCCGCTGAGCCTGCGCGTCCGGAGCCTGTGCTCCGCAACGGGAGAGGCCGCAACAGTGAGAGGCCCGCATAACACACACACACACACAAAAAAAAAAAAAAAAAAAAAGGAAGAAAAATATTGTACTTAAAAGAGCACCAACACCCACTTTTACAATGTTGGCAAAACAAAAATGAAGGAAAATGAAAGAAGAAGCAAACGAAAATACATACCCTGTTCATCTATAAGAAGATTTAATGGTGTAAAGATGCATATTCTCCCTAAATTAACCTTTATTTTTAACTTTATATCAATAAAAATACATTATGAGGTTTTTTTGGAAGTAGACTCACTGAGTCTAAAGTTCAAATGGAAAAATAAACAAGTGAGGCTAGCCAGGAAAATTCTGAAGAAGAAAAGTAATAAAGAAGGATTAACCCTAGTATGCATTGAAGCATATTATAAAGCTGCCTTTATGAAAAAAGTTTGGTACTGGTTCATGAAAAGAAAGGCAGATTAACGAAACAGGTTAGAATTCAGAAATAGAACTAAGTACATTTGAGAAGCTAGTATATGGTAAAGCTGTATTTCAAATCAGGGAGAAAAGAAATAAAATCATACAATGGAGTAATCAGTACTGGGGTAACTGGCTAGCCATTTGCGAAAATATAACTTAAAGCTGGGTGCTTATCTGATTTCTTACACCAAATAAATTCCAGACTAATAAACAATTTAAATGTAAATAAGTGACCCAACAAATAAGAAAACATGAACATGTGTACACACACATATAATTTTGAACTGAAGAAAATCTTTCTAAGCAAGCCACAAAACTCAGAAGCTGAACAGGAATAAATGGCAACATAAAAATTAAAATAGCTGCATAGTATAAAAACAGCATAGACTAAGTTAAAAGATAGATAACATGCTAGAAAAAAAGTGTTTACAATTCAGACTACAAAAAAACAATTTCTTTAATATACAAAGAGCTCATAAATAAAAAGGAAAATATGAATAGCTTTAAAATTGAACAAAGGATATGAAGATGTAGTTCACAAAAAAGAAATCCAAATTGCTTTTAAACACATAAAAAATTTCTCAACCTTGCTAGTGACTAAAGAAATATAAATTAAAATGAGATAACAGATTGGCAAAGATAAAAGTGTTTAATAGTGTCCAAAAGGAGTGAGAGGAAATAAATGCTTTCATAAACTGCTGGCCAGGGTATAAATTGGCACAATCTCTTTGAAAGGCAATTTGGTGATACTTACCGCATTTAAAAATGTTCATAACTTTTGACCCAGTTAGTCCACTTCTATGAATCTGTTCCGCAGATATCTCAAACACATTAACAAAGTTGTAAATAGAAGAATTTTTTTTTAACAATCACAAATTAACAGAAAAGTTGGAAGTACAGAAAAAGAACTTTTTTCCCCCTGAACCATTTGAGAGTAAATTGCTGACACAACCTGAAAATAGACCCAAATCCATGCCACATCACCCTGGAATAAATTAGTGTATGTTTCCTACGAGCTAAGAAACTCTCCTGCATAACCTTAATACAATGATTGAAATCCAGAAATTAACATTGATATCATCTAATCCTCAAACCCTTTTCAGGTCCATAATTATCTGAATGATGTCTTTGTAGGGAAAGGATCCAGTTCAGAATCAAGCATGTTTTTGTTTGCCATATCTCTTTAATCTCCTTTAGCCAGTCTTTCCCTGATTTACATAACCTTAACACTTAAAAAAATTACAAGCCAGTTATTTTGAAGAATGCCCCACAATTTAGTTGGTCTGAGGTTTCCTCATGATCAGGTTCAAGTAATGCATCTTTGACAGGAACAGCACAAAATGATGCTGTGTTCTTCTCATTGCATCCTAGCAGGTGGTGCTAGATTTAGAAGTATCCGTCTCTTGATGATGTTCACTTTGGTCACTCGACTAAGGGGGTGTCTGTCAGGCTTCTCCAATGTAAAGTTACTCGTTTTCCTTTTACATTTTTGAGTATTTTGTGGGAGGTGTTTTGAAATTATGTAAATATCCTGTTCCTTGCCAAACTTTTTTTGGTGGGGGGGGAACAGCTTTATTGACTCACATATTTAAAGTGTATAATTTGGTAAGTTTTGACATATGTATACAGCTGTGAAACCATCACCACAATCAAAATAGTAAACATATCCATCACCCCCAAAAGTTTTCTCTTGCCTTTTTGTAATCTTTCCCTCTCGTCTTTCTCTGAATCTTCCCCATCCCCTGGCAAAGCACTGATCTACTTTCTATTACTATAAAATAAGTTGCATTTTCTAGAATTTTATATAAACTGAACCATACATTTGTACTAATTTTGGTCTGAGTTCATCCATGTTGTATATAGCAATAGCTCATTCCTTGTAAGTGCTGAAGAATACTCCACCATATAGATTTATACCAGTTTGTTTATCCATTCTTCTGTTGATGGACAATTGGGTTGTTTCTAGTTTTGAAGTATTACAAATGAAGCTTCTATGAACATTCATGCACAAGTCTTTGTATGGAAAAATGCACTCATATCACTTGGGTAAGAATCTGGGAATGTAATCACAAGGTTAAAAGGTAGGTGTGTGCTTATCTTTTTAAAAAAACTATCAAAATGGTTTTCCAAAATAATCGAATAATTTTACATTCCCACCAGCAGTGTATAAGAACTACAGTTGCTTCACATCCTTACCAACAATAGTATAATGAGTCTTTTTAATTTTGGATATTTTTTATAGGTGAGTAGTGGTATCTGATTGTGGTTTTAATTTGCATTTCTCTAATTACTAAAGCTTTCGAGCATGTATATATCTTATTTACTGAAGGTCCGTTCAAATCTTTGGCCCATTTAAAAAAAATAGGTTGCTTTCTTATTATTGAGTTTTGTGACTCCTTTATGTATTCTGGATATAAATTCTTTATGTGATTTGCAAATATTTTCTCCCAGTCTGTGGCTTTTCATTCTCTGAACAGCATCTTTTAAAGAGTGGAAATGTTTAATTCTGATACCTTATGGACTGTGTTTTTGGTGACTATGAAATCATTGCCTAACCCAAGGTCACAAAGATTTCTCCTATATTTACTTCCAAAAGTAGTTGAGTTTTTTTTTCAAAGTTTTTTAGTTTTTGTTTTCATATTTAGGTATATTATCTATTTGAGTTAATTTTTGTATATGATATGAGGTAAGGGTTGAGGTACTATTTTTTGCATATAAATATCCAGCAAAATTTATTGAATAGATTATCTTCACTCCACTGAATTGTCTTTGCACTCTTTGCTGAAAATAGGTTGACCATATGTGTATAGGTTTATTTCTGGACTCTCTGTTCTGTTACATTGATCCATTTGTCTATCTTGATAACTGCTGCTTTCTAGTAAGTCTTTAAGTTGGGTTGTCTACATTCACCAATTGTTTGGTCTTTTTCAAGGTTATTGTTGCTATTATATGTCCTCTACAGTTCTAGATGAGATTTAGAATCAACTTGTCAATTTTTACCAAACCGCCCCCCCCAAAAACACCTGATGGGATTTTGATTATCATTACATTAAATCTATACATCAAATTGGAAGAACTGACATCCTAATAATACTGAGTCTTCCAATTCATAAACACCATATATCTCTGTTTATTTAGGTACACTTTAGGGCTTCCCTGGTGGCGCAGTGGTTGCGCGTCCGCCTGCCGATGCAGAGGAACCGGGTTTGCGCCCCGGTCTGGGAGGATCCCACATGCCGCGGAGCGGCTGGGCCCGTGAGCCATGGCCGCTGAGCCTGCGCGTCCGGAGCCTGTCCTCCGCAACGGGAGAGGCCGCAGCAGAGGGAGGCCCGCATACCACAAAAAAAAAAAAAAAAAAAAAAAAAAAAAAAAATTTAGGTACACTTTAATTTCTCTCAGTAATATTTTGTAGTTATCAGGGTATAGGTTTTGCACATGTTCTGTCAGATTTATCCCTAGGCATTTCATATTTTTGATGCCATTGAAAATGGTTGTGATTTTTAATTCCAAATTCCTATTGATCATTGCTATTGTATAGAAATATAAGTGATTTTTGTATGTTGCTTTTGTATCCTACAGCCTTACTAAACCTACTTATTAATTCTAGTAGCATTTTTATAGATTCCATCGAACACTCTGCATAGAAAGTGAATAAAGACAGTTGTACTTCTTCATTTCCACTTTTTTGCATTGACTGGAACTTCCAGAACAATGTTGAATACAAGATGTTTGAGCAGGCATCTTTGTCTTATTCCTGATATTAGAGGAAAAAAATTCAGTATTCCATCATTAAGTACAATGTTAGTTGTAGAATTTTTATAGATACCCTTTATCATGTTGAGGAAATTCCCTTCTATTCCTAGTTTGCTATGAGGTTTTTTTTTTTGTTTAAATAAGGAATAAATATTGGATTTTGTCCAAAGCTTTCTCTGCATCTATTGAGATGACTATGTGGTTTTTCTTTTATAGTTTTATAATATGATGAATTACATTGATTTCATTTCTGGGATAAACACCACTTAGTTGTGGAAAATTTATATGTCTTTTTATATATGGTTGGGTTTGTTTTGCAAAAAAATTTTAAATTCATGCATTTGTGTTCATTAGAGATGTTGGTCTATAGTTTTCTTTTCTTGTAATATCTTAGCCTTTGTTACTGGAGTAATTTTGACTTCCTAGAAGGAATTGGGAAATAGTTCCTCCTCTCTAATTTTATGGAAGAGTTTGGTAGATTTTTACATTATTTATTTCTTAAATATTTGCTAGAATAAATGAAGAAACCTTAACCTGGAGTTTTCTTCATGGGATGGTTTGGTTTTTTTTGTTTTTTTTTGTTTTTTTTTGGTATTTGGGCCTCCCTCTGCTGCGGCCTCTCCCGTTGCGGAGCACAGGCTCCGGACGCGCAGGCTCAGCGGCCATGGCTCACGGGCCCAGCCGCTCCGCGGCATGTGGGATCCTCCCAGACCGGGGCGCGAACCCGGTTCCCCTGCATCGGCAGGCGGACGCGCGACCACTGCGCCACCAGGGAAGCCCATGGGACGGTTTTTAACTATAAAGTTAAAATTTTAAATATATAAAGGACCATGCAGGTCATCTCTTTCTTCTTGAGTGAGTTTTTGTAGTTTGTCTTTCAAGGAATTTGACCATTTTACATAAGTTGCTGAATTTTTGGCATAAACTGGTTCACAATATTCCTTTATTATCATTTTAATGTCTATTGAATTTGTGGTGTTATCACCTCACTCATTTCTGATATTACTACTTTGTGTTTTCTATGTTTTTTCCTGGCTAAACATTTATGAATTTTATTGATAAAACTAGTTTATCAAAGAACTAGTTTTTTGCTTCGTTGATATTTCTCTCTCTCTCTCTTTTTTTCTGTTTCACTTATTACCATCCTGATCTTTATTATTTCCTTTCTTATTATTTTGGGTTTCATTTACTTTTCTTTTTCTAATGTCTTAAGGTAGAAACTGAGGTCATTGATTTGAGACCTTATTTTCTAATATAGATATTTAGTGTGCTATAAACGTCCCTCTAAGTACTGCATTAGCTACATTCTACAAATTTTGGTATATTTTCATTTTCATTTTTCATACTTTATAACTTCCTTCTTTATCTCTCCATTGACCCTTGCGTTATTTAGAAGTGTGTTATTTTGTTTCCAAATATTTGAGGATTTCTCAGATCTTTTTCTGTTATCAATTTCTAATTTTATTCTGTTGAGTATGATAATATGCCGTGTATGATTGGAATTCTCTTTAATTTATTGAGACTTTTTATGGCTAAGGATATTGTTTATCTTATAAGCATTCTGCATGCAATTGAAAAGGATGTGTATTCTGCTGTTATTGTGTGGAGTATTCTGTATATGTGAATTAAGTCAAGTGGTTGATAATATTGTTCACGTGTTCTATGTTCTAACTGATTTTCTGTCTACTTGTTCTATCAATTATTGAGCGAGAGGTGTTGAAATCTTTGGCTACAATTGTGGATTTGTCTTTTTCTCCTTTCAGTTATGTCAATTTTTGCTGTGTTTTGAAGCCCTCCTAGCAGCTGCATAAACTTAGGATTGTCATGCCCTCCTGAGGAAGTGACCCATTATCATTACAAAAGAATCATCTTTTTCCCTGGTAATAGTCATTGCTTTAAAATCTACTTTGTCTGGTATTAATATAACCACTTCAGCTTTCTTTGTATTGGTATTAGCCTAGTTTATTTTTTCCATCCTTTTGCATTTAACTTGTTTGTGTCTTAGTATTCAAAGGGGGTTTCTTGTACACAGCATACAGTTGGATCCTTCTTCTTCTTCTTTTTTTTTTTTTTTTTTTGTGGTACGCGGGCCTCTCACCGTTGTGGCCTCTCCCGTTGCGGAGCACAGGCTCCGG
>NC_041227.1:64746161-64750297 GCF_002837175.3 Physeter macrocephalus
TCTTCCCGGACCGGGGCACGAACCCGTGTCCCCTGCATTGGCAGGTGGACTCTCAACCACTGCACCTCCAGGGAAGCCCCAGGATCCTTCTTTTTTATCCATTCTATTTCTGCCTTTAATTGAGATGCTTAGACAACTTACATCTGATGTGACCTGGTAGATTTAAATTTTACATTTTGGCTATTTGTTTTCTGTTTGTCCTGTTTGTTCTTTCTTTCCATTTTCCTTTTTTTTTTCCTGTATACTTTTAGTTCTGTAATTTTTATGACTTCATTTTACTACTTTGTAGGATGCCAAGAACTTTTAATGGTTGGAGGACAGTCTTTTAACAAATGGCGATGGGAAAACTGGATATCCACCTGCAAAAGAATAAAGTTGAACCCTTACTTTACACCTTTTTACTCCTCTGTTGGCTTATTAGCCATAACTATTTATTGTATTATTTTAGCAGTTGCTGCAGGGTTTACATTTACAGTCTTAACTTATCATAGTCTACCTTTAAGCAATAGTATACATCTTAGTAAACAGACATTACAACAATACATCCATTTCTCCCCTCCCAGATTTTGTGTTACTTTGTCTTACATTTTATTTCAGCATATGTTGTCAACCCACAATATGTTTTTCTCATTTTTGTTTTAAACAATTATCTTTTAATTATATTTAAATAATAAGAAAAATATTTTTCATATTTATCTATGATTTACCTATGTAGGTACCATTTGCAGTGCACTTTATTCTTTTATATAATCTGGATTTCTATCTCGCTCATTTTCCTTCTGTCTGAGGACTTCATTTTACCACTTTTTTTTTTTTTTGTACAGATC
The DNA here is from genome assembly GCF_002837175.3 of Physeter macrocephalus. NCBI lineage: Eukaryota > Metazoa > Chordata > Mammalia > Artiodactyla > Physeteridae > Physeter > Physeter macrocephalus. The sequence goes on from NC_041227.1 coordinate 64,746,989, forward strand.
TGCTGGTGACAATTATTTCAGATTTTCTAAGCTTGAAAAGTCTTTATTTCATCTTTAATTTTAAAAGTATTTTCGAAGGTAATAGGATTCTACGTTGACCTTTTTATTTTTCTTTTAATGCTTGAAATATGTTGTTCCATGTCTTCTTCTTTGCATTGTTTCTAACAAGAAGTCTGTTGTTATCTGACTCTATTCCTCTAATCCTTCCAATATTTCCCAATCTTGAATTATTTCATAACATGAAGGCACTATTCAGTTCTCAGCTAAAGACCCAAACATGACCCTCTGCAGATCTCCAGAGCCTCCATGTGTGTGGTTCTCTGCATTCTGGGGCTCTGACCTGTCAATCTAGCCACCTTGACTGTTCCAGACTCTCAGCTACATTGTCTCAATTCAGGGATTCCTCTCTGCTTGGGTTCCCCCTCCCTGTACCACTGTACCATTGCCTGGAAACTATCCTCAAGCAGTAATCTAGGGCAATCATAGGGCTCACCTCATTTGTTTCCCCTCTCTCAGGGATCATTCTCTTTCACTCCTTGATGTTCAATATCTTAAAAACTGTTGTTTCATAAATTTTGTTTGTATTTTTAGCTTTTTCAGAAGGGAAGGTAAATAGAGTTTTGGTTGCTCCACCTTGGTTGGAAGTGGATGAGGAAGACCCTATTCCTCACCTAATGTTTAATGAATGAATGAATGATATACATTTGTGTCTCTGCGGATGTATAGTTTACTATTTTATTGAGAGGGTTATAATCCCTTACTATCTTTATTTATTTTAGTGTTAAAATTACCCTAAATTTGGTCAGTGGGTATAAAAAAATTTAAATATAAAAATGCTCAATGCAGCATTTCTTCATCAAAATTAATGGACTGAGAGTAAAGGAGATTTGCCCTCAAGGCAAAGCAGGTGCCATTATCACTTGTTCAATTCAGAGAAAAAGGGAAACAATAACTGATTACTTTAGCAGTAAATGTTGAGGGACCTAGTAAGAGGTAGATGTACCTACTTTATCCTCAACAAAACAATGAAGGTGCCTGGTGGATCTGGTGGAAAACAAAAGCATTGTGAAAGAATGTTGCTTGCATCTGTAAGATAAAGCAAAACGCAGCAGATCTAAGAAAGTAAGCAGATGTCTAGGAGAATCTATTTCTTGCTGGTAGTCAAGATGGTCACAAGCAGTTACCTGGGAGAACAATGATGCTCCTTGACACACCCGGTGGGACTACTTGGAAGAAAGACAACATTCATTCTTCATCATTCAACAAATATTATTTCAAAGTTTGATACTCCTGGGCACCACTCTAGGTACTGGGAATACAGCTCTGAACATCACAGACAAGTCCCTACTCTTATGGACCTTACATGGCAGCAGTGACTGGATAAAATGAGTTATCTCATAAGAACATGTAAGATTCCAGCCCTAAATGCTCAAGGGGTCCTTTCTCGGGGGGCTGGCTTTCCATCTGAATAGGAGGGGAAAACAATCAGTGAAGTCTAGGTTAGTTTTGATACATGAATCCAATCTATTTTAGTATGAGGTCCAGAGAACCTCAGCGAAGGTTTATTAAAGTAGGAAGCATTTGAGCTGGGCTTTGAAGTAGAAGTTTATGTTAAGTAGACATAATAGGAGAGATGTTCCACCCAGAAGAAATAACATGTTTAAGTCAGAGAGGCTTTGGAAAACATGAGAAAGTAGCAATAACTCAGTGTCACTGGAACACAAAATAGGAATTCTAAGAAATAGGGTAGGTTATGTAGTAAGAGTTCTTGAAGAAGGGTTCTTTTATGCTAAGCAAGGGGTTTCAGTTAATATTCTATAGAGTACAGAGATCTCTTTAAGAATTTTTAGGTCCTTCAGCTCCAGTACGCTACCCCTCTGCTCTGTTGGAACCTGTGCTCAAGATCCTTAATTACAGCCACTTGGGCTATGGGAGAAATTGTGGAAAACTAGACAAGTAAAGTCAAAGTGAGTTTCAGATACATTAGAAGGGTGGTTCAGCCGTGTGACTGACAGGGTCTTGGTGAATCGGCCAGGTGTCAGGCCTGAGCATCTGAGGTGGGAGAGCTGAGTTCAGGACATTGGGCCACCAGAGACCTCCCAGTCCCACGTAATATCAAACAGCGAAAGCTCTCCCAGAGATCTCCATCTCAATGCTAAGACCCAGCTCCACTCAATGACCAGGAAGGTACAGTGCTGGACACCCTATGCCAAACAACGAGCAAGACAAGAACACAACCCGACGCATTAGCAGAGAGGTTGCCTAAAATCATAATAAGTTCACAAACACCCCAAAACACACCACCGGATGTGGTCCTGCCCACCAGAAAGACAAGATCCAGCCTCATCCACCAGGACACAAGCACCAGTCCCCTCCACCGGAAGCCTACACAACCCACTGAACAAACCTTACCCACTGGGAGCAGACACCAAAAACAACAGGAACTACGAACCTGCAGCCTGGAAAAAGCAGACCCCAAACACAGTAAGTTAAGCAAAATGAGAAGACAGAGAAATACGCAGCAGATAAAGGAGCAAGGTAAAAACCTACCAGACCAAACAAATGAAGAGGAAATAGGCAGTCTACCTGAAAAAGAATAGAGAGTAATGATGATAAAGTTGATCTAAAATCTTGGAAATAGAGAAAATACAAGAAACATTTAATGAGGACCTAGAAGAACAAAAGAGCAAACAGGGCTTCCCTGGTGGCACAATGGTTAAGAATCTGCCTGCCAATGCGGGGGACACAGGTTCAAGCCCTGGTCCAGGAAGATCCCATATGCCGCGGAGCAACTAAGCCCATGCGCCACAGCTACTGAGCCTGCTCTCTAGAGCCTGCGAGCCACAACTACTGAGCCCATGTGCTGCAACTACTGAAGCCCATGCTCCTAGAGCCTGTGCTCCACAACAAGAGAAGCCACCGCAATGAGAAGCCCATGCACTGCGACGAAGAGTAGTCCCCACTCGCCACAACAAGAGAAAGCCCACATGCAGCAACGAAGACCCAACACAGCCAAAATAAATGAATAAATAAAATTAATAAAGAGAAAATAAAATAAAGAGCAAACAAACAGTGATGAACAACACAATAAATGAAGTTAAAAATTCTCTAGAAGGAATCAATAGCAGAATAACTGAAGCAGAAGAATGGATAAGTGACCTGGAAGATAAAATAGTGGAAATAACTACTGCAGAGCAGAATAAAGAAAAAAGAATGAAAAGAATTGAGGACAGTCTCAGAGAACTCTGGGACAACATTAAATGCACCAACATTCGAATTATAGGGGTCCCAGAAGAAGAAGAGAAAAAG
>NC_041227.1:64750871-64753264 GCF_002837175.3 Physeter macrocephalus
AGAGAAAGAAGGACACTACATAATGATCAAGGGATCAATCCAAGAAGAAGATATAACAATTGTAAATATTTATGCACCCAACATAGGAGCACCTCAATACATAAGGCAAATGCTAACAGCCATAAAAGGGGAAATTGACAGTGACACAATAATAGTAGGGGACTTTTAACATCCCACTTTCACCAATGGACAGATCATCCAAAATGAAAATAAATCAGGAAACACAAACTTTAAATGATACATTAAACAAGATGGACTAATTGATATTTATAGGACATTCCATCCAAAAACAACAGAATACACTTTCTTCTCAAGTGCTCATGGAACATTCTCCAGGATAGATCATATCTCGGGTCACAAATCGAGCCCTGGTAAATTTAAGAAAATTGAAATCATATCAAGTATCTTTTCGGACCACAACGCTATGAGACTAGATATCAATTACAGGAAAAAAAATCTATAAAAAATACAAACACATGGAGGATAAACAATACACTACTAAATAACCAAGAGATCACTGAAGAACTAAAAGAGGAAATCAAAAAATACCTAGAAACAAATGATAATGAAAACACGACGACCCATGACTATGGGATGCAGCAAAAGCAGTTCTAAGAGTGAAGTTTATAGCAATACAATCCTACCTCAAGAAACAAGAAACATCTCAAATAAACAACCTAACCTTACACCTACTGCAGTTAGAGAAAGAAGAACAGAAGACCCCCAAAGTTAGCAGAAGGAATGAAATCATAAAGATTAGATTAGAAATAAATGAAAAAGAAATGAAGGAAATGATAGTAGCACTGAAATTGAAACTGTGATTAAAAATCTTCCAACAAACAAAAGTCCAGAACCAGATGGCTTCACAGGTGAATTCTATCAAACATTTAGAGAAGATCTAACACCTATCCTTCTCAAACTCTTACAAAATATAGCAGAGGGAGGAACACTCCCAAATTCATTCTACAAGGCCATCATCACCCTGATACCAAAACCAAAGATGTCACAAGAAAAGAAAACTACAGACCAATATCAGTGATGAACATAGATACAAAAATCCTCAACAAATACTAGCAAACAGAATCCAACAGCACATTAAAAGGATCATACACCATGATCAAGTGGGGTGCATTCCTATACACTAACAATGAAAAATCTGAAAGAGAAGTTAAGGAAACACTCCCATTTACCATTGCAACAAAAAGATTAAAATACTTAGGAATAAGCCTACCTAAGGAGATGAAAGACCTGTATGCAGAAAACTATAAGACACTGATGAAAGAAATTAAAGATAGCCAAAGCAGTCTTGAGGGAAAAAAACGGAGCTGGAGGAATCAGACTCCCTGACTTCAGACTATACTACAAAGCTACAGTAATCAATACAGTATGGTACTGGCACAAAAACAGAAATATAGATCAATGGAACAAGATAGAAAGCCCAGAGATAAACCCACACACCTATGGTCAACTAATCTATGACAAAGGAGGCAAGGATATACAATGGAGAAAAGACAGTCTCTTCAATAAGTGGTGCTGGGAAAACTGGACAGCTACATGTAAAAGAATGAAATTAGAACACTCCCTAACACCATACACAAAAATAAACTCAAAATGGATTAAAGACCTAAATGTAAGGCCAGACACTATAAAACTCTTACAGGAAAACATAGGCAGAACACTCTATGACATAAATCACAGCAAGATCCTTCTTGACCCACCTCCTACGGAAATGGAAATAAAAACAAAAATAAACAAATGAGACCTAATGAAACTTAAAAGCTTTTGCACAGCAAAGAAAACCATAGACAAGACGAAAAGACAACCCTTGGAATGGGAGAAAATACTTGCAAATGAAGCAACTGACAAAGGATTAATTTCCAAAATATACAAGCAGCTCATGCAGCTCAAAATCAAAAAAAACAAACAACCCAATCCAAAAATGGGCAGAAGACCTAAACAGACATTTCTCCAAAGAAGATATACAGATTGCCAAAAGAAACATGAAAGGATGCTCAACATAGCTAATCATTAGAGAATTGCAAATCAAAACTACAATTAGGTATCACCTCACACCGGTCAGAATGGCCATCATGAAAAAATCTACAAACAATAAATGCTGGAGAGGGTGTGGAGAAAAGGGAACCCTCTTGCACTGTTGGTGGGAATGTAAATTGATACAGCCACTGTGGAGAACAGTATGGAGGTTCCTTAAAAAACTAAAAATAGAACTACCATACGACCCAGCAATCCCACTACTGGGCATATACCCTGAGAAAACCATAATTCAAAAAGAGTCATGTACCAAAATGTTCATTGCAGCTCTATTTACAATAGCCAGGACATGGAAGCAACCTAACTGTCCATCAACAGATGAATGGATAAAGAAGATGTGG
>NC_041227.1:64753389-64776812 GCF_002837175.3 Physeter macrocephalus
TGTCCATCGACAGATGAATGGATAAAGAAGATGTGGCACATATATACAATGGAATATTACTCAGCCATAAAAAGAAACGAACTTGAGTTATTTGTAATGAGGTGGATGGACCTAGAGACTGTCATACAGAGTGAAGTAAGTCAGAAAGAGAAAAACAAATACTGTATGCTAACACATATATATGGAATCTAAAAACAAGGAAAAAAATGGTTATGCAGAACCTAGGGGCAGGACAGGAATAAAGATGCAGACGTAGAGAATGGACTTGAAGACACGGGGAGGGTGAAGGGTAAGCTGGGACAAAATGAGAGAGTGGCATGGACATATATACACTACCAAATGTGAAATAGATAGCTAGTGGGACGCAGCTGCATCGCACGGGGAGATCAGCTCGGTGCTTTGTGTCCACCTAGAGGGGTGGGATAGGGAGGGTGGGAGGGAGGCGCAAGAGGGTGGAGATATGGGGATATATGTATACGATACGTATAGCTGATTCACTTTGTTATAAAGGAGCAACTGACACACCATTGTAAAGCAATTATACTCCAATAAAGTGGTTAAAAAAAAAGAATTTTTAGCAGCAGCAGCAGTACCTGATGAGACTTACTTGTTAGGAAACCAGTTTGGTAGCAGTGTGGATATTTGGATAGAGGGAGGTAAGCAAGCTTGGAAGAATCATTCCTTCATCCAATAAATTTTATTAAGGGCCTAATATGTACTAGGCAACGTGCTAGATGAGAAAGATATAGTGAGAACAAGGCAGTTATTGTCCTTGCTCTCTTGGAGCTTACAAAGAATCTGGAGAATCAAAATTAAACAAATAATGATGGAAGTACTACATTACAAATGTGATCATGCCAGAAAGCAGAAGTAGAGGATGCCTTTAGAATATGTAATTGGGAGACCTAATAAAGTCAAGGCGGGTGGTGGTCAAAAAGTCTATCCTGAGGAAGTGACATGTGGTTGAGAGCTGAAGGATGGTAAGGCTGGGTGAAGAACTGGACACGTTTTAGAAAATGAAAGAAAAGCCCTTTGGAGAGTTTTCTCGTGGTCCAGGGGTTAGGACTTGGCACTTTCATGGCTGTGGACCCGCTTCAACCCCTGGCTGGGGAACTAACATCCTGCAAGCCATGTGACATGGCCAAAAAAAAAAAAAAACAAAAGCCCTTGGAATGAATTGTCTGGAGCAAGGAGAGAGGGGTGGTGGCTGGAGATAACACTGGGAGACCTTGCAGAACATGTTAAAGTTACTAGGCTTTGAATCAAGAGCCCTGGAAAGCCTTTGAATTATTTTAAGTTCAGGAGTAAGATGATCAAGTTTTCAGTTTAAGAAAGAACACTGAGGCTGCTGAATGGTGAATGATTTCATGTGAACATGTATAAAGCTGGTGAGGATGTGGCGCAGCAGAGCCCCTCCTGGGATTGGGAATGTAACCTGGTGTAACCACTTCAGAAACACTGTATAGCTGCTCATGTAGTTAAGGATGAACTTATTCTGTGATTCAGTATTTCTATTCCTAGCTATTTATCCAAGAGAGATAGAAACATATGTCTACTGTCCACAAAGAAAGAAAGAAAAAAAAAAGACTTGTACAAGAATACAGCTTTATTCATAGCAGCTTTATTCATAATAACCTCAAACTGGAAACAAGTGTCCATCAACAGGAGGATGGTAAACAAACCGTGGTACATTCATTTAATGGGATAATTCTCAGTAACAAAAAGGAATGAACTGCTGACACATGCAACAATATGAATGACTGGGATATGTTCAGCAAGAGAAGTTAGGCACAAAAGTATATATATATGCATACTATATGACTCCATCTATATGAAGTTCCAGAACAGACAGTACTAACCCATAGTGATATAAATCAGAAAAGTGGTTCTTGGTGTCAGGTGTGTGTGGGGGGGGGCAGGGGCGGGGGGGATCAGGTGAGTGATGAAAAGGGGCACAAGGGAATTTTCAGGGCTGACCAAGTGTTCTATATAGTGATTTTGGTTACACTAATTTTGGTATTTATTTTGACAAATAACTACACGGATGTATTTATGTGTCAAAACTTGTCAATTTTTTTTGACTTCAAATGTGTGCACTTTATGTAAACTATACCACAACAAAAAAAGAAAGGGGAAGAAAAGTGAATCGGTGGCGTTTTCAGGGTATACCATGGAGGGAAAGGTGGTTTTGGGGGGGGGGGGGGGGGGGGGGGGGGCGGGGGCGGGGGGGATCAGGTGAGTGATGAAAAGGGGCACAAGGGAATTTTCAGGGCTGACCAAGTGTTCTATATAGTGATTTTGGTTACACTAATTTTGGTATTTATTTTGACAAATAACTACACGGATGTATTTATGTGTCAAAACTTGTCAATTTTTTTTGACTTCAAATGTGTGCACTTTATGTAAACTATACCACAACAAAAAAAGAAAGGGGAAGAAAAGTGAATCGGTGGCGTTTTCAGGGTATACCATGGGGGCTGGCAGTGGAGAAACAGAGGAAGGGAAAAATAAGAGAAGTTTGGAAACAAAGTAACAGTGATACATTGGATGAGGGGGAGGAAAGGGTCAAAATTGACTCAGGTTTCTGGCTGGGGCAGCTTAGTGCCGGGTATTACTGCTACCTGGGGGAAACTGTCTCTTTGGGGACAGGTTTGTGTGTGGTGGGGGGAATGGGACAGAGAAGGAATAAGGCTAAATTCTTTTATTTATTTTATTTTTGGCTGCATTGGGTTTTCATTGCTGCGCGCGGGATTTGCCGCGAGCGGGGCTACTCTTCGTTGCGGTGCGCGGGCTTCTCATTGCGGTGGCTTCTTGTGTTGCGGAGCACGGGCTCTAGGCACGCGGGCTTCGGTAGTTGCAGCACGCAGGCTTGGTAGTTGTGGCTCGCGGGCTCTAGAGCGCAGGCTCAGTAGTTGTGCCGCACAGGGTTAGTTGCTCCGCGGTATGTGGGATCTTCCCGGACCAGGGCTTGAACCCGGGTCCCCTGCATTGGCAGGTGGATTCTTAACCACTGTGCCAGCAGGGAAGTCTGGAATAAGGCTAAATTCTGACACATCAATCTGAGAAGCATCGATTGTCCCCATTATACTACCCTTAATCCTGTTAATCGTGCCTTGCTAGGTTGTCACTGGAGTAGCATTTCTCTGCTTTTTCCTCAGTCCACAGTAATGGTTCTCCATAGGGTAATATTTCACCTCCACTCCTCAGAGGGGTGGGGGAAACTGCTGAAGGGGTTTGGGCTGTCACAAAGAGGTGGGATTCATTGCGAGGGGCTGGACAGGGACAGTCCCACAAAATGTAGGACCCCCCCCCCCCGCGACATTCTCATGAGTGAAAGCATGTTTGTAATTATCCAGGAACCTAACTCTTTACTTTATTCAGCGTTACTATACACTTAAATTTTCAGTAATTCAATGTTCCCCTAAATTGAAAGAGAATTGTTCTCTAGTTGTTCAGAACTTGACTGAGAGTTGTTCTCTCTTTCAGATAAATTACATCTCCAGCATCACTACAGTTCTTGGTGTATGAGTAGTTATTTCAACACTGCTGCATTTGTAGGAGTCATTCAACATATAGGTGCCAGGATCTGCCTACTTTACTGAGTCTTCCAGTGTAGACCATTACCAAGTATTTACATAGTGAAAGACATTTTATTTTATTTACTTTTCTTTGACTTCTTTATTTCAGATATGTCATTTTATGTGATTTTAAAATTATATTTAAAATTATATATGATTTTAAAATTTATGTGATTTTAAAATTATATGTTAAAATTATATATCATCTATGATCATCATTTAGGGATAGAAAGGGTGGTGTTACAAAATATTTCTTATCAAAGGGAGCTGCGGGGTCTAATACAGTTGAGAAAAAAAGATCTACAATGTAGTGGTTAGTGATCTAGGCTCGGAAGCCAAATTGCTTGATTTTTACCACTTATTTAGGTGACTCTGGGCAAGTTAATTATCTTCATTTGTAAAATGGGGATAACATCATTGGGCTGTGTGAGGACAATGATAATGATCAGTTAATATTTTTAATGCACTTAGAACAATGCATAATTGGCATGTATTAAGTACCAAATAGATTTCAGTGAAATAAAATAACTATACTCTTTCCAGGAAATCTCATTTGTGTTCATGTTTTCAATATCCATTTATACATTATTGTGAAAATTTTTCTAAATTTAAAAATATTTTGAGTGAGCTTTGTCTATATATATATATATAATTTCATGATGGTATTTGGTAGAGACTTGGGAGAAAAAATAATCCTTTCAAGTACATAATTTTTCAAGTATTAGGCTATTCATTTACACTTCTTAGATAAGGAAGAGAGGGTTGAAGAATACTTCAGCTCTGGTAACCTCAGAAACCAAAGGAACAAAAAACCCCAAGGAAGAAAGACAAATGGAGAAAAGGTCTTATTTACGTTTAATTTTGTACAGCCTCTGTTTCTTACTATGCTCACTAAGAAGAAGCAAGAAGCTTCCTGAGATAGTTACAGATTCTTCCAGAGCTATTCCATAAAAAGCTATGGTAGGAAAGTCATTTAATGTTATATACAAATTCTCAAACTGGAAACTTCAACCATAAGGCATGCAACATATTGTATATTCACTTAATCTAGAGAATATGGCATTTGCTTACTTAAACCAGCTATGTTAGTGAAACCCATTACTCTGTACAGAACCTTGTTTCTGGTTTTGTTCCTAATTGTTTATACAAGTAAGTAAAAATGGTGGCACCAGTGGATTTAAAGCTAAATACAATCCAAAGCCTGTTTTCATCCACAATAAGGACCCACAGTTTAAGCCTCCAGCCTGAGACCCTTCCTCTGCTGTTCCCTAGGTGCTGGGTTGGCTGCCCCTTATCTTTCAGCTCTCAGATGAAGCTTTAGATTTTCAAAGAAACCTTCTTTGACCACAGAATCTATGTAATGTTCCTTTGTTTCATGCTTAGCACAACATTTCTTTCCTTCTGTGCACTTGTCATAGTTTATAATTATACACTTTATCAGATTTTTTTTTTTTTTTTTTTTTTTTTTTTTTTGTGGTACGCGGGCCTCTCACTGTTGTGGCCTCTCCCGTTGCGGAGCACAAGCTCTGGACGCACAGGCTCACGGGCCATGGCTCATGGGCCCAGCCGCTCCGCGGCATGTGGGATCTTCCCGGAGTGGGGCACGAACCCGTGTCCCCTGCATCGGCAGGCGGATTCTCAACCACTGCGCCACGGGGGAAGCCCTATAATTATACACTTTATAGTCTGCTTTAAAAAGAAAAAATCTGTCTGCCTCTTAAGACAATGCACAGGAGTAGTTGCTCCTGTATCGCTGAGAACTGGGCCCTAGCACAGTACCTAGCACATATATTTGTTGCCCAGACAGACTGGCATTTTAGCATTCTGGGGTACACAGGTGAGATATGGGCTAAAAATATGAATTTGAGAGTCATCTACATTTAAATAATATTTAAATACAAGAGAAAGGATGGAATTACCCCTCCCAAGAAGAAAGTTGAGAGACAGAGAGGGGGAAGAGTCTGGAACAACGCCTTGGGGGTTCTCCAACATTTATTTGGTACAAAGCAAGAGTTGATGGCAAAGGATACAAAAACAAGAAATGGCTAGAGAGGTAAAAAGAAACCCAGGAGAATGGACTGCCAAGACATTCCGGAAAAGAAGCTCTCTTAAGAAGGCGGGACTGGTCAGCTGTGGCAAATACAGCTAAAAAGTAAATCAGGGGCTTCCCTGGTGGTGCAGTGGTTAAGAATCCGCCTGCCAATGCAGGGGACACGGGTTTGAGCACTGGTCCGGGAAGATCCCACATGCCGCGGAACAACTAAGCCCATGCACCACAACTACTGAGCCTGCGTGCCATAACTACTGAAGCTCATGTGACTAGAGCCCATGCTCTGCAACAAGAGAAGCCACCACAATGAGAAGCCTGCGCACGGTAATGAAGAGTAGCCCCCACTCTCAGCAACTAGAGAAAGCCCGTGCAGCTACGAAGATCCAATGCAGCCAAAAATAAAGAAAAGAAAAAAAAGAGAAAGCGTTTTGAGAGGATGGAAAGAATACACACATATGCACACGAATATATGTATCTTATTGTATATACAGGTATGTATATTGCTGTATCTACCCGTAGGTATGTATCTTGTATCTACATGTAGGTATATATTTTTACTTAATGTACACATATGTATCTTACTGTCTTCCTATATAAGTATCTTACTGTATCTACATGCTTTCACAGTGTGAGCTACTTAGGAACTTGCTTTTTTACTTATTCTATTGTAACCATTTTCTGCTGTGCCATTACTCTTCCTCTCCAGCATTTTTATAGTATCCTAACGCATGCAGTTCAGTTTTTTTTTAAATAGATCTTTATTGGAGTATAATTGCTTCACAATACCGTGTTAGTTTCTGTTGCACAACAAAGCAAATCAGTCATATGCATACACATGTCCCCATATCCCCTCCCTCTTGAGCCTCCCTCCCATCCTCTTTATCCCACCCCTCTAGGTCATGGCAAAGCAAAGAGCCGATCTCCCTGTGCTATGCTGCTGCTTCCCAGCAGCCAACTATTTTACATTCAGTAGCGTATATATGTCGATGCTACTCTCACTTCACCCCAGCTTCGCCCTGCCACCCCGTGTCCTCAAGTCCATTTTCTATGTCTACCTCTTTAATCCTGAACTAGGTTCATCAGTACCATTTTTTTTTTAAGATTCCATATATATGCGTTAGCATACGGTATCTGTTTTTCTTTTTCTGACTTACTCCGTATGACAGACTCTACGTCCATCCACCTCACTGCAAATAACTCAATTTTGTTTCTTTTTATGGCTAATATTCCATTGTATATATGTGCCACATCTTTATCCATTCATCTGTTGATGGACATTTAGGTTGGTTCCATGTCCTGGCTATTGTAAACAGCGCTGCAATGAACAACCACTGTGGAGAACAGTATGAAGGTTCCTTAAACAACTAAAAATAGAACTATCATATGACCCAGCAATCCCACTACTGGGCATATACCCTGAGAAAACCATAATTCAAAAAGAGACATTTACCACAAAGTTCATTGCAGCACTATTTACAGGAGTTCAGTTTTTAAAGCCACGTCGTAATGTTGGCCATTTTGGCCATTCACAATTTTTCACCACCATCAACGCAGGACTTAGTATCTCGATGGTGACATTATCTGTAGCTCTCTAGGATTATTTTTTGAACAGAAGTTCATGCAAGTGGAATTGCTGAGTCAAATGGTCTGCAAAATTCGAAGGATAAAAATCGCTTTTAAACCTCACTGTCATCCTCAGGTATGCATTCTTATCTGAGGAGGAAACAGAGAAGCAGAGAGGCTAAATAATTGGCCCAAGGTCAAAAATAATTAGAAGTGGCGGATTTCAAAAGCAGCGCGGGATCATCATGCTGCGGCTGGGGTAGAATTTGCGGTTTAGGCGATTTTTTTTTTTTCTGCTGTGTTCTGGTGGGGGAGGGGCCGGGCAGCAGGGAAGGAAACTTGTGTCGCAGCAAAGAAGGAGGAGAGGGACTCAAGTCAGAATCCGAGAAGGCCGTGCCAAGAAAGGCTGGGCTCGGAGTTCGGCGGGGCCCCCTGTCGCTGTGCGAGGCGCCTCGGAGGCTGTGACCCCCCCCCACCCACCCCAGGGAGGTGCAGCCGGGGGCCGCGCCGCGCCGGAGCGGTTGCCAAGGGCCTACCCCGTCTGCGGATCTAGTTGCTAGGGCCTCCATCTTGAGGCCGGTGGCCGCGGCACCCCCGGAAGGGGTTGCCGAGTGGGGCATTCACTTCCGGTTTGGGGCCTGCAGCGCCGGCGGTGGCGGCGGCGGCGGCGGTAGCGGGTCGGTGTAGAAAATGGCGCTGGTGCAGCGGCTCGGGCTTCTCCCCGCGGCGCTACGGAGGGCTTGAGGCTCGTGAGCCTCACTCGCCGCGCCCCACTTGCTCGTGCACTTTACACACATGAGGTGAGTGGGGCGGGGGCCTCCCTTCGGGCGGGAGGAGCCTCGGGCGCTGCCGCAGGGCCCGCGACTGCGGGCTGCAGCGGCGGCGCCGGGCGTCCCCGAGACCTCGGGCCTCGGCGCGAGGGAAACCGGCTGCGCTGCTGCGGAGGCCGGACGGGAGGCCCGGAGGGGCCGCGCTGCACGGCTGGGGCCAAGCCGGGGGCTGCGGCTCGCCCGCGCCGCCTGACCGCAGTCGGGGTTGCAGCCCCGCAGCTTTGTGAGCCCCCCCGGGCTCCCCTCCTCCTCCCCCTCCCCATCCGGCCCCGGCGCGAGCCTCTGCCGCAGCAGCTCCGTTTTCATGCGCATCTCTCTCTCTCTCTCTCTCTCTCCCTTTTTCTTTTCTGTTCCAGAGAATTGGAAGCTAAAGCTACCAAAGACGTAGAAAGAAATCTTAGCAGGTAAGAAGGGCGAGCTTACCGCCTCTCGACCTATTAATCTTGTATTTCCACTCTGGCTCGCCCTTGCTGGGTTTAGAAGTTACCCGGTGTCATTTTCTTTCGCACGCAGGGAGCAGACACGGAGAAGAGGCCGGAGGGAATACTGGATGGAGGGATTGCGGGGAGATGCGTAATTACGCGTGTGTTCCTTTCTTTGGGGGGGGGAACACAGAGAAGAGCAATTCTTGTAAACTTAGTTAAAGCATTCTCACCCTTTTAGAATTTAATTAGGGGACTTGTGCATTAATTACTATTGTAAATGGTTGCAGGCATTGTGTGACTCATGATTGAGGCGGCCCTTATGGCGGGCTGTCAAACTGTTTTGGCTTCCCCGTTATTACTTTGTAACTCAAATTGTTGCCTTTATAAAAAGATACTATGTGTTCGCATTTTTTTTTTCAACACATTGTAGTCAGGCGGATTCTGTTGCACTGGAAACAGTTTTGCCCTTGAACTTTACCAAACATAAACTGCGTTTTGTTTTCTTTTGAAAATACATTTATATCTACGTTCGGTGTGTGCTCTTTTTATCAGCTGGTAAAATAATTAAAAATCTGTTCCCAGTAAGTGGTTCTCATTCCTCTTGGAACTGAGTGCTTTTGCACTGGTAATTTAAATCATCACCACAAAGGGGTTTTTTGTTTTTTTTTAAACGATGCGTTTATGGAAATGTTGAGCTTTATTGAGCTGTAATTGCTTAAGCATCAGGGCATTGCACCGTCTTTAATTCTTTTTCACATTCATTTTCTGTCTTACAGTCTTTTCCTTTCTTATTCGCCGTTTTCTTTTGCATCGTATTGGGACACTCAGAAACTTCTAGATTAACCTAATCTTTTGCATCGTATTGGGACACTCCGAGAAACTTCTAGATTAACCTAATCAGTGAGCAGCTTTCTTTCACTTGAACAGAATAAAATAAAATTTCTGTATCTCAGGTCTTAATATAGTTTGTGCTTGGTGATTGTAAGTTTTATGTTTGTGTTGAGGTTCTTAACATTCACAGTTCAAATCATCTGAATATTTTTCAGCATATAGAATCATTTCAAACTGCTAGTCTTTTGAGTTTTATAGATATTAATTTGTTAAAGTGATCATTAAAGAATCTGTTCAGTCGGTGAAGGATGGACGTCATCGTCTTACCAAATAAGAGATTTTCTGTTATTCAAAATAATTACAGGATCATTTAAAGGAAATTAAACCCGATGTCACTGACTAAATAACTGTTGGATATTTAAATAAGTTTTGTCAAAAGCTATTAAAGAAATGATAAGATATGAAACCGTTAAATAAAACAGGTTGAATTTTTAAGGTGTAATTTCAGAAAGGAGCTTGGAGGTATCAGTCTGTTGCTCTTTCTGTTTTTGCTTTGTCAGGTAACTATATCAGTGTAATTCCTATGGAGGTTTTCTGGGACTATAAATGAAAAATTGTTTCTACCACAGGTATAATTTTTATATGCTATTACAGTTGGATAGAACTTGGAGTCTCTGTATCAGCTATGTATCAGAGTCTGAATCCCAGCTTTGGCACTTACAGTATGACCTTGACTCTTGGCAAATCACTTAGCCTCTCTGTTCCTAATCTATAAAACAAGAGGTTTGGGCCAGCTAGTTGCTAAGGTCTGTTAGGTCCCTAGGGTTTTATAAAAAGGAGTCAAGTGTTGTCCCTGGCCACAGAGAGCATGTGCAATCTAGGAGGAGGACTGTCATGGGTACATAAATAACTAATACAAAGTAGATGATGTAAGAGTCAAAAGAAGATACCATTCCATTCATATACTTAAGGCTCTTCAGTTGGTCAGAAGGAATGAAAAGGAAAAACAACAGGGCACTGTGTACTAAGGACCCTGTGAGAGGGGAACATTTCCTAAAGGTTAAAAGTTTTCTGAGGAGGGAGAGAGATGATTAGGTGGGTAAATGCTTCCTTTCAACTCCGTCCTTAGCTCTGTGCTTCCTTTTTCACAAATAAGGAGAGTATGTCTTTACGCATTTGTGCTCTCCCCAGGAAGGCATTATCCTATATTCATTCAGTAAACATTTCTTGAGCATCTTATATTTTCCAAATGGAAGACTAGGCACTAGGGAAGGGAAGAATGGAAGTAGCTGAATTTATTGAATGTTTTTTCTGTCTGCCTGGCACACTTTTCTGAAGGTCTTATATTGACTCATCTGATCCTGGAACACTGAGGTAGGTACTTTTACTGTTCCTGTTTTATAGGTGAAGACTTTGATGCACAAAGAGGTTAAGTAGCTTTCAGGAGGCCACACCACTGGTATGCTTTGGACTGTATTGTGTTGCTTCACAAGAGGCATGGTTCTTCACCTTGAAAATTTGAAAAAATCTTTGGGGCAGCACAACCCACACATACAAGCAACACTTCTAGATCAGAATCTCTCAACCTGGGCGCCGCTGACATTTTGAGCAGGTCATTTCTTATTGTGAGTTCTGCCCTGTGCATTGTGGGACGTTCAGCAGCATCTACCAGAAATACTCAGGTGTGACGATCAGAAATGTCCTCAGATGCTGCCAGAGGTCCCCTGGAGGGCAGAATCACCCACACTGTTGTAGATCTTCATGTTTCACGAAGGTAACCAAACATTTGGATTTTTAACGTTAAATCTTTAAATGTTAAATATCTTTTAATACCATGGAACTCCTAATTCCCATTGTATAGACCCCCTGTTTGGAAACTCTAGCCTCTGAATGAATGACAAAGTTATATTGCCATTCACCTTTCCCTCTGCTAAACTGCAAACCCTCAAGACAGCATGCCAGGTAGCCCGTGCCAGTTAAACAAAATTGGCACAATAGATAAGTTTAGTTGCCCACACGAGGTAAACGATCTTAATTTACTGTTGGCCATTAAAATTGTCACTTTTTGTGGGTATCCTGGGCATTCGAAAGAGAACTGTAATGTCTAGATCTGCGAGAACGCCGTTGGAACTAAATTTTAAAGAATGGAATCAGTTTTGAAAGGCAGAGAAAAAGGCAATGTAGGAACAACAGCAGAAATGAAGGCACAAAATCCAGAAAGTATAGGGAATTTTGAAATAGCAGTAAGTAGTTCAGTTGGATTGGCATATAAGGGTGGGGGCAGGTGTAGAGTTTCTTGAATATCAGGTTGAGGACTTTTTGCATAAATCTTACATTGTGGGAAGCTACTAGGTGCGTTTAGGTAGGGTGGTGATAGGGTAGAAAAATGATAACTAGTGATCTGGGCAAGAGGTGTGATGAAGACCTGAATTAAAATGGTAGTAGAAAAGAGGGGAGAGTGTGAGATACTAAAGATGTGGAATATGGGGTTTGGCAGCTACTTAGTCTGTGATTAGTTGTGAGAGGAGTCTAAATACACGGGATCTCTATCTTGGCTGAATGCGAGATTGACCCAGCCTCTGAACAGAATAGATGTGAGAACAGAAATAGGAGTTTGGAGAGAGAAGATGGTAAGTCACAGTTCATAGTTGTAAAAAAAAATCTCTCGTAACTCAACTTATCTAACTTAAAAAAAAAAAAAATATATATATATATATATATATCTATCTCCAAAGTGATAGAATCATTGAATATTTAGATCTGGACCATGATCCCAGCCAATATTCTGATCCCTTCATTTTACAGATGAGAAAGCTATGGTCAAGGTTATAGTCTCTAACAAGTGACAGAGCTGGGATTCACATAGGCCTTTTGACTCTCACTATAGGGTTCTTACAGCTAAGCAGTATTTTATTTTATATTGCACAATAGAAAAAAGATAACTTTGGTTTCTCCTTTCTTTCTGAAAATGTGAGAACAATTGCCTCAGTATATTTCATGACCATTTTACTAATTTACTGTAATGTAGGGTGTGTTGTCTAAAGTAGAACTACATGCTTCATGTTACGCTGATTTTTTTTCTCCCTAAACCAACCATTAAATGCCATCATTTAAGAGAAGTCGTTAAAGATGCTATGTACCATGTAATGTAGCATCTAAACTGGAACGTATTTATCTGAGACACCTTTATTTGGGACATGCTAAATAAGAAAAGACTAGGGACAGCAGGAGTAAACCAGGGCATTAGGTCTTCCTAGATAAGGTGGACCCTGCTTGGAATTCACCAACTTTATCTAGAAAAAAAAAAAAAAAAATCATCTTCTGATTTTGTTAAGCTTTTCTGTTGCTTTCCTGTGATGTAGTTTGTAGGCCAGCAATTTCATATTAGTAGGTTTCTTTCTAACTTTATTTGGCAGCTGTGTGGTATATCAATTGGTAGAATAAATGAATCACAAACTGTAAGCTTAATTTTAAAATGTGTAACAACCCTCTGGAAATTTTAAATATAAACATCATTAAAAAATCTGAGTACCATTCTCTAACTCTTGTGAGTTTTGGCATCTGAAGTAAGTGTGCAAGTATAAAATACAGTCCTTTACAGTTCTGTTTTATGACAGCCTCAGAAGTATTGCCCATAATTGGAAAGACTAAAATAGATATGGCTGTATATATTCTTGTCAGACTGACTTATGACGTCTCTCACTCAAAATCGAGAAAACGTCCTCATTTAAAAATTTTTAAAAATCATTCTAATCTTCAGCAAAGTAGCAAGAACAGTGCAACAAACACCTGTATCTCCACCTAGGTTTACCAGTTACTAATATTTTGCCAAATTTGTTTTATCATGCCCTCTCACCCCTAAATAAGACAACATGTATCGCCCAAGAACAAGGGCATTCTACATACCAGCAATCAAATTATCACAGTCGGGGAAGTTGAACTTTGTTACAGTACTATTTGGTCCATATTCAAATTTTCCCAGTTGTCCCAATAATGTCTTTTATTATTTATTTATTTATTTTTGGACATTTTGGGGGGGGGTCGGGTAGCTATTTAATTTTTTTTAAAATTTATTTTATTTTTGGCTGCGTTGGGTCTTGGTTGTTGCGCGCAGGCTTTCTTTAGTTGCGGTGAGCCGGGGTTACTCTTCGTTGTGGTGCGCGGGCTTCTCATCACGGTGGCTTCTCTTATTGCGGAGCACGGGCTCTAGGCGCGGGGGCTTCAGTAGTTGTGACACACGGGCTCAGTAGTTGTGGCGCACGGGCTTAGTTGCTCTGCAGCATGTGGGATCGTCCCGGACCAGGGCTCGAGCCCTTGTCCCCTGCATTGGCAGGAGGATTCTTAACCACTGCGCCACCAGGAAAACCCCTAATAGTATCTTTTAAAATGTAGTTTGTTCTTTTCTCTTCGTTCCTTAATCCAGGTTTGCATTAAGTCATCTGTAATTTCCTTCCATCAGGAGCAGTTCCTTATGCATTTCTTCCCCTTTCATGACATGGACATTTTGGAATAGTCCAGACTAGTTGTTTTTGCAGGCTTCAATTTGGATTTGTCTGGTTGTTTCTGTATGATTAGATTCACGTTAAATCTTTTTGGCAGGAATATCACATAGGTGATGTGTTTGTTCTTAGTGCATCACATCAGGCTCTCTCCCTGACCCCTTTGAAGGAAATTAGCTAAAAGTTTACCCAGTACTTTTACCTTTACACTAGCTCAGTGTTTCTTTCATTTTAGGATATGCCAAACAATTAGTTGAAACTGAGGTATAATTTTAAATAGTTGAGGTTACAGTAATTACAAGTCTTTTTAAAATTGGCCAACTATAATGATTGCAGCTTTTTTGAAGGGTTATTCTGAAGGTAGCTCTTCTATTGTAAGACATAAAAGTTGCATGTTTTTGGCTTTCACCAGTAGTAAGCTGAACCCTGGTAAGAAAATGAAACATAGGACTGGGCTTGTGATATACATTCTTCAAAAGAATACCCCAATGAAATTAGAGTGGCCTTGTGCCACCAGAACAGGGTTTCTCATTCTGGATTCCACAGAGGGACCACAGGTGGTATGAGGTAGTTTGAAAAACTGAATGTGTGCTTTAAAAAAAAAAGAAAAAGATGATCCTCAGCATTTATCAGATTTCAAAAGCTCATGGCTCCGCAAATATTAAGGAACATTGTGTTATAGGGAGGATGTTAGAGGAGCTGAATAATGTCAGTAAAAGGGAGATTTTAAGATTTAAAAGAGAGAAAGTAACATTCGACTAAGGCATAGTTTCTCTCAAAAAAACAAACCCAAAAGACCAACGACATGAAAATACAGTTGTCCCTCAGTATCTGAGGGGGATTGGTTCCAGAACCCACACCCCAGCCCATAGCAAAATCCAAGGATGCTCGAATCTCTTATATAAAGTGGTATAGTATTTGCATATAACCTGTACACATTCTCCTGTGTACTTTAAATCATCTTTAGTTTACTTATAATACCTGATACAATGTAAATACTATGTAAATAGTTGTAAATACAATGTAAATGTTATGTAAACAGTTGCCCATGTATGGCAAATTCAGGTTATGCTTTTTGGAACTTTCTGGAATTTTTTTTGATCCTTGGTTGATTGAATCTAGATTTGGAACCCGAGATATGGAGGGCCAACTGTATAGTTTAAATGTCGTATTAAGATGGTCTGTCTTTTAAAATGAATTGCATACTCTGTGTGAGCTGGTTATGAAGCAGAAATCCTAGCATTTCTACTCTTGTAACTAGGGAAAAGCATTTTGAATTTTAGGCAGTAGTATGTTGTGTGACCATGACTCAGCTGACTTCCCGTTTCAGATGGAATGTTCAAAACAGATTGAAACTTGGTTAAGGAATTTTATACTTTGAACCTTACGAGATATTTTCTGCAAACAGCAATTGATTGGATTTTGTATAATAACAAACAAGATTAAACCAAGTCACTTGTTTTGCTATTCTTACTAGTGGTTTTGAGTCAGCCAGCATTTATTGAACAGCTTGCTGCAGTGATATTGAATATTTTTATAATTTTGACATCTGTGTTTTGTTGACTTGGGTCCCTTCTTTCTCTTATTCTTTTGGAGTATCCCCCTAAAACACAAGGAAATAGTGCTGTGTGGTGTGAAATATGCACTAATTTAAAATGTATTTTTAAGCATTACTTTGATAATTGACCATACAAAGGCTGTCAGAGAAATATGTTTTACTTAATATTCTTCTTGTGAATCCCTAGGTGATGTGAGGCATATAAGTGAGAATCTTACCATGTAAAAATAGAAAGGGACATAAAATGTGCATTCTCTACACTGCTGCAAGTTAATCATGCTCAAGCCACAGTTCTGAGCCTGTCACTCACTATTTCTTAGAAACCTCTGCTGCCTCCCTAGTGACTCTGGAATTGAAGCCCAAACTCTTGTCTGTGCTAAGCTTATCTGTTTAGCTTTATCCCTTCTACCTTTTGCCCTGTTCTCAGTTCCTCCTCCTCTGAATGTCTCCTTCAATTTCTCCCTCAATTTTTTTCTCTAACAGCTTTATTGAGATTAAATTCACATACCATAAAATTCACTCTTTTAAAGTACATGATTCAGTGGTTTAGTATATTTACAGAATTGTGCAATCATCACAACTACCTAATTCCAGAACATTTTTTTATCCCCCCCCCCCCCCACCAAGAAAAAAACCCATACCTGTTAGCAATCACTCCCCATTCACTCCATCCCCTGGCAACCACTAATCTATACTCTGTATGGATTTGCCTTTTCTGGACATTTCATATAAATAGAATCGTATAATATGTGGTCTTTTGTCTTGCTTGTTTCACTTAGCATGTTTTCACAGTTCATACATGTTGTAGCACGTACTTAATTCTTTCTATGGGCAAAAAATATTCCATTGTATAGCTGTACCACATTTTGTTTATCCATTCATCATTTGATGGGCATTAAGGTTGCTTTCACTTTTGGGCTATTATGAATAGTGATATGTGAACATTCGTGTGTAAGTGTTTGTGTGGACGTACATTTTCAGTTCTCTTGGGTATGTACTTTGAGGTGGAATTGCTGGGCATATGGTAATTCTATGTTTAACTTTTTGAGGAACTGCCAAACTATTTCCAAAGCAGCTGCACCTATTTTACATTTCCACCAGCGGTGTATGAGTATTCCATTTTCTCCACATCCTCACCCACACTTGTTATTGTTCTTTTTGATTATAGTCATTTTAGTGGATGTGAAGTGATATCTTATTGTGGTTTTGATTTGCATTTCCCTAATGACGGATAATGCTGAGCATCCTTTCACGTGCTTACTGGCCATTTGTGTATTTGATTTGGAGAAATGTCTATTCACATCCTCTGCCCATTTTACATTTGGTTATATTTTTATTGGTGAGTTGTAAGAGCTCTTTATATGTTCTAGATACAAGTCCTTTATTAGATACATGATTTACAAATATTTTCTCCTATTCTGTGGGTTGCCTTTTCACTTTCTTGATGTCCTTTGAAGCACAAAAATTTAAAATTTTGGTATGGCCAATTTGCTGTCTTAACCATTTTTGAGTGTACATTTCAGTGAAATTAAGCACATTCACAGTGTTGTGCAACTGTCACTACCAGTGACTCTTTTCATCTTGCAAAACTGAGACTCTGTACCTATTCAACAATAACTCCCTATTCTCTCCTCCCCTCTACCCTTGGGAACCACCATTCTACTTTGTCTCTATGAATTTGACTGTTATAGGAACCTCTTGAGTGGTTCCTAGAACCACTCGTAATATTTGTCCTTTTGTGACTGGCTTATTTCACTTAGCATAATATTCTCAAGGTTCATACATGTTTTAGCACATTAGCCAATTGATTTTTGTATGTTGATCCTGTATTCTGAAGCTGTGCTGAACTCGTGTGTGTGTGTGTGTGTGTGTGTGTGTGTGTGTGTGTGTGTGTATTCCTTAGGACTTCTATATATAGGACCATATTAACTGTGAATAAAGGTAAGTTTTATAATTTCCTTTCCAATCTTGGTGCCTTTTGTTTCTTTTTCTTGCCTAATTTTCCTGACTAGAACCTATAGTAAAATGTTGAATAGGAATGGCAAGCGTGAACATCCTTGTCTTGTTTCTAATCTTAGAGGAAGAGCATTCAGTCTTAACCATTAAGTATAATGTGAACTGTGGGCTTTCTGTAGATGGCCTTTATCAAATAAAGGAAGTTTCCTTCTATTCCTGGTTTGAATGTTTTTGTCTTGTCATGAAAGGGTGTTGGATTTTGTCAAATGCTTTTTCTGTGTCTATTGAGGTCATGTTGGTTTATCCTTTGTTCTATTAATGTTGTATTACATTGATTTTCATATGTTAAACCAACTTTGCATTCCTGGGATAAATCCCTCTTGGGCAAGGCATATAGTCCTTATATGTTGCTAGATTCGATTTATTAGTCTTCTGTTAAGGATTTTTGAGTCTGTGGTCACAAGGGTTATTGATCTGTAGTTTTCCTTTCTTGTGATATCTTTGTCTTTTGGTACCGGGTATGGTCTGGTTTGGAATCTAGAATCTGGGGTCTTGAGCTGTTTAGTTTGGCATCTACCTCATTCTGCATTGTGCATTAATAATTGTTTTTATATATCCAGTTCCATTTTTTTCTTTTTAATTTTTTCCCACTTTATTAAGGTATGATTAACAAAATCAATTCCATTTTCTTTTCCCCCCAGCAATTAGTGCATTGCCCGTGGATGTGTGTGTGTTTTATTGAGATATAATTGACATCTAACTTTGTGAAAGTTTAAGGTGTACAACTTGCTGATTTGAAATATTTATATGCATGTTTACCCTTGAACAACATGGGTTTGAACTGTGTGGATTTTTATATGTAGATTTTTTTTCCCCCACTAAATACATATTACAGTACTACACGATCTGTGGTTGGTTGAATCGGTAGATGTGGAACTGTGGGTTTGGAGGGCCAACTGTAAAGTTATATGCAGCTTTTTGACTGCATGTGGTCAGTGCCTCTAACCCCTGCATTGTTCAAGGGTCTACAGTTTTCCAATATGATTACCACTGAAACATTAGCTAACACCTCTATCATGTCACATAATTATCATTTCTTTTTTTGTGACGAGAACATTTAAAATCCAGTCTCTGAGCAACTTTGAAGCATATAACATAGTATTGTTGACTATAATCACTATTCTGTACATTAGATTTCCAGAACTTATTCCCCTTAGTTTCAGGAGTTGCAGGTTTGTACTATTTAACAACATCTCCTCGATTCTCCTATCCCCCAGCCCCTGGTAACTGCAAGTTCAGGTTTTTTAGAGTCCACATATAAGTGATAATCATATAGTATTTGTCCTTCTCTGTCTGACTTATTTTACTCGGCATAATGCCCTTAAGGTTCGTCCATGTTGTTGCAAATGGCAGAATTTTCTTCTTTCTCGAGGCTGAATATTATTACTTTGTGTGTGTATACAACACCTTCTTCATTCATTGATGGACACTTAGGTTGTTTCTACATCTTGTGAATAATGCTTCAGTAAACATGGGAGTGCAGATATCTTTTTGATATCCTGTTTTCATTTCTCTTGGATATATACCCAGAAGTGGGATTGCTGGGCCATTAGTAGTTGTATTTTTAGTTTTTTAAGGAACCTCCGTACTGTTTTGCATAGTGGCTGCACCAATTTACATTCCCACCAACAGTGCACAAAGGTTCCCTTTTCTCCATGTCCTCGCCAACACTTGTTACACTTGTTACCTCTTGTCTTCTTGATGACAACCATTCTAAGAGGTGTGTCAATTCCATTTTCTACTGTATGCTCTCCTTTCTTTGGTTGCAATCTTCTTTGTGTCCTAACATTAGTTTAGTGCCATATTTTGTACCTAGTTTCTTGTAGCTAATGTTTAGTGTACACTTATGTGCATCTCTTAAGCACTTCCTCTGCATTACCTAATTTAATCTTCACAACAACCCTCTGAGGGAGGTACAGTTTAAGACCTCTTATAAACGAGGAGACGGAGGCTTTAGAGAAATTAAGCAAGTTGCTTACACAAGTCGGTAGTGGAGTTGAGATTTAAGCCCACATCTCTTTGGGATCAGAGCCAGAGCTCTTAACCTCATGCTGTGCTGCTCAGGAAGTGCTTGTTTGAATAGATTGGATTTAAACTGGTCCTTAAAGAAGTAGAATGTGGGTAGAAGAAAGAGTGAAAAGAGTGCATGTTTGGTGGTGGATGGGGTTAGAGTGTTAGTAAACAGCAGGGAAGAAGGAATTGGTATTAAATTGGAGTACTAATATACATAGAACTG
This sequence comes from Physeter macrocephalus, assembly GCF_002837175.3. Lineage (NCBI taxonomy): Eukaryota > Metazoa > Chordata > Mammalia > Artiodactyla > Physeteridae > Physeter > Physeter macrocephalus. The sequence goes on from NC_041227.1 coordinate 64,772,976, forward strand.
GTTTTTGTCCCCAGAACAGTAATTAGTTCTATTTGGAAGAGTGAGATTAACATCTGAAATAATTAGAAAATGAGCATTGTTTAATTAGAGGTCAGGGTGAGTTTTGTATGAGTTGGAAAGAATTATGAAGGAACTAGTAATTGTTAAGCCTCAAAAGAGGAGTAGATTTAGGAGAGTAGTTTAGCAAACCAGATTTGGGGTCAGCCTTTACCATTGTCTTATACGATACAGGTCACTTAGAGCTTCCAATCCTTGGTTTCTTTTAGTGTCAAATGGGAATAACATAAATTCTGTGTTTTGGCGTTGTGGGTTCAAAATGGATGATCTCTTCAGAGCACCTTGTAAACTGTACAGTGCTCCTGTTACTATGGTGGGGGGTTTCAGTTCTTTTAAAATTCTAATATCACTGTCCTCGACCTACGCTTTTTATTTGAAAATAATTTCAGCCTGAGAGAAATTTTACAAGAATAGACAAAAAGTTCCTGAATAGCCTCCCATCTGTGTTCCTCAAATGGTGATATTTAACCACCTTTGCTTTCTCATTCTCTTTTTACATGCATACTGGTTTTTTTCCTGAACCATTTGAGAGTAACTTAGAGACATGATGTCCCTTTACCCCTGAAAACTTAAATATTATACTCAGCCATAAAAAAAGAATGAAATACTGCCATTTGCAGCAACATGGGTGGACCTATGTTGCTGCAAACGTAGATTATCATACTAAGTGAAGTAAGTCAGAAAGACAAACATTATATGATATCGCTTATATATGTAAACGAAAAAAATAATACACATCAAGTCATTTACAAAACAAACAGACTCAGACATAGAAAACAAACCTATGTTTACTGAAGGGGAGGGGAGGGAGGGATAAATTAGGGATTTGGGATTAGCAGGTACACACTACTATATATAAAATAAACAACAAGGACCTGCTGTATAGCACAGGGAACTATATTCAATATCTTATAGTAACCTGTAATGGAAAAGAATCTGAAAAAGAATGTGTGTGTGTGTTTGTGTACAAACTGAATCACTGCTGGACACCTGAAACATTGTAAATCAACTATATTTCAGTTTAAAAATAAAATAAATATTTCCTAAATTCAGACACTTTCTTAGTAACTACAGTGCCATTATCAAAATTGGAAAAGTATTATTCAGTACAGTCTTAATAGCAAATCTGCAGATCTTACTCAAATTTTGCCAATTGTCTCGTAATACCTTTTAGAGCAAATTAAAAAAAAAAAAACTTCTTTCTGGTCAGAGATTCGATCTAGGATACAGGCTGCATTTAGTTTTCAAGTTGTTTAGTCACCTGTATTCTGGAACAGTTTCTCAGTCTGTCTTTGTTTTTGAAGACCTTGATATTTTTTAAAGAGTACAGGTTAGTTATTTGGTAGAATGTCCCTCAATCTATATTTGTCTGATGTTTCCTCTTGATTAGATTTACATTATGTGTTTTTGGCAGGAATAGCACAGGACTGATGTTGTTTTGCTTATTGCCTCATATAAGGAGGTGCATCATGTCCATTTATCTCATTATTGGCGATGGTAGCTTAAACTACTTGGGTAGGTTGAATACCAACTACTTGGTATATGTCAGGTTTCACCACTGTAAAGTTAGTACTTTCTCTTTGTAATTAATAATTATATTGTCGGGAGTACTTTGAGACTATGTAAATATATTATTTCTCATCAAGATTCTTGCCTGAGTCAATGGATTGCTAAATAGTGATTTTTCTAAGTCCATTATTTTTGCTACATTAGTTGACATTCTACTGTATGATCTGTTCCTTTACCCTGTTAATTCATCCATTCATTCATTTATTCATATCGGTAGGGACTCATGGATTCTTCATTTATTCAGTGGGTTGTAATCCTTTACTAGCATTATTTTATTGCTTAGTTTATGAGGCCAGTAGAAGCCCCCTTCAAGCTCAACCTTCTACTTTTTGAGGAGATCCATACTATGTATCATCTGTATCTTCACTGCCACCTCATCATATCCTATTTTCTTATTTTCTCTTCATTCTTAAGAGGAAGATACGCTGACTTCACTACCGCCTATGCTTCACTACCTGCCTATGCTTCACTACCTGCCTGTGCTTTGTGGTTCAAAATCAAATGCTATCTAGAAATACACACTGTTGCTGCCACCCTGTCTTTAGTCTTCTTTTCTCCACATATTTCTATCACAAATAGGTATTTTTATTAGTTTCTGTATGTGTGTGCTTCTAGAATTGCTTTACGCAAATACAGGCACATGGGGGATATATATTCCTATCTCTTCCCCACTTTTAACGTAGAAGATAGTATACTGAACCTTAGTTTTTATTTCCCCAATTGACTATATACCTTTCAGATCCTTTCATATCAGAATATGGAGGCCTTCCTTACCTGTTTTACAGCAGCGTAGTTATTCCATTTTATGGATGTATCAACTTTATTTAACTACTTTAGCATTTGTAGGTATAAACTACCTGTGGCTGTAAACAAGCTTCTCTTGTGTTACCCCATCTATTATCACCCTCTCTGATACCTTTATTCCTTAACCCCTTTTCTACTTCCAAATAAGTACTAGTCTTCCTTATTTAAAAAAAAAAAACTTCAGTTTTATCCTGTTTTTTTTTTTTTTTTTTCATATCATGGCTAAATTTTTGAAAATCTGATCACGCTTAACCTCTTTTGCAGCAGTTCGGTTTCCATCTTTACTATCAGGTGAAATTATAGCTTTGAAGGTTACCAGTGACTTCCTGTTGTGTGGTGCTAGACTGGCTTTGCTGATTAATTTAGGCATAGGAGGACAAGAAGGAGGAAAAAAGAAAAGGCTGACAAGCAAATAGGAAAAGGAGAAGCAGGAAGGCTGGAAGAAAACATTAAAGTGTAAGGGGAAAAGTAGGTGAACAACATGTTTTGGCAGAAGATGTGAAATTATTTTCAAAACTAGCTTGTAACATACAGTTGGCTTCTGTGTGAAGGTGAGCTGGCTTATGGTAAGTTGTGACTGATAGGCTAGTTGGGCCCTATGGAAAGTAACCCCCTATTTTCTACTATCATTTCTAACAGCAGAGCCTCCATTTAAAAATTTTTGCTTTCTACAGTCTGGAGTTGTCATTAACCTGTCTCTCTTTTGTCATTCTTATTAATATTGTCAACTATTCCAATTTCTTATGATTATCTTGGATTTATTCTTTGCTATTCATTTCCACTTGCCACCATCATGGTTCAGGACATAGCACTTTTACTTGGATTACTGCAACAGTCTTCTCACCCTATTAAGCACATTTATTTCCTACTTTTACCCAGTGCTTTTCCTCCCTTTTCTATCCCAGTCAACACTGGATCCTGAAATTGCCATGCTAACGGTTCTCCATGCTTTGCTGGTGTCCATGCCCTTTTGTGCTCCCTTGCTTGAAAAAGCCCACCTCTCTTTAGAAATGCTGCCTCTTCTTTAAGACCTGAATCAACTTCTTACTGCTCCATGAAGCTTTGCTTAGCTGTAACAGCTCTTATGCATGTCTTATTTTCCTGAACTTGCTTATGGCCTCTACCAAATGATTTCTTGTTTCCATACTGCGGGTGTGCTCAGTTGTTGTTGCTACAAAATTGTAGTTTAAAACCATGTATTCTGCTTGGGTTCTCCCAGTACACAGCAGACTGCTTGACTTTAGGGATCCCCAGGCACATTCTTACTGATTTATTGATTAAACATTGTGTAGGTTATTATTAAATGATTTTGGAGGCAGAGAGTCGCATCATCCAGGTACCTTGAGGGTCTGTCTGCTTCCTTGCTATTGTGTGGATGTGTACTTTTTTTTTTTTTTTTTTTTTTTT
>NC_041227.1:64776893-64836620 GCF_002837175.3 Physeter macrocephalus
AGGCTCTGGAAGCGCAGGCTCAGCGGCCATGGCTCACGGGCCCAGCCGCTCCGCGGCATGTGGGATCTTCCCGGACCGGGGCACGAACCTGTGTCCCCTGCATCGGCAGGCGGACTCTCAACCCCTGCGCCACCAGGGAAGCCCGATGTGTACTTTTTTTAATGGGATTTTGTTTCTGTTTTTCTAACAAATGATATACTGATCTGGACCTTGACCTTTTTTCAACTCAACAGTGTGTCTTAGAGATCTTTTCTGTAAGGCCCCATTTGTTGGGGGGGTTCCCCAAGACCACCCTCAGGTTTGATGATTCACTAGGAAGGCTCACAGGATTCAGCATATAGTCATACTCATGGCTGTGAATCATTACAGTGAAAGTATACAAAGCAAAATCTGTAAAGGGAAAAGGCACATTGGACAAAATCCAGAGGAAACTAGGTAGGTGTGAGCTCCCAAGATTTCTGTTCCTGTGATGTCACACAGGATGTGCTTAATTTCTCTAGCATCAAATTATGATAACATATGTAAACTGTCTACCAGGAAAGCTCTTTAGAAATTCAGTGCCTAGGGGTTTTTTTAGGGGCTGGTTATGTAGGTACTCTCTGCCTAACGTGTGCCAAAATTCCCAACTGCCATAAAAAAAGTAGGCTTTCAGCAAAACTGTACTGTTTGTACTAAGCTTACCCATATCAGTTAGTGATTGGTGGGAACCTCCCTGAAATCCAAGTTCCTTGACACCAGCCAGTGGCCAACCTTGCAGTCCTTTCTTAGGATCACAGTCTCAAACCTGCTGTGTTAATAACTCCTTTCTGCACGCCATGGAAATCTGTAAACTCCCCTCCTTTTCATGGCTGTGAATCATTACAGTGAAAGTATACAAAGCAAAATCTGTAAAGGGAAAAGGCACATTGGACAAAATCCAGAGGAAACTAGGTAGGTGTGAGCTCCCAAGATTTCTGTTCCTGTGATGTCACACAGGATGTGCTTAATTTCTCTAGCATCAAATTATGATAACATATGTAAACTGTCTACCAGGAAAGCTCTTTAGAAATTCAGTGCCTAGGGGTTTTTTTAGGGGCTGGTTATGTAGGTACTCTCTGCCTAACGTGTGCCAAAATTCCCAACTGCCATAAAAAAAGTAGGCTTTCAGCAAAACTGTACTGTTTGTACTAAGCTTACCCATATCAGTTAGTGATTGGTGGGAACCTCCCTGAAATCCAAGTTCCTTGACACCAGCCAGTGGCCAACCTTGCAGTCCTTTCTTAGGATCACAGTCTCAAACCTGCTGTGTTAATAACTCCTTTCTGCACGCCATGGAAATCTGTAAACTCCCCTCCTTTTTTTTTTTTTTTTTAAAACTAATGCATAGTATTTCATGGTATGAGTACATTATGATTTGTTTAATTTTTCCCTATTGATTGGCTTTTAGGCTATTATTTCGCAGTATCTATTTTTGTACATTTCCTTTTGTAGAGGCTTAGATTGAAATTGATGGGTCATAAACATAGTGACATTTAAAAGTTTAATATTAATAGGTATTTCTAAGTTGCTCACCAGAGGTCCTTGCTAGTCCATATCCAACAGCAATTTACAGGAGTATCCTTTGGAAGTGATTGCTTTTAATGATACTCGTGTTGGGAATGTAGGGAAAACTGACCAAGCATCAGGAAGAGCAGTTCCAGGATGGGCTTTCTAGATCCCAGGTCTGTCTTGCTGCCATTATGAACACTTGTCTTACACATTCTCTTCCTGTTCCCAAGACACTTGGTTCACACAGTTATCTGCTTCATCTATCTCTAATCTCCCACCTTGTTGCCTTTAATCATTTGGGTGGAGGCTTGTGATCATTTTTGTCTTTTATTATGGAAAATTTCAAACATACACAAAAATAGAACAGAATAAAGAACTTTCACGTACCTATTACCCAGTTTCAGCAATTGTCAACATTTTGTCAGTCTTGTTTCATTTTTCTCTTTTCCTTTTTTGGGAAGATGGGGTGGGGCCTGGAGTAGTAAAAGCAAATCCTAGACATGATGTTTTGAAAAAACATTTTTTTGGTACTAATTTACAAAAATAATGCATGTTTACCATAACGTTTTCCATAGGGATATGCTTTTTTAAAAATGTAACAATTTCCCCAAACGGTTCAGTTGTGAGGTTACTCTAATGTCCTAGTTCAGGAGGGTATTTCCTCATGTCTTTCCTTAACTTTGTATAAAGTTATACAAATATACAGACAACTTTTAAAAAATATGGGCTAACACTGTTCACAGTTCTGCAAATTGCTTTTTTTTCATTTAACAGTGTTAGGGACATTCCTTCAAATCAATAAACAGATCACCTTTTTTTCAATACAATATGCTATGCTATTATAAAGCCATTTCTTTATTGATGGACATTCAACTTTTGCTTTTCAGCCCTTTTGAACCTTGCAGTGAACCTTCATACGCATATGGCCTTGTGTACTAGTGCTTTATTTCTGTAAGACACATTCTGGAGCATGGGGTGGCTGGTTAGACTATGTCTTCCTTCCTTCCTTCCTTCCTTCCTTCCTTCCTTCCTTCCTTCCTTCCCCCCCACCCCCCACCCCACCCCACACGGTATCTTAGTTCCCCAGCCAGGGATTGAACCAGTGCCCCCTGCAGTGGAAGCGCGGATTCTTACCCACTGGACCGCCAGGGAAGTCTCAGATTATGAGTAACTTTAATTTTTTAAACTGTTACGACAATACTTTCCAAAAGGTTATAGTAGTTTTCTACCAGTAATATAAGCAAAACTTTCATTTTTGCCAGCACTGGATACTATTATTCTTGAACAGTTTTGCCAGTGAAATTAGTATAAAAAAATAGTGTAGCATTATAGTTTTTTGCCTTTATTAGAAAGAAAACTCAGCAGTTTATTTTAAAAAATTATATATTGAATTGGCTTTATACTAGGAAATGCAAAGCTTGGTTCAATACTAGAAAATCCATTGATAGAGTTAATCATATCAGTGATCAAAAGACAAAAATTCTGTAACCATTTCAATAGATACAGAAAAGAAATCTAAGAGAATATAGCATGCATTCATGACTGAATCTCCGAGCAAACCAGAAACAGAACAGCCTTTTACTTTTTAAATATTAAAATTCAATATTAATACTGGAAAAATTTTAATATTTAAGTTTTTGAATACTTACATAGCTCAGAAACTAAAATACTGTATGAAAAGGTTTATACAGTGAGATCTCCCTTCCTCTCGGGCCCCAAATGCTTCGTTCCTTCTGCTTCCTCCCCCACAATTACTATTAGTTTCTTAGGTGTTCTTTTAGAGTCATTTTAGACACATACAGATGAATATGACTACATAGGCTCTCTCGCTTTATACACAGATGATGGAATAGTATGTACTCTGTCATGCACCTTGCATTTTTCATGAGTGTTTTTTTTAAAAAAGACAGGCATTTTTGCTCACTTCTGATAGCTTTTTAGCTACTCTCCTACTTCTCCCTCTTCTTAAAACAAACAAAAAAACCCCACAAAACTATTGAACTCCTCAAATATGGACCTTACGGCTATTCACTAGATGTGGTCTAGTTGTTTCTCCCACATTTTCCTCCCACAAACATTCACAAAATAAAAAATACTGAAATTGCTATCTTAAATATCACCAATGCCTGGTCCCCTGTTGTTAAAACCAGTGGTTGTTTAGTCTTTTTCTTTGAGTCTTTTGCAGTTCTTGCTCCTGCTTATACACCCCATGGTTTTTGGAACTCCAGTACTTTGTATTTCCTGTAGTACATTGTTCTTAAGTGTTCTTATAAAAGGTGGAAGGAAATAAGAAAAGGATTGTGGAGGCACACAGTCTGGAGAAAAGATAAAAGTGAGAAGATCTGTCACTTAACCTATCTAAAGGGAAAGGATTATTCTCTGTGGCTTCTGAAAAGAGAGCTAGTACTTTGGGAGGTATTATGGTGTAGGGGAGAGGAAGGACCATGACTTAGAGAACCAAGATTTGAATCCTTACTCCACTGTATACTAGCCGTATGACCTTGGACAAGTCACTTAACCTTTCTGAGCTTCAGTTTCTTCATCTATAGAAGGGAAACCGTCCCTATCGTTTTAAAAAAGTGACAAATGGGAAAATACATTTAAACTGCCCAGCATAGTCACTGTAACATTTTAATCACTCAGGTTTGTTCTCATTCCTAGATCCAGAACTTGCATATTTGAGATATTTTGCTACTAACTTTCAAGGGATGAATGATTGCTGACTGGAATGTTGTCTTTGTGGAGCACGTGCAACTTAGCATGGACAACATGGACAACTTAGACCTATCAAATCCATCAGCCCTTATTCCTTTTGATAGATATGGTGAAAGATAGAATCAAGTATCTCAAATGACCGTCTACTAGCATTTAAATTCTGAACGTCGAAGTGTTTGGGTATATTTATATATTTATTTCCAGTTGGCTTTCTGAAGGAGATGTGGGAAAAGTGTGGTTAGTTGGTGGTGATGACAGTGTTGAAGAAAAGAACTTTTATCTCTTATGCTTCTGTTATCAACTGATACTATACTATTTCCTTGAGGAAATATGGTTCATCTTTTAAGTACTAAAGAGACCATTTTTGGTCAGGAAAACATTTGCTAATGTCCTCAAAAAGTCTTCAAAATGAAGTTTGAGAAGGGAGAAAAAAATTCCGGGTAAATAGTAAAGGAACATCCCATAGAGTAAAATTACAGTGATGTAGAACAAGGTTAGAAAAGGACTTGTCTGTAATTCACAGGCAAACACAAAGAACAAATGCTAAAGATTCCTGAGTTTCTGCATAATAAGTGACCCTAAATATCTTGACAAAAGTAGAGTGAATACAGTCTTAGAGATGCCACTGAGAATTGGTGAGAGGGGTTCCTGACTAGGCATTTGAGTTGCTTACTCAAATGTGTTAAGTAAGCATTCTTCATTTAAACCTTACAGAAATGCTAGGAAATAGATGCATGTGGTAATTTATCCCCAGTTTTAATGAAGAAACTGAGGCTGAAGGAGTTTAAGTATTTGGAGCTAGTAAACAACTTTGGTTGAGTAACATGACAAGGATGTAACTTATTTGCTGTTGTTTACGAATTTACTCTTCCTCTCACATGCTATGGCTATCTCAGCCTTGGCTTCCAGAATTACAGTGAGTGAGCTTGCTCCCTCTCATTTCCTCCCTCACACAGAATGCCAGAGAGTGAGTCATGGTTACAGTTGGCTTGAATCTGTTTTGCTACTCTATTAGCCACATGACAGTGCTGCTTTGAACAAAACGGAATGAAATACAGCAACAGTTATCATCCTCTTCTTCCAACTTCTGATTTTAGCAGTTGTATACTTAACTTTACTAAATTATCATCAATTTACATAATGTCACTCATTTTGTTTTTCATGGTCTCCCTGCGTCTCCTCTCAGTTTCTTCCATCAGCAAAGCCAACTTAAGTTTTGTGTAATCTCAGTGGAGTGCACCTATAGCACCCCTTCTAGTTTTGTATGTATTTGTCTGTGTTTCTCATTTTATCTTCTACTGCATCCCCACTGCCATATGCATTCCAGCCATAATGAATTATTTACAACTTCCCAAGTGTCTAGTTCATGTCCCTTGAACCTTCTCTGCCTGGTGTTCATAATGTCCCCTCTGGAAAGCTTCCTCAGGGCAGAATTAGGTACTTTTTCTTTGTGTATTGATTTTCTTTAAGTATCTTGTGATTTTTGGTTGTCTGTTGATACTATGAATGAAGGTTTAGGTTCTAGACTCTAGGGTAATTAATGTAGGTAACTTGAGCATGTTTCCTCCAACTGTGTGTAGATTTCATTACCCAGTAGCCCCCTACCTTGAAAGGGTTGGGGGGATGCTGATGGGGAGCCCTGTGTATGTGAAGGGTGTTGATTGTTAGGCTTCACTTTAGAGTTGTTTTTTTTGCTTTTAGGCTGGATTTCAATGCATTTGCTACCTGTGGCCATGTAGCCATATAGGAATGGAAAGTGGATGGAAAGAGCTGAGTAGTTGTGGCCTTTCTATTCCTTATGCAGTCTTTGCTCTGTGCCTGTTTCTTCTCAACCAGCTCTAATCTTGGAGCCTCTGGAGCTCTACCAGAGGATGGCACATACAACCGTTTAAGACTTCTCTTGTGTTTATTCTTAGGTTGCAGCTTCCTTTGCTCTTGTTTATTCATCAGCTCTGAATAGATTTAGTACCCTTTTCCCTATCATTTCAGTGAGGGAGAGTAGAAAGGAGGAGACAAATACATTTGCCCATTCATTTTGTTTTTTGTGTTTTTTTTTGCGGTACGCGGGCCTCTCACTGCCGTGGCCTCTCCCGTTGCGGAGCGCAGGCTCCGGACGCGCAGGCTCAGCGGCCCTGGCTCACAGGCCCAGCCGCTCCGCGGCACGTGGGATCCTCCCGGACCGGGGCACGAACCCGTGTCCCCTGCATCGGCAGGCGGGCTCCCAACCACTGTGCCACCAGGAAAGCCCTGCCCATTCATTTTGAAATCCTGAGCCAGAGGTTCTGAGGACAAATTTGAACATTTCTGATTTTAAGAATTGAAACAAACTTACGTATGTTAGTGCATTATGGATTGTTTCCCAAGTATTGATAGAATAGTTTAGAATGTTTAGAGGATATGAAATTAGTATAATGCTAAAATACAAGTCATCTATTTATGAATAAGTTGTGTTCTGAAAATAGGTATAAAGCTTTTTAGAGCAAGGAGAGCTGAAGATACCCCAGATACCTGGTCAGGAGAGGATTGTGGGGAAGGTTCCAGGCATTGCCATTAGCTACTAATTGATAATTGGGGCCAGAGCAAGGTAACTCTGCTCATGAGATGTTGTTTACATTCTAGAATTGGAGGAAGTTGCTTGTTTCCCAGTGTAAAATTTGCTAACTTTAGGTTGTCTTCCTTGATATAACATTAAGATAAAAGCTCTACTACTTGTGGCTTACTAAAGAAAAGTACTGCGCAGTGGCTGTATAGTTAGACTGAGGTTGCAAGTTGTGTTTTATTTCAATGAATGATAAAAGAATAATTTGCCATGTCTTTACTTCTAATAAGAGTGAAAATGAATCTATATGCAACATTACTGTTATTAATTCATTTTGGGAAAGTTAATTGCAACTGTGTGGTTCAGGGATTTAGTGCAAGAAGAAGAACAGTTGATGGAAGAAAAGAAAAAGAAAAAAGACGACAAGAAAAAGAAGGAAGCTGCTCAAAAGAAGGTAGTATATGTATAAACTAATTATTTATATTAAGCAGTTTAAACATAGATTAAAAAAGAAAATTTTTCTTATCGGATTATTTAAAGCATTTGATTTAATGTTTTAACTTCAGTGGAGATTCATTTTAATATTTAATGTCTTTGAATATGCATTAATAGTAACTTGTTAAGTGTGTACAATTTAATGCATAGCTATTTGATTTTGCCAGTTATTTTTTTCGAAGGTAAGTGCTTTGCATAGATCTTTATTTTTCGATTAGGTGTTCCTAGGTTTTCATAATACATCATTTTATAGTGAGAAGAGCATGGAATTTGTAGCTGCATAGAGAGGCTTTGAAATCGGGCTCTCCCACAGAGCATACAGAACAGTGTGGCCTTCAACTTTATTTAGCCTCTCTGGGCCTTAGTTTCCTTATGTTTTATAAAATGAGAGTTGAATAAAATAAGATAATGTAATACATACACATAACAGAAAATAAGGGAATAAAGGAAATAGTAATAAACATAATAGGAAACAAAGTGTCAATTTCCTTTTCTCTTTTTATTTAGTACCTGGGCTGATTTTTAAAATTTGCAGATTATGTTAGGATATTTAAAAATAAGCCTAAGACATAATGGCTGCAAAAGATCTTTAACCAATACATTAATCAAAAACTGTAATCAAAGCAGCACAAATTACAGAAAAATAAAAGATGCCTGTAAAGATTTTTCCAAATTAATACTAGAGGCTGATGACAGTTAACTGAGCTAGGCACTCATCTCCTGCTACATCAGTGTTTCAGGGACCTTAAAAATGTTCTAAAAGACCCAGTGACGTTACTGTTCCATTTCTGTATTCTAATGAAAAGTTATGATTTTAATTTTTAATATATACCTTTTTGGTGCTAGGAACTGGATATAGACTAGAGCAACATAGTTATCTCCACACTATTTAGTAGGGAAAAACAGGATACAAAACTATGGCAGGTAGGGATCTGTTGAAGCACAGAGAGAAGTGCTTAACTCAGCCTGAAATGGGGTAGAGGGACAGGGAAGTTTTCTTAGAATAGAAATTAGCCAAGTGAATAAGGAGCAGAATGGAAAATGATTCCAGCAGTATAAACTGAGAATTAAGTGTCTATAGCCTGTGTGTGTTAAAGTATGGGTTTTGATGGCAGGGGTGGTGGTGGGAAGGAACCAAGTGTAGAAATGTCGGGATGAGACTGGAGGGGTTGGTCATAGATGTTGGCACTTCTCCCATTTTGGCCATCGGGTGCTGGGGAGAACACCAAAGACATTTTAGTAGAGTGACATAAAAGTTTGTATTTTAGAATTGTATTTAGAACCCTGGCCAGTTGTGGAATTGGATTGGAAGGGGTAGAAACTAGAGACTGAGATATTGGTGAAGGGACTATTAAAAGAATCCATAGAATTTGTTGAAAGGATATGAAGGGAGTGTAACCTAGATTGACTTTTAGGTTCCAGAGTGAGTGGCTGAGTACATTTTGGGAGCAGTTAACCACGTTAGGGGATACACAGAAAGAGGAAAACAAATATAATTCAGTTCTGAACTTGCAGAGTTTAGGGTGTGATGAAGCAAGTAAACTGGGGAAGAGCAGAGTACAGAGCACGGTGGAGGATTAAGAGTGATGAGGAGGAGTTGATTTAATTGGTGACCCTTGTCGGCCTTTTGTTTACTCAGGAGTGATGGGAAGAGATGCATTGGTGATTGTCATAGGGTTTGGAATAGATTCCTAGTATAGAGTTTTGGCATTGATGATGCCTTAGGCCTCTGTCAGAGGCCTGTTGGTATAGGATGGTCTTTGCAATTTGATCAATCTTTGCTTACGATTTGTTATGATAAAGTTGTGTCCTCTGTAAGTCTAAGGTTGGGGGGAAAGGCTTATCAGACTCTTGTTCCTTGTGTGAAGGCCAGTTACTTAATGAAAAGAGCCTCTGAGAAACTTGACATACATTGAGGAAGATGCTTGTGTATACTTTGTGTAGAATCATTAGTTTGGCAAGCATCTGTGATGCATTAGGCCATGCTGATCCCCGCTTCTAAGGAGTTCAAGATTTAGCTGGTAAATCAGGATGTATGTGAAATGACTAGAGAAGAGGCCTTAAGTTATTATATAATGAAGCATGTTTAGTTGGAATTTACTCCATTTACTGAGGAAATTCTAAGAAAGAGAGGAGTCCCTCGAATGATTTCTTTAAATAGTGTTTTTTTTAAATTGAGGTATAATTGGCATATACAACATTTTAGTAGTTTCATTTGTACAACATAATGATTCAGTATTTGTGTATGTATTGTGAAATGATCACCCCAGTAAATCTGGTTAATCGTATCCATACCTAATTGGAGAATTTTTTTTCTTGTAGTGAGAACTTTTAAAATTTTAAATATTGTATTTTAAAATATGTAATGAGTATAATTTTTAAGTTGTAACATATATAAATAAATGACTCTAATTGTTAAAGTTTACCTTTATATTCTTTATAACCAAATCTAAATCACCAAGGCAGTGTCTTTAACACACGAATGATTATTTTCGTGGCATTTGGCCCCTCACAAAATCTGAAGTGAGTTCTTCATACTGTTTACCACTCCATCTCTGCCTCACTGTAGGGTTCCAGGCTCTCACCCCAACTATGTCCCACTGGAACCATCATCAGCGATATGGTTCCATAACCATTAGAGAGATGGGGAGGGTTTTCTTTTTCCCCTTTCTTTTGTCAGATCTTCAGCATTGATAGGGATTCCTATGTATCCTATAGAAAAAGTAATATCTAGTGACTGAACACAATATAAAGGAATATTTAATATCTCTAATAAATGTTAAGCTTAGTAGACTAATGCCACTGTAAATAAGACTGTTCTCTGAATTCTAGATAACCAGCTTACAACTGAATTTGAATACAACCCATTGGTGAAATGAGGACAGCTGGTATTTCTGTAGGCTGTTACCAAATAGCTCTTTAAAAACAAAGTAAAAGGAAAAATATCCCAAGTTGGCACACTTATAGCCCATATGAAAGATTGTGAGTTACAGGAGTTTTAAGATAAGTTTCCTGGAGCTTGTCTTTTGTCTGTAGTAGGAGCTAGCAGGTGTATCCAGGTAGGTGACAGAGATCTCCATAAGCTAGGGAGACAGGCCCATTTATATAAATGTTGAAACATGAGTTCACTATGGTAAAAACAATCTGTCTGTTTTATGTAATCTATGCACACTTTGAAAAAAACTATATATTTTTGTTTCTGAAAAAGACTTCAGATACTGTTTTAATCCATTCATTTTATATATGAGGAACACAAGCATTAATATGAGTTAAGTGTCACCATCAGGGTGACAGAACAGGAATAGAATTGAAATCTTTTAATTCCCCCAGGTTTTCCAAAACTCGGTGCTGTGGCTTTATCCTTTTGGTACAGAACATTATCTTATACTTTCACTTTATTTTTCACCAACTAAAGGTGAACTTTAAAGCTGGAAATAATATGGTGGTTTTTGTAAGGCATTTAATAAGTTTATGCCATGCATACAGAAAACAGATTTAACAGTCCCTAACTGTGGTCTTTTAAAGAAATTTAAATTCAGACCAGAGTTAATTTCTATTTTAAATAAAAAACTAGATACACAACTCCTTATATAAAAATTAGACGCCAAACAAAGCTCACTGCACTATTTGTACTATGATAGTTTTTCTAATTTTGTCTATTAGTTAAATATCAATTTAAATATTTAAATTCCTTTAAAATTTTTTGACACAAAATTACATGGTTTTTATTTTATTTCAGTTCCATACATCTCTAGTTAATAATAGAAATCAATGGATGATTTTTTATTTTTTATTTTTTGAAAAGCTTTCTGTTTCACATCTAAGAATTATGGCTATTTGCTTATCTTCTGACTCTAGGCTCAGAAAATAATTTGATATAGCACAGGAATATTGTTTCTGTACTTAAGAAAAGGGTAACAATAGTAGTAGTAGGTTGTTACCATGGATTTATCTCTAGGTTCTGTTTTTAGAAGAAATTTCTAGATGGAATCTTGAGGGAAATGTAGTGAGGAGGAAAAAGGAGGTTGAGAAATAGGTTAATTATAGAGAGATCATTTAGTATAAACTTTACTTTAAACATGTAATTGTAGTTCCTAGAAAGCATGTAATGGTTGAGGGTTGGAAGGAGGCACCAACACAAATTGGGATCTTTCGGTTGAGAATGTTTAAGAGTCAGTGTTCATGGATATTTTTGTTATTGTGTTAAAAGCTTGAAGGGATTTTTATAAAAGGCTTTGTGGATTTAAATGTACTCATTTCGAGCTTAAATTAGACTTACGTTGTAGAAAACTTCCAATTTCATTCCTCCTTTTTGGAAATTTTAGTATTTACTAGTTATGTCTCCCAAAGGCTGTTTTGATCTGAGACTAGAGACCATCTTCATCAGTCTAAGTAGCAAATTTCCTCAGTAACCTAGGTGGTAATATAACCAGGCCTGGAGCATTGTACTCATCAAGGGCAGTTAGGTATTGTCTTTACAGTCCTGGCCCTTATTTAAGCTTACTCTTCTCTTTTCTTTTTTTAAAAAAATCATCCAGCAGACCTGGGTTCTAGACAGTGTGCTGCTTGCTAAGAAATCACAGAAAAGATCTCTAACCAGTAATTATCTCATTTAAAATAAGTGAATCAAACTATTAATTCTTTATTCCTTGTTTTAGTTTCTAATACCTGGCACTGTTAAGACATTTTAGATGATTAGAAAAAGAGGAAAAAAATAAGACCTGGGAGCTCGGAGTGAGTTTGAGTCAAGTTTGTGAGAGAAAGGAGCCAAAGCATGGGCGAGTAGGGCACTAGGGAATATCTGTTGAATGCTTTCTGTATGCTAGGCACTGTCCTAAGTGTGCTCTCTTATTTTTTCCCCTGAGCTCTTTATATGAGTTAAATGCTTTTAGCTTCACAACAACTCTGAGGTAGGTGTTTTTGTTCCTGTCTTATAGATGAGGAAACCGAGCTTTAGAGAAGTTAACTAATTTTGACCAAGGTCACACTGTAAATGGTGGAGCCAGGAGTCAAAGCCAGGCAGTCTGGCTTCAGACTCTGAGCTCTTAACCACTGAGGTGTTACTTAGGGGTCGAGGAGCTGGGACAAGTGGTGCAGAGCCTGACAGAAACAGAGCACCTGGCATGGACCTGGCATGGGTGTGTCTGCCACTTGTCTGATGCCTTCACTAGTAAACTGAGGCAATTGTGATAATTGCTTGTGGAATCACAGCTCAGGTTTTTTGTTTGTTTTTAAGAAAAAAATATTCAAAATAGAAATACTTTTGCTTCTCAGTTTGCCAGAATCCTTTAATTCTGTTGTACAAGATCCACAATGATACCTCACGTTTGAATAGCATTATTTATCCAGAAAAGATTTTTTTATATTTTACTTGAGCCCTATAGCCCTGAAAAGGTAAGCAGAACAGTTTTTTTTTCTCCTCCTCCATTTGAGGGATTAGGAAACTGAGACCCAGAGGGTTTAAATGACAAGGTCATTAAAAAGCAAGACAAAACAAACAAAAAAAACAGTTGAAGTTAATTTTAATATATTTTATAACCCAATATATCCAAAATATTACTATTTCAACATGTAGTCAGTATAAAATATTATCAATGAAATTATTTACCTTTTTAAAAAATACTAAATAATAGAAATCTGGTATGTATTTTGTGCATACGCTTCCCACTAGCTCTATTTCAGTGGTCAGTAAACACATGGGGATAGTGGCCACCATTATGAGCAGTGCAGACAAATATTCTTAAAATCACTGACCCCACCTGGAAAATTCTCTTTTTAATAGTTTGAGTAATATACAAGTTCCCTGGACCAACCAACAAAAACCTATTTGAACGAAATGGAACTCTTTCAGTTCCATTTCCTCCCAATCAGGAGCTCTTGGGTTCTATTACTTATATTCTTTCACTATATTAGTTGGCGTTCTGATGGGCAGACTCCTTTGAGTGTCCCCTTGGTGCTGTTCTCTGTAGATGGCACGATACTGAATGAGGTTGATCATTGTTCTCAAGCAACATGGAGGTTTTTTTCCCAAAGGAGTTGGCATAGTAGATATCCTTTATGTTGTAAGGCCTAGAAGAGCAACACTGTATGTCTTGGGGTTTAGTAATGTGGTCATGGTTTCTATGTACTGTAGCCTAGTTTCCTTTGGAGGTAAACCGTGGAAGAGACCAGGTGAGTTAAACAAAAAAAACAAAACAACGCACAAAACAACACACAAAATCTGTTTTCAACATGCAGAATAATTTCCGTGTTTATTTTTTGGGTTTCAGAAAATTATGTTATAGTTTGACGTGATGCTTGTAATACTTGGAAGTATTCACATACTGAGTTCTCTCTAATAAGACTATTTTTCTATTACCAGATTTTAAAAACAATTTCTTCCAGAAATAAATTAAGTGTTCAAGCTAGTTGACTGGTCTTTTGCCATTGTCCTTCCATCAATTTTCTTTTTTTTTCTTTTTTTTTTTTTTTGATTTTTGATCCATATAAAGTAAAAGATGGGCCTCCATTATTTCATGTGTCACTAGTGCTCTAAAACTTGGTAAAGTACTTCAGTGCCTAGATTGACTCTGGCTCTCCAGGGAAAGATTAATGTTTGGTGTGGCTTCAGTATTATGGTAATTACCATATAGTTCTTTACCATATAGTTCTATAATGATATAATTTTTTAAATGGTGTTTTTGGTAACAATTTAATATGACTAAGCAAAATGAATTATCCTCCCCTATGACAGTTAAGAAAAGCTTTATCTTCATTTAGAAACAATTCCTGGTTATTCAGTTACTAATTATTCAGTCTTCCCTCACCTCCCTGCCTATCCTTGTATCTTTTTTTTTTAGGATTCCCACACAGTTGGGCATAATCAAAAAGTTGATTTTCACTTGTGGCCTTTGTCTGTAATCAGTTCTTTTTGAGGCCCTTGAAGTTTGAGCCAGGCACCTTGAGGCAGTCCTGCTGTCCTCAAGCCTCTCTCCCTGTTGTGTCAGAGACAGTGGAAGTAGGGGCAGGCATGGGAAGCAGGGCCCATGTCACTTTAACTTCAGAACACAGTAATTTTAATTGAATTGTCAGATGTGTCAGAAGTGACAAATGTTTCAAAATTTTTCCCACCCAAAATTACTTAAAAGTTCACCATACTTAACTGTAGCAGCCTAACTTCAGGAGTTAAATGTATTACTAATTTGGCCAAAGAAGCTTTATGCAGCTTTTCTTCCAGAAAACTTAATTCATGTTTTATCATGTGATACAAGAAAATTTGAAGCCCTTTAAACATTTGCAAAACTCATTAGATCCATTAAAGGTAAAGGTGACAGTTATATAATTTTAAAACTGAAGAGAGAAGTGAAGTTCCATTTATCATTATTATTATTATTATTATTATATACTGTCATACAATGGTGTCTTTTCTGCTTTGTGCCGAAAGCATTTCAAGAATATTTTTTTACTAGTAAACATTGTGTCAGGGACAATGGGGCACATCTGTGGGAAAAGCATGCTTTCTTTGCATATCTTTTCCTTTGCAGTTCATCTAAATGACAAATTCCTTATTTAATAAAAATGTATATGTCTTATGTAATAGTAATATATGAGCATTTTATCATAACAATCCATTTCTTTCAGTTTCATATTTACATTGTTTTTTGTTTGTTTGTTTTTATTTTAGGCCACTGAACAAAAAATCAAAGGTACGTTGTTTAAAGCTATTTTTTATTCTTTTTTTCATTGAAGGAAGGTTGTTGATATGCATTTTTACTCACCTCTAGGATGGGAGAGAGAAGAGCATGAAAGGAACAGGGGGTGGGGACAGACTTCTTCAGTGACATCACCGTGGAGTCATCTTTTGGGGGTTATGATTTTTTGTAGTATGTATTACCACCTTAAAAATATACTGTTTCGAGGCCTACCTTACATTTATCTCCTAGAATAAACACCACTTCCTAACATACTTCCTTGATTGGAGTCTTTGAGCACATGTGCCTTTCCTTCAGTCTTCCATCTAAAAGATTTCTTGTCTGGAGCTACCTCTAGGACTTTATTCCTTGTCCTCTGTATAATATTGTCCCCCACTCCTTCCTGTAGGCAGACAGTGACATCCATTCTATATTATCACTGAGAATGGTAGATTGCTAACATTATGGTCAGGTTGAACAGCCCCCAGTACATGCCAAGCAAAAGACTTCAGGGTGGTAAGGAAACAGGAACCTAATTCCTCTCAGATCCTGAATCAGGAGTTCTTCACCTTCCCAGGAGTTGACTACCTGTAATGAAAGGAGCAGGGCTCTCTGATGCTGAACTTGTTAGGCCTAAAGATTCTGAATTTTTATATAAGCTATACCAAAAGTATAATCTCTGCATTTGGCTGATACCTGCATTCAAAACTGCTTGTTTTTATTAGAGGTTAAGGTAAGGCATTGCTTTTTTTTTTTTTTTTTTTTTTTAATAAATTATTTATATTTTTATTTTTGGCTGCGTTGGGTCTTCGTTGCTGCGTGCGAGCTTCCACCTTAAAAATATACTGTTTCGAGGCCTACCTTACATTTATCTCCTAGAATAAACACCACTTCCTAACATACTTCCTTGATTGGAGTCTTTGAGCACATGTGCCTTTCCTTCAGTCTTCCATCTAAAAGATTTCTTGTCTGGAGCTACCTCTAGGACTTTATTCCTTGTCCTCTGTATAATATTGTCCCCCACTCCTTCCTGTAGGCAGACAGTGACATCCATTCTATATTATCACTGAGAATGGTAGATTGCTAACATTATGGTCAGGTTGAACAGCCCCCAGTACATGCCAAGCAAAAGACTTCAGGGTGGTAAGGAAACAGGAACCTAATTCCTCTCAGATCCTGAATCAGGAGTTCTTCACCTTCCCAGGAGTTGACTACCTGTAATGAAAGGAGCAGGGCTCTCTGATGCTGAACTTGTTAGGCCTAAAGATTCTGAATTTTTATATAAGCTATACCAAAAGTATAATCTCTGCATTTGGCTGATACCTGCATTCAAAACTGCTTGTTTTTATTAGAGGTTAAGGTAAGGCATTGCTTTTTTTTTTTTTTTTTTTTTTTAATAAATTATTTATATTTTTATTTTTGGCTGCGTTGGGTCTTCGTTGCTGCGTGCGAGCTTTCTCTAGTTGCGGCGAGCGGGGGCTGCTCTTCATTGTGGTGCGTGGGCTACTCTTCGTTGCGGTGGCTTCTCTTTGTTGTGGAGCGCGGGCTCTAGGTGCGTGGGCTTCAGTAGTTGTGATGTGCAGGCTCAGTAGTTGTGGCCCGCGGGCTCTAGAGCGCAGGCTCAGCAGTTGTGGCGCACGGGCTTAGTTGCTCAGCAGCATGTGGGATCTTCCCAGACCACGGCTTGAACCCGTGTCCCCTGCATCGGCAGGCGGATTCTTAACCGCTGCGCCACCAGGGAAGTCCAAGGCATTGCTTAAGGTAACATTTTTAGGTGCAGTTTTATGAGAGTGAACAAGAACAGATAAGGAAGACCTTTTTGAGGTTGTGAGTCTTAAAGATGAGACAGCCGGTCAAAGAAAGAATGAAATGGCAGAGGGATCAGCCTGATTGAAGCACAGAGACGAGACATAGCGTGATGTATGTGCGTTGGTGGTATTGCAAGAGCGTTACATACCTAGTGATAAGTGGTCAGGGTTGAGGGGGTTTCTGAAGGGGTAGGCAGGGAGCAGGTCAGAGAGGGCCTTATATGCTCTAGATGTACTCAAGGAGCCACTGAAGAGCTTAAGAAGAGGGTGACGTCATTTGTTTTTTTCATTCTTTTAAATCTAGCAATCACTTACATGGAAAGTTTTGGTTGAAAGATGGGCAGGGATTTGAAAGATGTGGAGCTAACAGAAAAAAGGCACTGGGCAGAAGAGGCAGGTGGACAAGAAGAGGGAATATTCAGAGAATGAGTCTAGGGGTGTTAAAGGGAAGGGGCCAAATATAGGCATAGAGGTACGGGGAACCAGAGGACGGACTTCATGCTGCTTAAAGAGTGGAGAGCTAGCAAAGTTCTTGCATTTAGAGGTCATGGTCATAAGCTATGCTTTAAGAACGTTTCTTTGTCAGTTGTGTCTAGTGTCACCAAAAAGGAGCAGTACCAGAGAGAGAAGAGAAGGAATAGAGAGGGTAATGAGGATTTGAACTGAGGTCTTGACAGTAGAGGTAGGAGATGGGTGACAGATGTTTGAGATATAATTGACAGGATTGGCAGCTGGTGAGATCAGAAGAGGACCTGAAGGTGATATTGTGGCTTTGAATTTGGATATCTAAGAAAGTTACAAGGATGTGGAATGATGTAGGGAGTAGCACTGCCAAATTAATTTAGTAGGAACATGGGGAATTCCCTGGCAGTCCAGTGGTTAGGACTCTGAGCTTCCAGGGGCCACAGGTTCCATTCCTGGTTGGGGAACTAAGGTCCTGCAAGCCTTGTGGCATGGCCTCCCCCCAAAAAAAATTTTAGTAGGAACATGACCAAATTAATTTTCTTAAAACTCCACTTTTCTCACACCACTCGCCTGGATAGGAATGTTAAGTTGTTCCTTGTTGCTTTGCTTCAAAACCAAACTCCTGGTTGACTTTCAAGTCCCTCTTTAATCTGACCTCCCATGATCTAAGCAACTTGTTTCCCATCACTCCCTTATACTTT
The DNA here is from genome assembly GCF_002837175.3 of Physeter macrocephalus. NCBI lineage: Eukaryota > Metazoa > Chordata > Mammalia > Artiodactyla > Physeteridae > Physeter > Physeter macrocephalus. Next base: position 64,794,814 of record NC_041227.1, read on the forward strand.
TCAGATCATTCTTATCTTTTTCATGTTCATTCCTGTTTGTTTCTTTTTGATCCCATTTCTTAGCCGAGGATGCCTTTCAGCTTTTCTAACCCTCTCAGAACTCATCTGCCCTTGATCCTTCCCTTTCCAGTTTCTTAGGGTGTTGTGATGTGTATTCAGCTTGGGGCACTCACTTATATTCTATCTTAGATGTTTGACTGGTCCATGGATATTTGTTTCTTCAGACATGATCTTTGAGTACCTACTGTTTATATCCTTTCCAAATGTAAGTCATTCTTTTACATCCATACATAAAACATGAACATATTTGAATCTTTTTTTTAGATTTTCCACAATTCTGAGAATGTTAGGCTGAATATATGAAAGTCACTTCAAAATGCTTTATGTTGTTTTGCCAACTATTTTACTCACTTCATCCTTCTTTTGATGGCAGCTCCCTTCATACTTGGTCACGCTTATTCTGATTCATGAAAATGAATTTATTTTCGTGGTGTGTACAATATATGGTGTTTATGGCAGTGATTAGATTATAAATTGGAGGCTTGTGGGTATGGGTTTGGCTCACACAGTTGTTTTTTTACTAAAATTTATTTTGGAATAATTTATGATTTACTGAAAAGTTGAAAAGATAGTACAGAGAGTTTCCATATAGACCTCACTCAGTTAGTTCCCCGTTATTAACATCTTACATTTCTGTGGTACATTTGTCAAAACTAAGAAACTGACATACGTTGGTATTACTGAACTCCAGACTGTATTTAGATTTCACCAGTTCTTCCATTAACTTTTCTGTTCTAGGATCCAGTGCAAGATAATTTGTTTAGTTGTCATTTCTCCCTGATCTCCTTTGGTCTCCACACAGTGTTTTTATTGTTATCCTTTAAATTTTTAATTGATTGCCAACATTTAAAAATCAGGAGAGGGCTTCCCTGGTGGCGCAGTGGTTGAGAGTCCGCCTGCCAATGCAGGGGACGCGGGTTCGTGCCCCGGTCCGGGAAGATCCCACATGCCGCGGAGCGGCTGGGCCCGTGAGCCATGGCCGCTGAGCCTGCGTGTCCGGAGCCTGTGCTCCGCAACAGGAGAGGCCACAGCAGTGAGAGGCCTGCGTACTGCAAAAAAAAAAAAAAAAAAAAAAAAAAAGGAGAATTCACCTAATTCAGGATTATAGTTTATACTGTCAGCATCATTTTTGTCTTTCTGTATATAGAGTCTATATAAAGCCCAGGTTTAGTCACATGTGGCTATTAAGTACTTGAAATGTGGCTAATGTGACTGAGGAACTGAATTTTAAATTTTATTGGACCACATAGTTCTAGAGCCTTCTTGGTTGTTAAGAGTCAAGATTTTAGTGCTTAGACTGAGCATAACTGGTTAGGCCCGGCACTCCCTGTAGAATTCTGCCTTAATGAGCTGTTTCTTTTTCTAAGGCTACTGCCATTCCCGATTAAATAATACCTACTGATGTTGCTCTCATTCAGTGGTGAAACTGTATAAAAGCTGGATTTTTGTAAGGTGTCATAAATTAAATTCTTGACCAGCTTTCTTATATGAAAACAATATGATGTTTATTTCTTGGTGCAGTGGACTCATGCGTCATCTCATAAAAATGTGGACCATTATAATGAGTGACATAATGAAATTTCTGAAAATTTTATTCACCTTGTGACTTGAACTTTGAAAACGTGTAAGGAGCATAGCTATTTGAATGTTTCAATATTTGAAATTCCTTTCTAAAATATGTATATGATGAGTATCTCTTTGAAACAGCAAGGGAATGAAGTGCTAAAAAAATTATGGTAAGGTATAGGAACGGATGGGTATCCTGTGGACCTATACATTGTAAAGGCAGGGAAGGACTGGGAACTCTATCAAGAATAAACGTCATTTTTTTAAAACCGCTTTCCAGCTCTGACACTGGCTTGTTGTGGAAGCATACTGATTGTACATTCCTTGCAAAAGAATAAGCACTGTTAATTTTTGACAGCTAATATTTATTTTTCTGTCTGTCTATATCATGCCAGTGCTTTCTTCAAGTGGTTTCATAAGCAAGCTAATTACAGAGAATAACAAACCCTAGAGCCCCTAAAGGAGATGAGGGGAGCCTGGGATGGAAGCAGGAATAGAGAAAATTTGATACAGATTTTTTTGTTTTCTGGTGATCACATAGGGAAGCATAGTTTATTGTGGCTGTTCTCTTTCCGGATTAATTAAAAACTCATGAGAATTGAATCAACATTTAAAACACATTTTTGTTCCTGCCGTAGTTGGAAACCATTATTTGTATTCAACTCTAGCCTTTCTGTTTTTCTATCACACACAATTTCATTACTTAAATCCATTGACCTAGGGAGTGATCAAAATATTCAAGAACTGTTAAATCAGCTGCATGTCACATCATATTGGAGGCGTCATGATAGCTAACTCTGAGCACTTACTCTGTAGCATGCACTGTGCTTTATATTTATACTGTGCTTGATTATATTTCATGTAGTCAAGGTGAGATTCTAAATATTTAATTACTAATAGTGATTGGGTACCAGTGATTCATACGTAACACTGTACTGGAGCAGACCTAAGATCTTAATGTGCTAAGAGTAACCCTTAGCTATTGAATTTTGGGAAATGTGTGGGACCCAGCGAAAGAACCAGGGCAGCAGCCTGGGAACTGTGAGACTTAATGCAGTGGATATTTAAAAACTAATACAGGAATAGGGCTTCATCAGTGTGTACTAGCACAATATAAGCCTGCATTTAAAATCATTTCAACAGCCCTATAAGAGTGGATAGTATTATCACCATTTACAGGTAAAATCAAGATTACGAAAGGTTAAGTAACTTTCCTATTGGTTATGCAGCTGATTGGTGTCTGAGTAAGGGTTGGACTACTAACCCTACTGAGCTCTACTGCTTCTTTTTCTTTGAAAATATCCCTGTAGTTAGTTACATGGAAGACAGAACAGGAGAGCTACACCATTGCCCATACTTTAATAATATGCAACGAATGAACTAAAACAATGCATCTTTAAAAAATATTACAGAAAGATCTTCTAACAGATCTTATAGTATTTCCCTGTTGACTGATCGCAAAGAAATAAATAAAAAATTGTATTACCAGCAAAATTTTTTGACTCAGAGAGATTTTGACAATTTTGTGATGTGGAAGTGATTGACTTTTCAGGAATCATTTAACATTCATGAAACACTTATTGTGTGCCCACCCTGTTTCATGCACTGTTGTGGTCACTGTTATGCATGAACAAAAACTCCAAGTCCTTGTCCCCACTGTGTTTCCATTCGTATCTTTGTTTTAAATGTTTTTACCTGTGATCTCAGCTTTAGCACTCTGTTTTCTCCATGAGATCATAAGTTTCTCAATCACAAAGCCTCCTACAGTAATGAAATTCAGGAACTTTCGTGGCCTGACAAAGGATCACTGTACTGCATACGGGAGAAAATTGAGGCCCAAATAGATTGTGACTTGAAGCACATTGCCTGACCTTATTCACATAATGGCACATGTAGAAAATGACATTTGTGGGGCTCTTGTAAACAGAAGAGGCTGCTCTCAGCTGAGGATGACGATCCTAGAGAGTCTGGTCACCTGGACTCTGAAGTGCTGCTCCCCTCAGCATCCCTATAACCGATTCCTGTCACACAGGTCGGAAAGGTCTGCTGTTAGAATCGGGGTTCAGTGCAGTGTTTTTCTCCACAGTATGCATGGTAGAAACATGACTTTTGTACTACAGGCAGGTATTAGGTAATATTTGGAAGACCAGGTTCTGCTTCCGAATGTGCCATGATAGTACTTTGGCTTTATGCGAGATTTTGAAGGCAGATGGGTACTGACCTCTTTGAAGAAGAGGAGCTTGTTACTGATGAAGAATTTACTAATGGTGAATGTGTTTCTGTGAAGATGTCTTTGAGCTGTGTAACAAAGAGATATCTAACTGTGCACTAACGGGAAGGGGGGAAATGGGCTTCGACTTCCATGGGAGTCAATAAAAAGTACTGTTTTTAGGGATATCAGAGTCACCATTTTTCCTTTTCTCCTATTGAGAAAGAAAAATGATTTATATAGATTTATACATGTAAATCTAGATTTATGTACTCAGGAGGTTATGAAGAATGCTAAGGACCCCTTTTTGTTTTAGGCAAGAACCATTTTATTTCTACCAAATGTAGATGTGTTTGCTTATAAATACTAATAAATTATCAAAATAAGTAGAAATTAAAGATTTTGGTGAATTCAGATGTCTGATGAGACTGGAGCAGGGCAAAGGAGACAGGAAATAGATATGAGAAAAGCAGAGATTACTGCAGTTAACAAAGTAAACTATTGTCAAAAACTAGATTCAGAGACTAATGAGCCTGTAGTTGTTGGAGGCATCGTATGGTTGTGTCCTGAGCCCTGAGATATTCTGCCTGGGCAACAATTAGGTCTTCAATTTCAACTAGGTCTTTCAGTTTCAAATCAGGAGTCTTCTGGTTTAAATTTTGGAGTAGAATTCCGGATGGATTAGCAAGAATAGCTTTATCAGTTATAACCAGGTAAAAGAAACCTCCAGACTAGGAAAAAACACATTATATATCATCATTTTCACTTTTATGTACTTGTAGTTCTAATTAGAATAGTAGCTGTGCTTCAGAATGCTTACTAAGAGCGCTCTCTCTCAGTGCCAGTAGCCTTAGTGAAAGTACGCCTGATAAAATGTTACTTAAAGGCAGCATTTTGCCAGAAGCGAAAAGCATTGATTCATCTAATAAGATAATCCTGGAATTTTTGCGTAAACCAGGCATAGTGGTTGAAAGTCCAGTCTTCTGAGTCAGATTAACTTGGATTTGAATACTGCCTTTGTAGTTCTTATCTCTGTGACCTTGAGCAAGTACTGTAACCTCTAAACTTCGGTTTGACTCTGTTAAAAGGAGATAATCCAGGTTACTTAATGTGGGAATGAAATGATATATAATATAGAACATAAGTCACTGGAGGGTAGTTAATGCTGAGTATGTGGTAGATAACTTATTATAAACACTGGTTAGAAAATTTTGATTTGTAGCTTTCAAAGTCATTAAGCCAGAATTAGTCATTCCTTTGTTTTTGGAGAGTTTGATTTTGCTCTTATAAGTAAGATGAAAATGTATACTAGGAGGAACATTAGTTTGGGGGTCAGATTTGGTTTTAAATTTTAGCTTTACCATTTACTAGATGTTTAGTTATGGGCAGCCTTCTTCTGCCCATAGTTGCCTTATTGGTAAAATGGAAGTAATAATTCAAATGCATAGAATCATGGTGAGGATAAAGAGATATTAGATAAATTGTGTGGCATCCAACTGATACTTGGTAAATTGTAACTCCCACAACTATGGTTTTGCAGTATCCTAGCAACCTTTTAGTCTCTTGAAACATCATATTAGCAGTTTCCCCAGTCATTTCAGAGTTCCTCCTCACCCAGACGATGACTTGCTTTTTCCTCTCATTAAAGTAGAACCCAACCCAGCATGGGTGAATCACAGTGCAGTGTCTCTGCCATAGTGCAAGGAATATGTCTTCCAACATAAGAATGGGATATATTATCTTTATAAATTTGTCGGGCCAAAATTGGTATTTTACTGCTTTGATTTAAATATAAATCAGTTTGTTTATTGATAAAATGGAGTATCATATGTTTAATTGTTTGTACTTTTTTGCTCTTATGAATTGCCCATTCTTCTCTACCCGTTTACCTCTTGGGCCTAGAGTTTTTGTTATCTATTTACGTGAGCTCTCTGTATAAGAAGCTCATTAACATTCCATTTAATGTGCTTGATGCAAAAATTTCTAAGATTATGGACTGTATTATATGTTTGAGGTTGTTCTGAGGATGAGATACCAGGTAGAAATATCTAAATATCAGACCCCATAGGGGGTACATATGCAGAAGATGCAAATATATGTTTAGAAGAAGGAAAGCAAAATTAAATAACATTTACATTCTTAGTTTAAGACTCCGGTCCTAAACTCTAGTGCCTCTGTTGAATGCTTTCCTATGTTAGGTTTAGCAGCCTTAAACCAAACCAGTGCATTTTCCCTTTGGTGGGGGAAAATTGGGGTGGGCAGTGGGTGGCGGGGGAGGGGAATGGATCCCTTAACCTGTTCCAAAGGGTAGATATGTTCCAGTTCGCCTTTTAATTTGGGATAAATATATACACACAGACACCTTTGAAAAAATAAAATATACTGCATAACTTTATTTGCTCAGACTTAACAATTTTTACTCTTTGATTTCTTGACTCATTTTTATGCTGAGGAAACCTACCGTTTGTGCAGATTTTAGAAAAAGTTTTGCCTGTGTTTTCTGAAAGCTTTTAAAAAATTTAGCATTGTATAGTATAACTGTTTAATTTATCTGAACTTCATTTTTATATATATTTGGGACCATTTTTTCTAATTAAAAAATCAAATTAATCAAAAATTAAATTTAAAAATTCTTTTATTATATAACTTTTACAAACTTTTTTTTCCCCCCCCATTGTGTTTGGGACTTTTTTTGTTGTTCCTGTCACTAACTTCTAGTTGAATTGTTAGGTATTATCTTTTGTTTTGTTTTGGACTCACAAATGGAAGTCAAGAGCTCTGTAGATGTTGCTACAGTATGTAGTACAACAGTTTTCAAAGTTTACTCAGAAATGAGAACCACGTGATATGTACTTTTAAAAGTACAGATTCTGATTTAGTAAATCTGTGAGGCTTGAAGAACCTGTTTTTGTTTTAAACACATGCCCCATAGCACTTTTAATTAAATAAATTTGGGGATCACTTCTAGAATTGTTAGTTATAAAAGAGAGACTTGAGGGCAATCTGACTTTTTTTTTTCTGTTTTTAATTTAATTTTTATTTTATATTGGAGTATAGTTGATTTACAGTGTTGTGTTAGTTTCAGGTGTACAGCCAAGTGATTCAGTTATACATATACATATATCCATTCTTTTTCAGATTCTTTTCCCATATAGGTTATTACAGAATATTGAGTAGAATTCCCTGTGCTATACAGCAGATGCCTTTTTTTTTTTAAAGCACGTGCCTCTGCCTGAAAAAAAAATCTTTCATTATCCCACTTTTCTGCATCTCACATATTTGGACAAAATTTGATGGAAAGATTAACCAAGATCTTGGGAATACCATATTGTGTATATTGTATGGGTATCCTCCAGCTCTTAAAGAAGATCTGTACGTTAGAACAGATGTGCCTTGCCTAAGGTGTTTTGCTGAAGAGCAGAATTGGTTAATAGGGTGGTTTCATCCAGAAATTCATTAATGAAGCTCGGTGGAAGAATTTATTCAGTCAGCTAAACCTAAAGGATTGTAGAAGGACAAATCAGCTATGTTCCTCTTTGTGTTGGTAATTTAAGATGGGAAGTTTGGGGTAGGAAGGTAAGAGTTCTTGAAGAAGCAGAGTTAAGACCCAGGAAAAGGTATATTTCTGATTTCTCTAGGATTTTTGAACATGCCATTTGCTGTTCTTGGTGCTGGGAACACCACGTGGAAAAAGGAAGAAGAAGTAAGAAACCTGCACTTACAGAGCACATGTAGTGTAAGACAGGGGTCCCCAACCCCCGGGCCTGTTAGGAACCGGGGCCGCACGGCAGGAGGTGAGTGGCAGGCCAGGGAGCAAAGCTTCATGTGCCGCTCGAGTTACTGCCTGAACCACGCCCCTCCACCCCCGGCTGTGGAAAATTGTCTTCCAGGAAACCGGTCCCTGGTGCCAAAAAGGTTGGGGATTTCTGGTGTAAGGAATGCCTAAGAGTTTTATGGGAGTGGGGAAGGGGACGTTGTCATAAAATACTTCTAAGATTAGCTGAATAGGGGGGTTAGTGGGGGATGATTAGTTGTTTCCTAGGAAAGGTGGTAGACAGAACGATTTTCAAGAAGGGAATGTCATGAAAGAGCATGGTGCCTTTCAGAGAATTGGAGGTATTTGATGCAGAAGAGGAGATGTGTGTGGATGTAGCAAGATATGAATCTGGGAAAGTGGTAGATAGGGGCTGTGCTAAGGACTTTGCATTAATTCTGAGAGCACTTTAATAATATAGATAATGTGGGGCAGAGAGATGATAGATTTGGGGAGAGTGAAAAGGGGGTGGAATGGGATCAACACTTAAGCCAAGGAGACCAGTTAGGTTTTTGCAAGATGAAATTGATAAGGGCCTAAATCACGGCAGATACAAGGATGCATTTGGATTGTATCAAGGAGATAATTAATCTATTGGACCTTTAGACTGACTGGACCTAAAGGGATAGGGAGAATTTGAGGAAGATGTCCCTGCTTTAGTGATTAGATAGATAGTGAGGCCGTTTCCTAAAATAAACAACAGCGCTCCTGCTTCTCTGGCAGTTGTAACTTATTCTTGCCATGACTTCTCTTCTTCTGTCTGCTATTTAAACCTATTCTTTAGGTCTTGCCATTTCTTATTTTACAACTTCATAACTTTTTTCTACCTGTATGCTGAATCCTAAATCCATATTTTTAGTTCAAACTTTTACTAAATTCTAGAACCATATATTCAGTAGCATTCTTCTAGCAGTGGTTTTCATAGTTTACCCAAGGACACCTGAGAGGCTTCCTGAAGCTTTCGTGAGATCCACAAGGTTAAAACTATTTTCATAAGAATAGTAGAAAGGCTTTGTCTAGCCACTTATTCTCTCATGAGTATATATAGTGGAGTTTTCTAGAGGGTACATAATGTGCAAGTCACAACAAATTGGATGCAGAAGTAGATGTGAGAATCCACCTGCCTTCTGTTAAGCCAGATGTTAAAGGGATTTGCAAAAATGTAAAGCAGTGCATACTTTTTTTGTTTTGGAAAATTTTTTTTCAAAAAACATTTATTTTAATATATAAAGGACTTTCTTAATGAGTCAATAAATATTTTTAAATTTTCTTTGTTTAAATTCCTAGTATGGTAAATATCTATAGGTGTAACCCACATGAACAAAAGATTTTTGGTGTTCTCAGTAATTTTTTAAAGTGTAAAGGGGTCTTGAGACCAAAAAGTTTGAGAATGGCTGTCTTATAGTAATAACAAAGTTAACAATTTAAAAAACAAACAAACAAAAACTAAACTCATTCTCACATACTTCCCAAATTTAATTTTTGTCTTCTGTTTCATATCTTAGTAAATGGTACTACTGTCTACTCGGATTCCAGGCCAGAAACTTGGGGTTCATCCTAATTCCTCCTCCCTTTTTTTACCCAGATGGTAATAGTAATCACTAACATTTATTGAGTACTAACCGTGTGCCAGGTACTGTTTTTAGTTCTTTACATCTATTATCTTGTTAAAACCTCACAAAAACCCGATGGGTGTAGGTATTAATACTTAACTCTGTTTTACAGATGAGGAAACAGGTACAGAGGGGATAAGAACTTTGCCCATGGTCATGTAGCTAGTAAGTTGCAGAGCCAAAATTTGAATCCAGCCAGTCTTTTGAACCTTTACTTCTTTGTTCTGGAACAGTTTATGTAAGATTGATATTATATATGCTTCTTGAGGATTTTATTTACATACTCCTGTAAAGTCATCTGAGCCAGGTGCTTTTTTAGGGAGGTAAATCTTGCAGGATCTTTCAGTGTCCTCTGCTGTTATTATTCCATAGGATCTTCTACTCCTCTGTGAGCTCATTTTGGTAAATTATATTTTACGGAGCAGAGGCTGGAAAACTACAGCCTGCAGGCCAGATCTGGCCCACTGCCTGTTTTTTTTATGTGAAGTTTTGCTGGAACACAATCATATCCATTCATTTACGTGCTGTCTATGGCTGTTTTTTTGTGCTACAGCAGCAAGTTGAGTAGTTGCAACAGAGACTGTATGGCCTGCGAAACCTAAAATGTTTACTGTCTGGCCCTTTACAGGAAAGATTTGCCAAGCCATGTTGTAGAACGCTCAGTTTAGCTGGGTTTTCTGTTTTATTGGTATAGATTATAGTATTTTCTTGTCTTTACAGAATCTCTATATTTGAAGTTATGTCCTTTTTTCCCCAGTACTATTTATATTTCTTCTTTTATTTCCCCCATTGTTTGAGATTACGAAAATTTTGTCTAATTTATTTGTAACAGTGTTAATGTTGGTATTCCATCTTATGCTGCGCCCTACAACAATTTAAATAGCATTTGATTTAGAGATAAATATTTCTTAAAAGTATGCTAGTTAAAAAAAAAACGAAGAAGTATGCATGGTAGTATTGATTAAACTATGTGATCCTGATTGATGATTTCATAAATTTCTCCACTTCTTCTATGCTAATTAATCTATTTTTTTCTGCCTCTTCTGGGATCAGTGTTAAATAATTCCCTCCTCCAGTTTTTCCAATTATTTATTGAATTAAGCTTTAAGAAATACCTTAATTTTAGAAAATCATCTCTTATTTTTTTTCCATTTTCTTTTTTTAAAATTAGGTTAATTGGTAGTTTACTTTTTTCATAGAACCATGCCTTGGATTTATTGGTTCACTTATTTGCATTCCAAAAAACTTTTATTGAATCAACAATGTAAAATATTCCAGAGATCAAAATGTAAAATTATAGCATATATTGTTTATACTCCTTTTTTATATTTGTGTCATATATTTATTCAAATCTTTATTTGCTTTTGGTTCACTTTTAAAGTCATTGATTTCTACTTTTATTTTTACTGATTCCTTCTTACTGCTTCCTTTAGTTCGATTTTTAACTTGAGTTGGTTGCTTCACATTCATTCTCATTTGTTGCAAATAATTGTCTATGATATCTTAAAATTTATTATGTGTATTGTTTTCACTATTTTTTAAAAATATAATTCTACAGTTTTGGTATTTATTTCCTCTTCAACTCAAAATTTAGGTAAGGCAGTTGTATTTGCTAGTGTTTCTAGTGTGATGCCATTGTAATCCAGAAGTACCATCTGTATTATTCCTACTTTTTGTAATTTATTGATGTTTTCTTTAGTGCTGAATGGTTTGTGTGTGCACTTCCTGACTGTTTCTTGGGTACTTGTCAAAAAAGGTGTTACCTCATTTCAAGATATATGGTTTTGCTTTTTCTCAGTTTTTCTTTTCTGTCCCCACTTGGTTTACATGTTTTGATACTAAGATTTGGTATATAAAGGTTCTTAGCTGTTTATTTCTTTTTAGTTGGTTTCTTTTATCAATATGCAAAATCTTTATAATGCCTTCTCTTTGAATTTTAATAGTCTGATATTAATGTTGCTCTCATCTAAGTTTTGTTAGCATTTCTTGTTAGTATATCTGTCTCTGTACTTTTTTCCACCAATTTTCCTGCATTGTTTCGTTTCAGGAGTGATTTTTGATAAGTATATTCCTTAAGTTTGTTTTTTCTTTTCTTAACCCTGTATAAGGTCTTTTATTAACTAGTTAATTTAACCCACTCACATTTTTATTGTGATTACAGATATTTTGAGTCTTACGCTTGACATTTCATTTTGTATTTCATGTTAACCACAATTTAAAAGTAATTCTCTTCATTGCATTTTCTGTGTCTGTTGAATGGATTGTTTTGTCATTTTCCCCCCTTCCAATGGTTTAGATATTTACTGACATAATTAACCTAAATTTTAACTACACATATACAGTAGCGAAAATTATTCAGTATTTGTATCTGTTACCCAGCAACTCCACCCTTACCCTGGCACACCTACATGCACTGTTAGTTTTTCCTTTACTCTTTACTACTACATCCCATGTATACATCTGAGATATTACTTTAGATTATTTAGTTTAGTTTTATAATCAGTAGTTACGTGTCTTAATGTTTTTACTGGTGTCAGTGAAGTTTTCTGGCCCTAGAAACTAGTATCTCTTTCAGCCTTATTTTCCCCATGGCGCTTTATTGATAAGAAATACAGGAGTTCTTTGAATTTTTGAGGTAGGTGTGGGGTTGCTGGGTGACCGATGTAAATACTGCTTCTGAGTTCCTAGTCACTTCTGAAGTAGTGTTAGGGTTCTTATGCACGTCTTCATGTGGGTTATTCACAGTGTTTGCATGTAGGATATCTTCTAATTCCTTGAATGTATTAAACAACACTTTCCTGTTGCTGTCTCACATAAATAACATCTTGTTTGGGTATTAAATTGTTGTCACAATTTTTTCCCTTTAGTAATAAAGTGGCGGACAAACTTGTATTTTAGCAGTGGGTAACTCTTCCACTTTAAGGTTACATTCAATTGCTAAATACCATACTGAGCCCAATACTAGGCATGTAAAAGCTGAGTTAGAGTTTTTATGTGCCTTATAATTTCATAGTTACATATACTTGATCTTCTTTTGGTTTCAGAGGTACTTTAGAATATTCTAGTTCCTTATTTTCCTCATGACAGAGGAATATACAGTATTGTTACATTCTGGGAGCATAAAATTGTCTAGGAGACAGAATTTTCTATATAAAGTAATTAGACCTAGAATGCACTTGGCCCAAATGCTAATAAGAGGCTTTTCGGTTGCCTTCAAGAATGGAAGGAATTCCAAGCAATAGATGGAATGTTTGTGATTTTTCAATGTAGTTCCTCCTGAAATACAATTTTTTTGTATTACTTTAGAAAAATCAAAATCATATTTAAAAAAATAAGAGGTCAAGATCATATATTAAGAATAAAAAGTATCAGTATTAGTGATATAGACTAAATCCACCAGTTCAGAGAAAGAAGACAATAGTGAGGCTAGACTGTTAAATGAAAGGTGGCTCTAGATCTGAGGGTTTGTAAGAGGAAGTTGGGTGGCTGTTGTGACCCATGTGACCAACCCATGTGACCAACACTTTATCACAGAATTGTATACATTTTAGGCATTTGATAAGTATTTCTTTTATTTGGGCCACAGTAATAGCTTTTGTTTACTGAGTGTTTACATTATGCTGGGTACTAGATCAAGACTGTCTATACCATACAGACAAGGAAAAAGACACAGAAATAGCGTAGCTAGTGAGTGGTGGGGTTGGAGCTCTTAACTCTTGAACAGTTTTCTCTGAGCGTCCTCACTGATCACATGGAGACGAATCACTTTATTTATCTGACAGTGGCATCTGTGAAGATGCATCAAAATCTCAGAGAAACTTTAAACTGATACAAAAGTATAAAGTGGTATTATGCCAGTCATTAAAAAATAGGCACTCTACAGGCATACCTCAGAGGTATTGTGGGTTCAGTTCCAGGCCACCGGAGTAAAGTGAATATATATTTTTATTTTAAAAACTAATAACTTAAAACTGCCACACACAAAATGATTAAGTGAATATCACAATAAAGCGAGTCACAAATTTTTTTGTTTCCCAGTGCATATAAAATTTATGTTTGCACTATCCTGTAGTCTATAAAGTGTTTAATAGTATGTCTTAAAAAATGTACATACCTTAATTTAAAAATACTTTATTGCTAAAAAATGCTAACCATTATCTGAGCCTCCTGCGGGTCGTAATCTTTTTGCAGCGGTAACATCAAAGGTCACCGATCATAGATCATCATAACTAATAATAATGAAAAAGTTTGAGACACGGTGAGAATTACCAAAATGTGAAGCAGAGACACAAAGTGAGCAGGTGCTGTTGGAAAAAATGGCGCCGGTAGACTTGCTCGATGCAGGGTTGCCACAGACCTTCATTTATTAAAAAACAACAACAACAAAAAAAAAACCACCACCGTATCTTCTAAGTGCAATAAAGCAAAGCACAATAAACCAGAGTATGCATGTATAGCCTTGTGTTTGGTGCTCTGTAAACATTAATATATTTAACCTTAGGATAGCTCTGCAAGCAATAGGTGTTATCCCTCTTTTACAGAGACCACAGGCTTGGGTTTTTACAACTTGTCCCAAGACACAAAGCTTACTAAAGGCAGAGCTGGGATTGAAACCTGGGTCCATCTGGCACCACAAGTTCATATACCATGCTGTCTCCCTGTAGTTTTAGAGATGGGGTATATTTTCACTGGTTTAGAGCATTTCCATCAGTTTATTTACTTATTTAATCTCTTTTAGGAGTCCAGAAATTCACTGTAGTCTCTGATTGTTCATACAGTAGACAGATAGCTATCTTTCAGACTTGCTTAAGACAGGGTATCCAAGTTATTTCTCCAATTTCAGTTAGTCTCATAGATTTCAGTCTATGATCTTTGTATTTACATCCCAATTCTGAATTTGTCTTATTTGATTCAGGCTTTACATTTTAATAACAAAAAAGTGTTAACTTTGCTGTTTTGTACTAGCAGGATTATTTTCTACCCTTACTCTTGTGTTGTCTTTCAAAGATGAAAAATAGGGACCAAACACATTAAACATGAGGCAGATTAAGAACAGTTACTGGGGAATTGAGGATTCTTTTGGGATTACCAAAACTTGATTTGTCACCTTTGTTTTTTTAGTTATTGTGAGTTCCAGAGTTGTATAATCAGTGCTTGTTCTCTAATTGGAGATAATATGGGAAAGAGATGGTGAGCATGAACTGTCATCCAGGACAGGGAATGCTGACTGGTGTCCATTCCCTTATCGGCTAGGTAGTTAGCAGAAGTAAAATTTGACGTTTGGCAGTGATCCTTCTCAAGAAAACTGGAGCCCGTGAATGAGAAAGGATATCCCTGCACACGTAAATCTTCTGTTCCTTTAGGATTGTTTTTCTTAGTGCCTTTTTACTTAGATGGCTTGCAATGGAGGTGCACTTTACTGGCTAATCTTTTCCACCCCTTTTCTTTTGTTGGGATTAGTGCCAGAACAGATAAAGCCCAGTGTAAGCCAGCCTCAGCCTGCCAACTCTAATAACGGCACTTCCACAGCAACCAGCACTAATAATAATGCCAAGCGAGCCACAGCCAACAATCAGCAGCCGCCGCCGCAGCCACCGCCACAGCCACAGCAGCCGCCGCAGCCGCAGCCATCACAGGCCTTGCCTCGGTATCCGCGCGAAGTTCCACCTCGATTTCGCCACCAGGAACATAAGCAGCTTCTAAAGAGGGGTCAGCATTTTCCTGTCATAGCAGCAAACCTGGGATCTGCTGTTAAAGTGTTAAGCAGCCAGTCAGAGAGCAGTGCTTTAACAAATCAACAGCCACAAAATAACGGAGAGGTGCAGATCAGCAAAAACCAGTCAGGTGAGAGAAGGCATTTCTTACGAGACTCCAACTGTCATCATTAGCAGTGTAGCAAGTTTATAAACTCATGCCTGTTTGGTGATGTATTTGTATTCATCAATATCTGTGTTGTAAAAATAAGAATTCTCTATAGAAGTTATGAGTGGGGAATCTGAAAATGTTTCCTGTAGGTTAACTAGAGCTCTCCCTCCAGATCTTACCCATTTTAATATACAGCTTATAGATAAAATTGATTATAAGACTATAGCTAAAATTGAGCACCCCCCGACCAAGTTACGTGCTAAGCAACTGGGCACATTATTGCATTTAATCCTCAACAACCCTGAGAGGTGTAAGCTGTTCTTATCTCCACTTTTCAGTAGAGGAAACTGAGGCACCAAGACAGAAATGGCTTGAGATCAGTTACCACGTGCTGTAAAGAGACTACCATCCATGAAAATTCTGTTCAGAGCGCATGCATTTCAGTTATTGCCTCAGAATGGCTTTTCTCAGCTCAGTAATGATTGTGAGGCAGAAGATAAATCCAGTATGTGATTACAATTTTCTCAAAGCCCAGTTTGTTTTGATATGTTCTCACGACTGGCTTGTCCATTCACTTATTGAACTATTTTGACACTTTTACCACAAGTCATGTAGAGAATTGAGGATAATCAAGGTTCCCACACATGAAAACAGTAGCAGACTGGTAATGAACAGAGTCTCTAGAGCCAGATGGACCTGGTTTTGAAGTCCTAGCTCCACCATATACCAGAATGTGTGACCTTGGCAGGTTATTTAATTGTTCCGTGTGTTCAAGTCTCGTTTGAGCAGCCTTTCCTAACTATCCCAGGTAGAATATAGAATATTCACTTTCTACCTCTATGCTCTCTTATATATACCAGGAACTACTCTACATTGTAATATGGTATTTCACAGCTAATAAGTAGCAGAGCCTGCACTCACATCGAGATCTCTCTGACTCCAAAGCTATGTTCATAACAACCGTACTTTGCTTTGGCAGCATATTGGTAGTGATAGGTAAGGAGGAAGAGGACACAGATGTGATTTTTCTAGCATAGGTAATTAGAGAAGCACATGATTGGAAAGGATGCAAACTTAAATTATCAGCCCAAGTTAATACTTACTTCTGCTCCCCTACACACTTCTTGCATAAGCTTGGCCAAATCACTTATCTGACTGTCTTTGCTAATCTGTAAAGTGTAGTACCCAATCTATAAGGTTGCTTTAAGGATGATATTATGTGACATGTTAAAGCAGCTAGTTTAGTGCCTAATATTTAGGCACTGAATGAATTATCTTCCCTGAAACTTTTACCGAAGGACCTGCACTTTTCAGGAGGAAGAGTCTGGTTTAGATATGTTAGCTCTAATGCCAAGCAATTAATAATTTGGTTTGAAGTTCCTTTGGGAAGTCAGGTTGGAAGCAAAGCAGATGTACTGAGTCATCAGCATCATTGTGGTTAAAACCTAGGAGAGTTTATTTATACGACAAATGCTTGAGTACCTACTGCAAGCTAAGTAATAGTGGTATGATAATTAACAAACAGGAAAGTGGGATAGTAAATTTAGAAAATATATGTTGAATATGCTTTTTCAATTTGGGAAATGAAAGAGCAAAGCTGTTTTTGAAATGGAAACAATGGGAGTATAAGAATCTTATTTCTCAAAAATTGTTATGGGTCAAGAAACCCAAAAGTGTTATGGGTGTACATTCAGATGAAAAGAAAGCCTAAGATGTGGGCATAGGAAGAAGTCTTCAAAAAAAGGCTGAGAAGGAAAAATATCCCACCTGTTTCCTAAAACAACTTTACAAAGGTGGACTGCGTTAATGTGGAGGTTAAGATGGAAACAAGGAGGGTGCAGCAATCTGACTGAGGTTTAAAATTAAATCCCCACACAGCTAGAGAATGCAGAGGATGAAGGCAAAGCATTCTGCAGAAGAACCAGACTTGTGCTTTTGTCTTTTTTTAAACATTTATGAATCCCCCTTTAACAGCATAGTCACGTATTTACCTTAAAATATTTTTGTAGATGCTACTAGAAATGATAATAGAAACACTAGTCACATAATAGAGCATTGGGTGTCTGTGAATTAGGGAGGACTTCTTAGGTCTGTCCTGGCTCCTCAAGGGCTAATAATAATATAACAACAATAATAATAATAATATAGTGACTAACCCTTATGGGGTGCTTATGACCCACGCACTGTATTAACATGTTTAATTTTCATTTTGCAGATTAGAGAATAGCTTAGCAATCAGTGAAGAGCAACATACTGGACAGTACAAACAGCATGAACAATAGCCCAGAAACCCAAAAATTGCATGTTGTGAATTACATGTAGTTCAGAAATGTGGGAACATAATCTTAACTGTTTTGTCTGTTTGTACTTGTGTTTGGTTTTTCTGTTTCCTGAACAGAGATAAGTAATGGAATAGATTTGACATTTAAATTAATACATGCAATACATACATAAAAATTTACTTAAAAGTTTGCATGGTAAAGGTGAGGAGTTCTGGATACACTTCCCTTGTCCTCACAGAATGCATTTCTCATTTATTCACTGCAGTCAAGGAAGAGGGATAGTAATAGTACCTAGATGACATTAGGTATTTTCTAAATTAGAGGTCACACAAACTAAATGCCTTCATAGGCTAGCAGGTAAGTGGAGTAAAGGATGAAAAGAAGTAATGGGAACTGTGGTAAATGTATTAATTTTGTACCCTGCCTGACTACCTTTACGTTCTCATTTTAAGTTTTTAGAACCCTGTGCTGGTCAAACCACACAACTCTGCAGGCTGATCTGCCAGTTTGTGGCTGTGCCTCAAACACTTAGTGATGGTTTCAGTCATCACTGAAGGACCTCTCTTTTGCAGTTGATTTCTTAGAGCCTTAAGGTATCAGGCCTTGCTACTCCCCCAAAAAACCCTTGAATTGGGGGGCCTGAAGGCTATGTGATAAAGGATTTGGGGGGACTTATGCTTAACAGGGCCGGCAGCAGTATTGTTCTTATGGGCCAGAGTGTTCCAACCCACATTTTTATCATCCAGCAGACATGACACATACAGAAAAGTTAAACAAATAGATTCAAATCCATCCGTTATTAGTATATTATATATACATACATATGCACACGTGTGCACAAATGTTCATTGCACTTCACCTTTAATACTTCCACAGGTAATTTCTTAAAGAATAAGGATAGTCTTCTATACAACCATGATACCACAGTCACCGTTAAGCAGAAGAGGGATATTTTCAGCAATATCCTGTGATACGTAGTTCATGTTCACATTTTTGCAGATGGTACCAAACATGTCTTTGTTTATAGTGTGATATCATTTATATAAAATATAAAGCTTGCAAAACAACATATTTTGCTTATGAATGAACTCAAATATAGCATTTTGTGTGGTTACCACTCAGTTACCTACTGTAGAAGAAAGGAGATGTAATCAAGAGAGGGGTACACAGGAGTTTTCTATTATATTAGTAGCATATTTCTTAAGGTGAGGGGTGTGTGAGTGTTTTTATATTACACTATAGATTTTCCTATGTTTCAATTTTTTTAAGAAACAAAGTTTCCAGAGATGCTTAAAGATTAAAATACTGTCCCTCCACCTGTGCTCTTAACTGTCTTTTCGGTATAGTACACATCCTCGCTGTCCTGTAACTTGCACTTCTTGCTCTCAACTTGTCCCATGGTCTGTGAACGTAGTCAAGTCTTTATAATCTTTAAAATAAATTCCTTTAAACTCCCATTCTCTTGGGGCTATTGTAGAATTTCTCTCTACTTTTAGAGTTCTTAAAAAAATAATCTATACTTGGAATCTCGAATACATCACTTCATTCCTCTGTAATCTGGCTCCTGCTCGCTTGAGTAAAGTAGCTCTGACTAAGGGCACTGACCTTCTGTGTGCCAAATCCGGACTTTTTTTATTTTTCATTGTGGTTAAAACACAGACTTTTCCATTCTTATCTTAATATATATCTACATTTTTTTTTATCATTGACCACTTCCTCCTTTTTAAAGCTCTTTCATTCTTTCATTTTTCTTTGACCAGTTTTCAGATTTTATTCCCTCCCATGGCTTTGTTTCATCTCTCTCCCCAGTTTTAGGTTCCATGTCTTCTGGATGTCTTCAGCTGATGTTGGGCCCTTCAAACTCAACATGTCCAGAATCGAACTCACTATCTTGCCACATAACCAGTTTCTCCTTCTGGATCCCATTGCTCAAAAGGTCGGCAACCCCATTCATCCAGTCACCCATCTAGTACTCTTAATCATGCTTAACTCTCCTTCTTCTTCATGTCTACAGGCCACTGGTTTATCATGCCCTGCTGATCTTAACTCCAGAACATCTCTCAGCTTTCCTCTCTCCTCTGCACTGCTGCCACCATTGACCTGGTTCCGACACTCACCACCTGGTCTAGAGCGACAGCCCTATGAATGTCTTCTGTAGTCGCCTCCCCACGGTCCCTACCCCAGAAACCAGTCATGGTCCATACATTGCATTTGGCTGTGGTATTGCATTTGTCTTCTTTAACCTGCCATGCCCGTTCATTTACATGTTATCTGTGGCTGCTTTCCAGCTACTATGGTAAGTAGTTGCCACAGAGGCCATCTGGCTGGCAAAACCTAAAATCTTTGCTAATTGGACCTTTACAGAAAACGTTTGCCACCCCTGGACTAGAGGCTAGAATAACTAAGGATACTTTTTTTTTTTTTTTTTTTTTTTTTTTTGGCTGCGTTGGGTCTTCGTTGCTGCACACAGGCTTTCTCTGCTTGCGGTGCGCGGGCTTCTCATTTTAGTGGCTTCTCTTGTGGAGCACGGGCTCTAGGCGCGTGGGCTTCAGTAGTTGTAGCTCGTGGGCTCTTGAGCACAGGCTCAGTAGTTGTGGCGCGCGGGTTTAGTTGCTCTGTGGCATGTGGGATCTTCCCGGACCAGGGCTCGAACCCGTGTACCCTGCATTGGCAGGCAGATTCTTAACCACTGCACCGCCAGGGAAGTCCCTAAGGAAACATTTTTAACTTTCTCACTCAAGTACTGTTTGAAATTGTGCATCTAAGGTTCTCTAATATTCCCAATGTTAACAGTTCATACTTCCTGGAAATACTATAAAACCTAAATACTGTTAACTTCTGAAGGTTTTTCTTTTGGGTGAGATTGGAAGTCTTTAAGGCAGAAAGCACATATTTAGCCATTTTGTTACATGATACATATTTAATTAGAAAATTGTATGAATTTTCCTGGATCTAAATTCTTCCTGAATGAATTATGCAGTTCCCTTGAATTATCACCAGTCTTTGCTCTACCCCACATATCTTCTTTCTGAATAGGTGCTACGTAATGCACTGCTATGTCCTTTTTTTTTTTTTTTTTTTCTCCTTTGGCCATGCCTCATGGCTTGCGGGATCTTAGTTCCCCGACCAGGAATTGAACCAGGGCCCTCGGCAGTGAAAGCGCAGAGTCCTAAACGCTAGACTGCCAGGGAATTCCTTTTTTTTAGTATTCTTTTTGAGGTATGGTACTAGAGCTGCCCTCAGTCTTCCAAAGGCAGTTTTGTGTGAGAGTAGGATGCTGATGATATTTTGGATTTCATATGTTTCTCAGTTAAGTGCAGTCTTCCAAATCTTAGTTTAAAATTTGTATTTTACATTACACAGTAATACTCAACTGTCCCCTTTCCTCCCATTTCCTGGAAAAGTGTAATTACCATCTTCTACTTAATGATGTTTCTATATGTTTGTCTTCCAAATCATTTGTAATGATGGCTTTTGGCTTCCTTACGTGTAAGGGAAATATATTATTTGACTTCTTCCAATTCTGAAGTAGTCTCCGACTCTGAAATGTTTTAATCGTGATTGCTGAGGAGTCCTGCACTTTTTATAATTTTAGTTAGGCTGATAGTCTCCCCACCCCCACCCCGACTCCCTGCTCCTCTCCCCTACTCGTAGATTTTTATTTTTCTATCTAAGCTGCAGTGTTTTTCATAACAAAAATGTCTCTGTGATCCAGCCTTGGTAAATGCAGTTTTTGGGATAGCCTTTTAATTTAGGTTTTTGGGAAAGTGTCAAGTAGGTTCCAGATTAAAAATGGAATTTTAGCTAATAATTACCGATGGCATCTCTTATTTTCCTAAAATGCATGGGGGTACACGGCAAAAGGCAAATTTAGAACATTACCACCTCCAAACTAGGTCATGACCAGATTGTGAGAGAAAGTTTCACTAACATTAAAGGTGATAGAATTGGTTTGCCAAGTGTATTCTGCTGCTTTCTGGGGCTTTTTGCTTTTGATGTATTTGGTCATTAAAAAAAAAAAAGAAAAACTTTAAGTAGTCAAATCTCTGTTTTTTTTTCATGGTTTCTTTTATGTATAAAAAATTCTCATTCACAAATAACTTATTGGTTTCGTCTTAACGCTGAATCATATGGAATTGTTTTTGGTAGGTTGTCCATTTAAAAAAATCTTTATAAAGTATTGAATATCCTTTTTGCTGATTTAAAATGCTAACCGTTGACATATGACCTTAGATAATATACTTGGGGCTGCTTCTGGATTACTTTTTCTGTTCAATTGAAGTTCTCATGTACTCTGGTAGTACAGTGCTATTTAACTGTTACATGATAACAAAGAGTTTTTTTAATCCTCTTATTTGTTTTACGTGAACTTTTAAATCACTTTAATCAAATTACAGACTCTTGTTAGTTATTTTTTTATAATTGAATTAAACTTAAAAGAAACATTGTTATATATTCCTATTGAGGAACAAGTTTCCATACTTAATCAAGTTGTCTGCTATGGCCTGCAGTAAAGTTTAATCATATATGACTTTTAAAGTATTTATGTTAGCTTTATTCCAACTTCCCTTATAGTTTTTTATTTTTTGGCTGTGTTGGGTCTTCATTGCTGCGTGCGGGCTTTCTCTAGTTGCGGCGAGCGGGGCTACTCTTCGTTGTGGTATGCGGATTTCTCATTGTGGTGGCTTCTCTTGTTGAGGATCACGGGCTCTAGGCGCACGGGCTTCAGTAGTTGCAGCACGCAGGCTCAGTAGTTGTGGCACGCGAGCCCTAGAGCACGCGGGCTTCAGTAGTTGCTGCACGTGGGCTCTAGTTGTGGCACACGGGCTTAGTTGCTCCGTGGTATGTGGGATCTTCCGGGACCAGGGCTTGAACCTGTGTCCCCTGTATTGGCAGGCGGATTTTTAACCACTGCGCCACCAGGGAAGTTCCCCAACTTCCTTTATAGTTTTTGTGGCCATTACAATTAGGATCTTTTTTCATCCCATTTTGCTGTAGTCCATGAGATGATGATGATGATGGCTTGATTGTTTTAGATTTGGAGAAAAGTGGATGGATTTGGGACTTCGTGATGTTTTGGATTTGCTATGCACAGGAAGGAATCAAGGAGATAAATGTTAGGTTTTAGGAAACTTACTGAGATGAGGAAAACTAAAGCAAAGAAGCAGGATTGTTTTTTTCCTTTGGGAGGAGGCACCTGTAGGGGTATGAAATCTAGGAGCTGGCATCCTTTTTGAGATATCTAAATGGAGATTTAAAGTAAGCAATTTCTTATATGATTTCTAATTTTGTTCTTCATGAGGGAGGCATGGTGGAATGACATGTGCTTTAGAGATAGGACTGAAAAATAATGATAATCACTGATACACATTAATTAATGAAAATAATGGTCCTCATTAAGTACCTAATCTGGATCAGATATGGTTCAAAGCACTTTTAATTATTAATCATTTAATCCTCACAACTGTGTGAGATAGGTACTGTTACTATTCCCACTTTACAGATGAAGAAACTAAGGCACAGAAAGATTGAGGATCTTACCTGTGGTCACATAGCTGGTAAATGGCAGAGTGGCTTTTAAACCCAAGCAGGCTGGCTTCAGAGTTTTGCTCTTAATCGCTACACCAAACAGCCCTTCATGGAGCACTTATTTGAAACCGGCACTGAGCTACATACTTCGCATATGACAGTAGGTTAACTAAACAACCAGGTAAAGAAGTACGTACGTACCGTTTGTATCCCCATTTTGCAGGTTTGGTCATACAGCTACTACATAGAGTCCAGACTTGAACCTGGGTATCTCTAGAGTTCCAGCCATGTTCTGAGCCACCTTGCTTTTTTACCTAATGATGAATCTTGCCTTTCTTATCTTATTTTCTACAACCTTTGAGCCTCAGTTTCCTCATCTGTGAAGTGAAGGTAATGCCTGTGCTCTAGGGTTGTTTCAAGGATTCAGTGACAGCATTGCACATAAAGCACATGCTCCAGAGTGAGTGCCAAATGATGTTGCTGACAGTGCAGGTGCTGGTCTGTTGATTTGCTTTTACCCAGTTAGACTGAGTGACATTTTAGTATCCTTTATTTCATGAGAAAAATCCTCCTCATTGGCACTGAAAGATGGAAAGCTTTACTTGGCAGCTTAAAACTGCCAAATGATTCTTAATCAGAGAGCAGAAGTCAGAGTCAACAGAACTTTAAAGTATATATCTGTATATCTATATTTGGTGAGTTATGTATACATTTTTGGTCTCTGTCTAGTCCTTTTTTTTGCTACTCTTTCTAGCTCATCACCTTTTGCTGCTTAACAATTGTGCTTTGAGAGAAAATGATGCAAGATAAACCTGGTTTTCCATATTAGCAATACTCTTATAGTGAGTGACACTTAACTTTCTGGGCTTACAATGCCTGGTGGTTGGTTCATTGCATCTGGGACATGACTTGAGCATATGTATTACTTAGAAACACTACATATGATTCTGATTAGTACTGTAGTAGAGAACTACAACATGAGCAACCTGCTAGGGACGGTCTAAAGGCGAACATCTTATGCAGGTTAATATTTCTGAGGATTTCTAACTACCAGATCCTTAAACTGAATGAGAGTAATGAATTTGGGAAAGCATTAGAAGCACTAAAACTGCCTGCACTACATGCAGTACAGTAACTAGAGGATAACATCAGTACATAGCAGTAAGGCTAAGATAGGGTTATGTGACTAGTCATTAATGTCTTCAAATGTCAGAAGTTGATTTTTTAATCATAACTTTGATCTTCAGCATATCAACCATTTTTCTGTTGTCTTCTAATAAACGTGGCTATTAAGGCATTTTTATGAAGGAGAGTAGAACTAAAATTATTTTTACTTGCATGCAGTAGTTTTCAGATTGAAAATGAACACTAATGAAATGGAAATAAAATGGAAAAGGCTTTATAATTCTTATAAACTTGTTGTAATACCCAAAACAGTTGTGTGAAAAAACTATTCTAAAAAAGTGTGGCTAGAAAAGGATTCCTGATAGACTTCTAATACATTTTATCAAGTTTGGCCTGTTCACTTGTCCTTAACCATGTATATCCCAGCCCTTCTTTCCCATGTTGGGCCTCCAAGCCTGGGTTGCTCCATTATCCTAATACATCATTACTACCTTGTCCTTCCTGACTCCAGATTCTTTACTTGCTGAGATGTTAACAATTCACTCATTCAAATATTTATTGAGGAACTCTTATGTTCCAGGTACTGCTCTAGGCTCTTGGAATAACATCAGTGAACAAAGCAGCAAAATTCCCTGCCTATGTGGAATTAATTATTGGGTATGGAAAATTGGTGGCTGAGATATATAACCGATGCCTTCGTAATTATACTGCCAAGTATTATATCTTGTTGATGTTGAGGAGCCACGTACATTTATAATATATTCATCAGTTTTCCAAACATTTCATATGTTTTTGTGCTTCTCCTTTATTCTAGATATAAACCACAATACTTCAGGATCCCATTATGAAAATTCGCAGCGGGGACCTGTGTCTTCTACAAGTGACTCTAGCACAAACTGTAAGAATGCTGTTGTAAACGACTCGCCTGAAAAAGAAGCATGGCCCTCAGTCCCTGGCAGTGATCTAGAGTTGGCTTCAGAATGTGTGGATGCTGATTCTGCCTCCAGTTCTGAATCAGAGAGAAACATCACTGTCATGGCTTCAGGGAGCACAGGTGGTGAAAATGATGGCCTTCGGAATAGCACTGGACTTGGATCCCAAAACAAGTTTGTGGTCGGTAGCAGCAGCAATAATGTGGGCCACGGAAGTAGTACTGGGCCCTGGGGTTTTTCCCATGGAGCCGTAATAAGCACATGTCAGGTCTCTGTGGATGCTCCTGAAAGCAAATCAGAAAGTAGCAACAATAGAATGAATGCTTGGGGCACTGTAAGTTCTTCATCAAATGGAGGGTTAAATCCAAGCACTTTGAATTCAGCTAGCAACCATGGTGCCTGGCCAGTGTTAGAGAACAACGGACTTGCCCTAAAAGGGCCTGTAGGGAGTGGTAGTTCTGGCATCAATATTCAGTGCAGTACCTTAGGCCAGATGCCTAACAATCAGAGTATTAACTCTAAAGTGGGTGGTTCTTCTACCCATGGTACCTGGGGAAGCCTTCAGGAAACTTGTGAATCTGAAGTAAGTGGTACACAGAAGGTTTCATTCAGTGGTCAACCTCAAAATATTACCACTGAAATGACTGGACCAAATAACACTACTAACTTTGTGACCTCTAGTTTACCAAACTCCGGTTCAGTACAGAATAATGAACTGCCTAGTAATACAGGGGCCTGGCGTGTGAGCACAATGAATCATCCTCAGATACAGGCTCCGTCGGTTGTAAATGGCACTTCCCTTTCTCACCTTAGCAATGGAGAGTCAAAAAGTGGAGGCTCTTACGGTACTACATGGGGTGCCTATGGTTCTAATTACTCTGGAGACAAATGTTCAAGCCCTAATGGCCAAGCTAATGGTGACACTGTGAATGCAACTCTAATGCAGCCTGGCATAAATGGGCCTATGGGCACTAACTTTCAAGTTAACACAAATAAAGGAGGAGGTGTGTGGGAGTCTGGGGCAGTGAATTCCCAGAGTGCATCATGGGGAAATGGTGCAAATTCTGGAGGAAGTCGAAGAGGATGGGGAACTCCTGCACAAAACACTGGCACTAATATACCCAGCGTGGAATGGAGCAAACTGCCTAGCAATCAGCATTCCAGTGACAGTGCAAATGGCAATGGTAAGAAGTTTACAAACGGATGGAAATCTACTGAGGAAGAGGATCAGGGTTCTGCCACATCTCAGACAAATGAGCAAAACAGTGTGTGGGCCAAAACGGGAGGTACAGTGGAGAGCGAAGGTAGTACAGAAAGCACTGGACGCCTTGAGGAAAAAGTAACTGGGGAAAATCAGAGTAGAGATAGAAGGAAAATTGATCAGCACACATTACTCCAAAGCATTGTAAACAGAACTGACTTAGATCCACGTGTCCTATCCAACTCTGGTTGGGGACAGACTCCTATTAAGCAGAATACTGCCTGGGATACCGAAACATCACCTAGAGGGGAAAGAAAGACTGACAATGGGACAGAGGCCTGGGGAAGCTCTGCAACACAGACTTTTAACTCAGGGGCATGTACAGATAAGACTAGCCCTAGTAGTAATGATACCTCATCTGTATCGGGGTGGGGAGATCCCAAACCTACTCTGAGGTGGGGAGATTCCAAAGGCTCAAACTGCCAGGGGGGATGGGAAGATGATTCTGCTGCTACAGGAATGGCCAAGAGCAATCAGTGGGGGAATTGCAAAGAAGAGAAGTCTGCATGGAATGATTCGCAAAAGAACAAACAGGGATGGGGTGATGGACAAAAATCAAACCAAGGTTGGTCCGTTTCTGCCAGTGATAACTGGGGAGAAACTTCAAGGAGTAACCATTGGGGTGAGGCTAATAAGAAATCTAGCTCAGGAGGTAGTGACAGTGATAGGTCCGTTTCTGGTTGGAATGAACTTGGTAAAACTAGTTCTTTTACTTGGGGAAATAACATAAATCCAAATAATTCATCAGGATGGGATGAATCTTCTAAACCGAATCCTTCCCAGGGATGGGGAGATCCTCCAAAGTCTAATCAGTCTCTAGGTTGGGGAGATTCGTCAAAGCCAGTCAGTTCTCCAGACTGGAACAAGCAACAAGATGTCGGATCTTGGGGAATCCCATCAGCTACAGGCAAACCTCCTGGTACAGGCTGGCTGGGAGGACCTATACCAGCCCCAACAAAAGAAGAAGAGCCCACAGGCTGGGAGGAACCATCCCCAGAATCCATACGTCGCAAAATGGAGATCGATGATGGAACTTCAGCTTGGGGAGATCCAAGCAAATACAACTACAAAAATGTGAACATGTGGAACAAAAATGTCCCAAATGGCAGCAGCCGTTCAGACCAGCAAGCACAGGTACATCCGTTGCTCCCATCTGCAAGTGCCATCTCAAACAAAGAGGCAAGCAGTGGCTCTGGTAAGTTTTTATTTTATGGAGTCTGTGTTACAAAGTACTTCACAGTGTTGTGAACCTTGTTTCAAGTTACTGTTATTATAAAATTTGTTTAACGGAGAATTTGGATGTGCACACAAAGCTTTTTTTTTAAACTCTAATCCAGAAGAAGTTTATAGGGAAGAAAATTATGGGGAAGGTGTTTACCATCAGGGAACAGAGCTCTGCCTTTGGCAGTGTTGGCTGTGAATCCCACATACTCCGTTCTCTATTAGGAATGCTGTAGAAGGCAGAATTGGAAAAGTGATGTCAAGCTGGGATGCTGTACACTTTTTTCAGTTCTTCTGAGTCAAGCCATCACGTTTTGGTTTTATTATTTGACTAAAATATCCCCAGAAATAAAACAAGTATCTGATAAGCACAGTGCTCTCTAAAAAACTAGGTACTATATTTGGCCTTAGAAGGAATTTTCTTAAGTAGGCGTGAAATCTAAGTCTATTGGATATAGCATGTATGTATGTTTGCTTAAAACATTTAATAATATCTTTCTGGTATATTCCACTTTCGTCTTATAGCAAGGAACTAATTCCTATCCTCTGCAAATTATCTTGACAATGGCATTTTTCATTAGTTGTCACTGAGATGTGTTGTCTTTGTTAATGGAGGTTTTATTGAATAATAATCCCATTGGATGTGCAGACAGAAGTGTTTTCATGAACTAACCTTTCGGCACCGAATTTTTTTTCTGAGTATTATTAATTTAGATATAATTCTTAGAAAAAACAGGTATGTATCTAAGGGGAAGGCTGTTTTGGTTCTTTTAAACAATGTGTTTATGGCTTGGCTTTGCCTTGCTTTGGACAACCTAATAAAAAAATTTTAAGAAGCATTGTTCAGCATGTATAAAAGTAGGATGCCTACCTATTATTAGTCTTATAGTAAATTGCCTTTTCCAGAACAGTGATGTTGAAAGGTTGTACGTATAGTAAAAATTTTATACACGTACTGTATCCAGCTTGATCACCTGCTTTATTAATTCACTAGGTTTGACTCAGAATGACTTGACTCTTCCAGGAGTTAAATTCATCTTCAAAGGAGGATGACTTGCCATAATTAAGGTTATTCAAAAGAATTTGCTGTACACCCAGAGGGCAATTCTGAAAGAAGAGGTGAAAAAACAATTCATACCATATAGTTAAATTATAATAGTGGGAAATTGTCTTCTTTACATAAAACAGATGCCATCCTTTCTGCCTGTCACAACATTATTATTTAATACATAAATGTGAAGGTCTTCTTTTGTTCCCTAAGTATTCCTTATTGCCCCTACCGTGTGCTGATGACTTCTTTTCCCACACTTTCTAAAGGCTGGGGTGAGCCCTGGGGTGAGACTTCTACTCCAGCCACAACTGTGGATAATGGTACTTCAGCATGGGGTAAACCCATAGACAGTGGTCCCAGCTGGGGCGAACCCATTGCTGCGGCATCCAGCACATCCACGTGGGGCTCCAGCTCTGTTGGTCCACAAGCATTAAGCAAATCTGGTAAGTTATTGATAATTCCTAGTTTCCGTTTTGTAGCAGTGGTGATCTCATTGACTATAATTAAGTAATTGGATAATGCTTATGTCATTGATAATGTATCCATGTATTATCATACTAGATGATTTCACTATTTGTTTGGCTCTTTGAACTTGTTAATGTGGTGTGCTTTTTTACCTTTCTGAATTTTCCTATCTTTTCTTTTTCTTAGAAGGGTATAACTATTCATGATTTGCATGTACTTCACCAAATCTAAATTATATTTCACCAAATTGGATTATTTAGAAATAGTCAAGCAACTTTCATGCTATCCAGCACGAGAGACTGAGTATAATAGTCATGGGGACACATGTCCAAACTTTCAGACTCAGGTTCCAGATAATTCCCTGAATATTACACAGAAAATGAACAGAGTTCAGGAAGGAACCTCAATATTCAGATGAACATTGTCACTATTCCCATAGGAATTCCAAAGGCCGAGCATAGAGATGAAATACTTTCTGCTTTTGACTTGCTATACTTTTGGGCCATTCTCCTTAAGAATATGTATTAAAATTAATTTTTTAAAATTCTGTTCATCCTCTTGGCCCTGTGCGTCACCATGCAGCTTGCTAAGCAAGTACGAACAAGAATGCCACCGATGTCCCATGTTTAGGAGCCCTCTGATTTGTAAAAGCATGGCAGGTGTTTTATTGAAAATTTTAATAAAAATAAATTCTTGTTTAATGTAGCTTTTAGCTCAGCGTATAACATACGTTTTTGCCATGCAGATCTGGTAAGGGAGCTAAAAGAGGGTTTTTTAGGTTCTCCCCCTGCTCTGCCTGCTTAATGAATGCTCAGCCTCCAGAAAGAATTGTTTGATTAAAGCATGTTTCTCTTTATCACAAATCCACAATCAGGGCCAAAATCTATGCAAGATGGCTGGTGTGGTGATGATATGCCATTGCCTGGAAATCGCCCCACTGGCTGGGAAGAGGAAGAGGATGTAGAGATTGGAATGTGGAATAGTAATTCATCTCAAGAGCTTAATTCATCTTTAAATTGGCCACCATATACAAAGAAAATGTCATCGAAGGTAAACATTTCAAGGGCAAAGCCCTTGAAACTTTAAATTCCAAAGGTAGTTTACCCACAGAAAATTAATGTTCTGCCTACCCGTTTTTGGCAATCAGTATAGTCCGCGCAGTCCCCAACTTAGGTAGAACCTCTTGTATGGGCAGCCACCTAGAAAAACATAAGACTACAGGAACTTCCTTTCTCCCCACTGCTACAGCTTGGGATTTCTCTCCTCCTCCCCCTCCACCAGTGCCGCCTGGGACAACCCCTCGCCCCAGGGGGGTGCCTGCAGTGCTGAGGATGAAGAGAAGGGCAGATCTCCATGTCGACTCTTTCCATCCCACTGCCAGTTCGTCTCCCATTCCACCTCCTCACCTGGAGTCCCCGACCTCCCCATTACCCAGAGTTACCGTCCCCCTTACTCATCCCCCATCTTTGTCCCTTCTCTACCCTGAAAGGTCCTGTGACAGAAATCCCTAGGAATGAGTAGAGTTTTGTTTTGCTTTTAAATGTGGGCAAATCTTATCCCAAACCTGGCTGTTCATCAGAACTGTATGGCATTTGTTTAAAAAGTATAATTTCCTATACCCTAGGCTACTGTTCTTTTGGAAATTGGACCAAGTTTCTTGTCCTAAACAAGCTCTCTGAATGTTTCTGATGCAGAGCCAGGTTTGAGAACACTGGTGTCAGATTTTCTTGGGGACCATTTTGAAAATATGTGCCTAGTCCCCCAGGTGATTCTAATATATCCTCTCGACCCTATTTGAGAACAATTTCTTTTTGAAGGACCTTAGAAGTCAAATACCCAGTAGCTCACTGCCAGGGTCCCTCCCTTTTAATCCTGGGATTCTAAGTCTAGGACCTGCCATTTTCATTTTTAAAATTTTTCATTTGGCTGAATTTGCCTATTGCCTCACCGTATAGCTTATGAAGTGCTTTCCCATATTTTACATAAATCATTTGATCCTCATAACCTTCTGAGATAGAACACTAATGAGGAATTTGAGACTGGAAAAAGTGGTGACTTGCCCAGAGTTGCATAACTAGTAAGTGAAAGAGCAAGGACTTAAGTTTAGGTCTTCCAATTCCAAACCCTGTGTTCTTCCCACTGGACCATGCTGTTTTGTGACTTTGTCTTTCCTTACAGGGTCTGAGTGGCAAAAAAAGGAGAAGGGAAAGGGTGTGTAGCCTTTTTACTCTTTCTCCTTTGTTTCTACTAGTAAAAATCTTTTAGAAAGCAACTGCAAATATTTATTTAGCCTCTGCTGTGTGCCAGGTACTGTGCTTGGTGCTGGGGGTTCAGAAACACTAGGATAAGAGCATACCTTCAAGGAGCTCAGGGTCTAGTATGGGGCATTAAGAGTTGCTCTAAGGAGTGTTAGCTTGAATTTGGAAGATGCCTGGGGGTGGGGTGTGTTAGGGAAAGTGTTAGCCTGATGTTACTAAAATACAGAATTTTAGGGAAGAGGTGACAATCTAATCTGTAGTTAGATTAGGGGCAGATACCACAGTGTTTTCAGTAACATGCCAGAGAATTTGAGCTTTATTTTGTATAAAATATGGAGCCAATCAAATTGAATAGAAGGCAACATCAGTTTGGTTTTTAAAATTAATTTCTTTAAAGAAAGCTAACCAGTGATAGTATGAAAGATAAATTGGAACAGAAGAGAGACCAGAGTTAGTGATCTTAGTTAGGAAGCTTCTGCATTCATTCTGGTTAGAAAGGACAGCATGAATTGGGAAGGAAGAATAAATGTTTAGTAGAAGGGATTGTTGTGAGAGACATTTGGAATAAAAGAGACAGGTCTTGGCAACCAATTAGGCACGGGGTGGGGGTGAAAAAGGAAAAGGAATCAAAGCCCACTTCAGAAACCTTGGAAAGGGTTAGATGCTTGCTTCAGAGACCTGCAGTTAGGGGGAAATTACAAAGCTGTGTTCTGTTCCACAGTCAGAAGGAATAGGTAGTAGCAATGGGAAAGGGAAATGAAGGCAACAAACTGAGAATGGTTCTGTGATCCTCACGTTAATGGGAGACCTTGGTCTCTATGGCTTCCAGCCTCCCTATCTACCAGACTGTTAATCATGGACCATTTATTCTCTCAAGTCATGTCTCCAAGTAGTTTCCGTACCTCCCATACCCTAATCAGCCGCAGAAAGCCAACACCAAGTAGGAGGAATCCCAGCTTTAGTTGCTGCTGGGGATATTGTGTTCTTGGCAGCATAAATTGGAATTTTTAAAATACTCTTTCATATGGAAGCATATGGTGTTTTTTCAGTACAGTGCACATAGCATAATTAAATTATGGGTTTAATTGGTTTCTTTGGACTAACCTGAAACCTGGTGACTCTTCTTACTTTGGTTTTGTGTGAGAATTCTACAAATCCAAATTATAATTAATCTTTTAGGACACAGTTCATTTATAAATTGGAAACTGTCTGATGAACAGTTCTCCATTATCCAGAGGACCTTTTTACTTTTTGTGGGTCATCAAGGCCCTTTGCTTCTGTCTTTTCCTTCTGACTGCTTGCCTTTAGAGATTTCTCTGTGCATTACAGCTATACCAGAGGACTGGAGCAAAGGAAGTTGAAAATCAAATAAGTTGATTTTTAATTATGAACAACTCTGTGAGAAGAGTTGGTTGGAGGAGAAATTTATTGGCTAAAAGTGAGAGTTGGGAATTGTCTTGAAGTTTTATTAATCCATCACTATACCCAGATAAATAGAGATGGCCATGGCATCTTTCTACTCTTTTATTTTACAAAGGGAATGATGAAAGGTGGAAACAAACAAGAAGAAGCATGGATAAATCCATTTGTTAAACAGTTTTCAAATATCAGTTTTTCGGTAAGTATGTTTTTTTGGCAACCTCCTCCCCTTTTAATGGTGATCTGTAGACTTACCCTAATGTCATTTTTTTGTTTTCTTAAATAATTCTTTTGAGTCCTTATGAATATGCTGAGGTTAGAATAAAATTTTCCATGAGGTCTTCTTTATTTTTACAGTTTTAGCTAAAAACATTGTTCACGTATCTTTTTTTTTCACGTCTTATTTTTTAAAATATTTTTTTATCATATTAGGCAGTGAAAAATGAAGTTTTAAGATCCACTTAAATTTCACAAATAAGGAAATAAAGTAAAATTCTTCACTTTTAATTTATTTTCATTGGTAAGTTAAGGTCTACTAACATGCTACTTTTTCCTTCTTCAGAGAGACTCACCAGAAGAAAATGTACAGAGCAATAAGATGGACCTTTCTGGAGGTACGAAAAAATTAAATCAGTTTGAGTTTTATATTCATCATTGATGGAGAAACTTACCTGACAATGATGCTACTAAAAGAGCACTGACCTTGACCAGGAGAGGGAGACCTGGGTTTCTGTTTCAGTGTTCCTGTTCTCTCTAACGTACATTAGAATGTGGGGATTTTATGAGTTAGTGTGCCTTTTAAAGTGTAAATCACTGTGCAGATCTAAGGTAGTGGTACGGTTAGTCTTTGGTTACCTCAGATTTAGTCCTGTCAAGAATAAGTTATCCAGGGCTTCCCTGGTGGCGCAGTGGTTGAGAGTCCGCCTGCCGAGGCAGGGGACACGGGTTCGTGCCCCGGTCCGGGAAGATCCCACGTGCCGCGGGGCGGCTGGGCCCGTGAGCCACGGCCGCTGAGCCCGCGCGTCCGGAGCCTGTGCTCCGCAACGGGAGAGGCCACAACAGTGAGAGGCCCGCGTACCGCAAAAAAAAAAAAAAGAATAAGTTATCCAGGTTGAGTGATATAGTCTTAATTTAGGGAACAGTGTGTACAAAGACCCAGGTATATGATAGAGATATCTTAAACCATGCTGGAGAAATGGCAAGTAGTTCCACGTAATGGAAGAAGAAATATAAATTGGTTGTGGTGGTGGGAGTGTGGTGACGGTAAAAGCTTTACCTAGGTGAGGTTGCTAGAAAACTCGGTAGGTGCTAAATCATGAGGAGCTTGGGTGTCTGAGCTTTATTCTGAAAGTATGGGATTAAAGAATTTTAAGCCAGGAGAATGAAATGATTTGGTTTTATGTTTTACAAAAATAATCATGGCTGTAGATTGAAAATATCTTGGGACAGAAAACATTGGCAGCAGAGGAAGACTAAAAGATACTAAACATAGCAAAACCAGTTAGAGCTATGTTGCTATAGCCAGTGAGAACTTTCAAAGCTCTAAACTAAGACAGTTGGTGGGAAGAATCTTAATTCAGTGGAGATATAGGAATTAGAATCAATAAAAGTTGACAACTGGCTTGAATCGATTTGCTGTGGAGGATGAGGGTGAGGGTGTGGTAAAGGATAATTCCCAGCTTTCTTGCCTGGACAGTTTAGTATGTGGCCCTGTTGTTGTTGTATTAGTCTGAGTCCAGGCAGAAGAGAGAAACTACATAGTAGTTTGAACAGGGGAAGTTTGATACAAATGTAAAGAATCACCATTAGACTCACGAGGGATTGGCTAGGAAGAGGAAATGACGAGACTCCTCAAGAATATATGAATATATGAATAGCAGATATAAGAAATAACCTAACGACTAAATTGTAAAATCAACAGCTTAAACAACTGTTCAACAGCTTAAAAAGTGAAAAAAGGGAGGAGAAAAGAAAATGGCCTATAGAGATAAGCAATGGATAACATGCAAAACTACTGCCATCCTTGTTTCTGTAATTGGTCACAAGCTCTCGTTGGTATCTTTGGCTTCCTTCTTCTTTTACTATCCATTCCATACTTCCCCGCTGTCAGCCAGCACCTCAGCTGCTCTGGGTTCTTTTGCTGGTGGAGTGACCCAAACCTTCATTCCTGCAGGGTCTGAGCCCCCCGTCATCTTGCCTTTTTTGGTTGTTATAGTTTTTTCATTAACCTTTACTCCTGGGCATGGAACTACTAAGAAGCACCCCCAGACGCACACGCCCACCCCCTGCCCACCTGCCCGGATTCCAGAGTCTTCGCTGCCTTCATTTTGTAGCAGGAAACCAGGTCCCCCTTGGTAATCAGAGTCAGTCACTCCAGCCAGCAGGTGAGCCCCCCACCCCCTTGCCAGCTGGTTCAGTGACATCGAACTGCATCCTGTAGGACAGAAGCCCATCCTTTTAGGATGTTGTCTTTCAGCTTGCTTTGTAACTGGGTCTTCAGGAACCACTTGTACCTATCAGTTTGGCTAGCTGCTTTTGGGTGATGATATATGTGGTAAGACCAGTTAGTTAAGCCCGTTACTCTACTTCCTTTACTATGAAATGAGTTCCTTGATCAGACACAGTGCTGTGAGGAGTGATGGATAAGGCCTTTTGTGAGACCATGGATGGCAGGGGGAAAAAGTCCATATCCAGAATATGCGTCTATTCCTGTGATGACAAGGCTCTGCCTCCTCCATGGCTCACTGAATGGCAGAGAAGTTGCTGTGCTGCTGTGCTGTTGGAACTTGCTGGAAATCTACCCTTCTAGGGTGCTGGGAAAAGCTGTTCATGGAGAGATGTCTCACCTTAGACACTCTGCTACAAAGCTGCTTGGAGGTATGTGGGAATGCTGGGAGAAGCTGGCCTCCGAGTGAGGCTGACCACCCTGTACTGCAAGTGTAGGGCACAGGAGAAGCTGGAAGCACTGCCAAAGCCGCCAAGGGCACGTAGGCAAAACGTCCGCCTGCAGTGTCTCTCCAGCGCCCTCTATTGACAAAGCCTCAGTGCCAACTGGCGAAGGAAAAAAATTTAGAGCCCAGATATTTTCACAGAGCAGTCAAAAAAGTGTGAATTTGGAGCTGAGAGACCATAAATCAGTAACTGGCCATTATTTGAGATACGAAATACAGTAGGAGAAACAGGTTTGATAGACAAGGTTACTGAGTTTAAAGTTGCTATGAAAACCATGTGGTGATGTCCAGTAAGCAGTAGAAAATCTGGACGTGGAGCTTAGAAGAGATAGGGCTGGAGATAGTAAGTGTAACTAGACACTGATGGTAGTACAGCCTCAAAAATAGGTTGACTAGGGAATTCCCTGGTCGTCCAGTGGTTAGGACTCCACGCTTTCACAGCCAAGGGCCTGGGTTCGATCCCTGGTTGGGGAACTAAGATCCTACAAGCTGCGCCAGCACGGCGAGGAAAAGAAAAAGGTTAAAAAGTTTAACAAAAAAAGAAGGTTGGCTAGAGGCTTATAGAGTAATGGACCAAAGACGGACTCCAGGGGGAATAATGACATTTAAGGAATGATATGAGGAGCAATGGAACAAGTTAGAGTAGAGTAATTTTTCAGTAGTCAGATGAGAATAGAGATTTGAGAAGAGGAGAGTGATTGTCATGGAGTGGATTTGATCCTAGGGGTTAGGACGAGTCATTGGTAACTTTAGCCAAGGGCCTTCTTAAAGGATTGGTCGACGGGCAGCTGCCACATTTGGCACTCAGATGGTTTTTAAAGTGATGCAGTGACTTCCCTTGTGGCCCAGTGGTTAAGAATCTGCCTGCCAGTTCAGGGGACACGAGTTCAAGCCCTGGTCTGGGAAGATCCCACATGCCGCGGAGCGGCTAAGCTTGTGCGCCACAACTACTGAGCCTGTGCTCTAGAGCCCACGAGCCACAGCTTCTGAGCCTGTGTGCCTAGAGCCCGTGCTCCGCAACAAGAGAAGCCACCGCAATGAGAAGCCCACACACTGCAACTAAGAGTAGCCCCCGCTCGCCGCAACCAGAGAGAAGCCTGCGCGCAGCAACAAAGACCCAACGCAGCCAAAAATGAATGAATGAATGTATAAAGTGACATGGAATGGTTGGAGGAATGGTTTGGAGAGAGGATGTATCATGCCACTTTTTGAGAAGATTTTGTTTAGGTAGGCAAAAATAATGTGGATTGTTAGGAAAGAACAGCTTGGAGAGAGACTTGGAAGAAGAGTTGGTTGGGTTTGGTTACAAGATTAGATGTGGAGAGTGAGGAAAAGAGTTCAAGACGACTAGCTCGGGTGCGTCAGTGGATGGTGACACCATTAACGGGGGAAAGAGAACAGAGGAGAGGTTGTTGCAAAAGTTCGTTGCCAAAAAAAAAAAGTTCGTTGCCATTTAAGGGAGAGCTCTTAATTACAAGTGCTGAAAGGTGGGTTATTCATATATCTGGACCAGTACTTCTGGAAAGCAGCATTTGAAAATTGTACCTATTTTAAGAATACTTTCCTTTTGTTAAAATTTTTCTTTTCCACTTGCGTAGGATGAGGGTAGTAGGGTGAGTGTTGTGGTGGCTGCAGCAGCAGGCATCTCAAAGAAGGACAGCAGTTGCAGAGAAATTATGGGTGAGATCTGAGGACTGAGAAAATGTGGAGCCTGAGGAACAGGGAAATGGGAGGAACAGGTATTTTTGCAAGGTAAAAACCAAGGTTTCAAGGCTGTGTGACTGCGAGAATGAAGATGCCACTTTTGAGTCCCGTGAAGATCTAGGGGCGATATCATGTGCTTGGTTTCACCTGTTAAAAGTCACAAAGGGGCATTCAAGTGGCTGTGCTTAGCAGGCAGTTAAAGATGTGCGACTGAGCACAGGAGTGAATTCAGAGTAGGCATTTGTATTTGAGGGTCACCTTGGTAGTGTCCCTGGTCCAACCTCCCAGCCCCAGAGTCCCCCACAATCCTTTCCCTGCTGCCGGCTCCCAAGCCCTTGGGACACCCTCTCACCTGCGTGGAGTCTTCCCTGTGTCCCTCATTCCTTGTTTACTCCTCACAGTGAAGACTCAGCTTTTCTCTCCAAATACATGTGGAGCCACCAGGGGTAAAACTGCATACTCTGTTCTTGAGGGTCCAGTGAATAAGCCTGAGGGAGGCCAGTTTGAGAGAGAGAGTTGAAAGAGTGAGACTTAAAACATACTGAGTACATCCCAGCATTGAAGAAACACAAAGAAGTGGGCTCAGCTATGGAAAGAGGAGGAGAAAGAGAACCCAGAACGGGTATAATACGATAAGGATGTGAAGTTAGAGATTTGTTTAAGTAGGATTGTAGCCTGGGAGCTGGCTATTTTGAGTGAAGATTTTTTGCCAGACAGGGGCTTTCCATGAGAGGAGGTCATATTTATTGCAGCTTAGTCAGAATGAGGAGAGCGGAGCAAGCCCTGAGAAGAGAGGAAGACCTTTCCATGTCTGCTAAATGGGGGTGATGATAGTAGAGTTCTTAGCATTAAATGAGAATGCATGTTCAGAACGGTGCCTGGCACTTTGTAAGCATCTGCTAGATGATGGTTTGTCTTGGTGCTATTTCTGTTGTTTGTTATTGGAAACTATGTTGTTATTTTAAAATTAAGCAGATTATAGATGACCAAAGATGTCTTAACCATCTATTTCCTCGTCTATTTTCAAGTTAATTTGGTTCAATAAAATAACAGTATTCGCTAAACCCAACTTGTGAGGAATGCAAGATTTATTAAAGGCTAGTGCATTCTTCACATGTCCTGGTCAAGGCAGAAGTCATTTTGATTTGGAAGTGAGTATTTTTCTTTCTACTGTACATTTATCTGAAACCATCTAGGTTAATTTATCTTCCTACTTGATAACATCTCCTGCATTTATTAGGAATGTTACAAGACAAACGAATGGAGATAGATAAACATAGCCTAAATATTGGTGATTACAATCGAACGGTCGGGAAAGGCCCTGGTTCTCGGCCTCAGATTTCCAAAGAGTCTTCCATGGAGCGCAGTCCTTACTTTGATAAGGTAAGTTGTTCGTTTGTTTTCTGTTTGTTTTACCCTGTGGCTAAGAAAGCAATACACTTAATAGCATAATTTTCTCATGAACAGTTTAGAACATTTAATATAATATAAAGTGTTATAACCCGGTGCCAAACATTACTGGGCTTGTAGTTCATTGTCCTTTTATGTCTTGATTTATCATAGGGGTTGCATTTATATTTTCCTCTTAATCCCATAAAGTATGTTTGGTTCTTTTTATGTACTCTAGAATTAACACTAATCTGATCTCTTCTGTTTTCTACCTGTTTCCTGTTGATGCTGGAATGTCATATGACTTCTCTTCTGTTCCTGCAATGATTTCTCCCTTCCACTTGTTTGCTTGGCTGGTGTTGCACATCTTTCTGTCTGTCCAATCAGGATGGCATTGTAGCAGATGAATCCCAAAACATGCAGTTTATGTCCAGTCAAAGCATGAAGCTTCCCCCTTCAAATAGTGCACTACCTAACCAGGCCCTTGGCTCCGTAGCAGGGCTGGGTATGCAAAACTTGAATTCTGTTAGACAGGTAAGTCCACATGTGTATTTTAGGCTCTCTGTTGATTTGTATAAGTAATAAGATCTCTCTTACGTGTAGTTGCTGTGTTTAAGTCAATATTTCAGTGTGGTAATGAGGTGTTTGTCCCTAAAGAATCCCAGTGTTATTTGGTGGTGGTTGTTTGTTTTTGTAGAATGGCAATCCCAGTATGTTTGGTGTTGGAAACACAGCAGCACAACCCCGGGGCATGCAGCAGCCTCCAGCACAACCTCTCAGTTCATCTCAGCCTAATCTCCGTGCTCAAGTGCCTCCTCCATTACTCTCCCCTCAGGTGAATAAATTTCCACTATATTCGCTACTCTTTACCTGGAAAAGAACCTTGAATAAATTTATAATTTATATTTGAATGAGATGACTAGTTGATCATCATAGTGTTTATTGGCAACTTTGGGATGAAACTAATTCTGAATTAGTTATTATTACAGAGGGATGTGGGTAGGGTGAAGAAAATGAGTCAAAGATAATTTAAATCTAAAATTTATCATTCTCTTTCATAAAATACCTTGAGGGGAGGAAGACAATAGCAAAGTAAATTGACTGGCTTAAGATTCATCTCTGTCACTTTATACTTAACACATGAAAATATATGTGAACAATAAATTAGTGAAGTCAAGAAAGACAGTTAGAACACAATCCCCCACCCCAGTAATAGTCCACAAATTTTAATTGCTCTACTGATAATTTAAAATACACAGTACGTTTTGTTAGCTTGAGTTACTTTTATTTACTTTTATTATTAACCTACCATTGTGATCCTAAGGTTCCAGTTTCATTGCTGAAGTATGCACCAAACAACGGTGGCCTGAATCCGCTCTTTGGCCCTCAGCAGGTAGCCATGCTGAACCAGCTATCCCAACTAAACCAGCTTTCTCAGATCTCCCAGTTACAGGTAAGTAGAATAATAGCCTTATTCAGTATACATTTATTGAGTGTCTACTGTGTGCTAAACACTAGATTGTGCACGGGAAGTGTTGCAGTAAACAAAACGGGCATAGTCACGGCCTTCAGGGAGCTTACAGTCCATGTGTGAAGACAGATGGTGGACTCGAAGGGCAGGGTGCTCTGTGAGCAAGGCCAGCCAAGTCTGGGCTGGTGGTCATGATATGATGATCAGGAAAAATTTCCCTGATGAAGTG
This sequence comes from Physeter macrocephalus, assembly GCF_002837175.3. Lineage (NCBI taxonomy): Eukaryota > Metazoa > Chordata > Mammalia > Artiodactyla > Physeteridae > Physeter > Physeter macrocephalus. The sequence goes on from NC_041227.1 coordinate 64,835,228, forward strand.
GAAGTTTAGATTGAGCAAAAGACTGAATTCAGTAGAATGGCTGGAGGCCAGAGAGTCCAAACAAGAGATATTAGATGAGGCAGGGCATGTGGGCATTGACTACATGAAACCATGCCTTTGTAGGTCCCTCTGCCACCGTCACTGTAGGGCATGCTAGTCTGTGATGACGTGATGCTGATGACCTTTTTGCAATCTCCCCTCCAGCGATTGTTAGCGCAGCAGCAAAGGGCGCAGAGTCAGAGAAGCGTGCCTTCTGGGAACCGGCAGCAGCAAGACCAGCAGGTAGATCTGATCCTTCCCCTTGCTTTGCTTGTACTCAGCTTATATCAACTCCATTGTAAGAAGACAGTCGAAATGCCTTTATTAAACTATAATGGAAAAGGTTGTTCATTAAGTCTTCTGTCTGCCCAGAAGTCTTATTAACGGGTATGTAGTGATTCTGCACCTTCCTGCTGAGAAGGAAGTGAATTCAAAAATGAAGGGGAATGAAGGTGTCTGTAAAGACTTTTCTCCACAGTTTTTCACAGTCGTCTTGTCGTTTTAAGGGTCGACCTCTTAGTGTGCAGCAGCAGATGATGCAGCCGTCTCGTCAACTTGATCCAAACCTGCTGGTGAAACAACAGACTCCGCCGTCTCAGCAGCAGTCACTCCATCAGCCAGCCATGAAATCTTTCCTTGAAAATGTCATGCCCCACACTACACCTGAGCTGCAAAAAGGGCCATCACCAATAAATGCTTTCAGCAACTTCCCCATAGGTGGGTTTCTCCTTGGCCAAAGCATTCGGCTGGTGCTTCATGATCACAAGTTAACATCCTGCTCTCTTACCTGTCCAGATGTTCTCTTGTGAGCGCCACGCTGATCTTTAGCTGTTCCCTCTCAGAGAGTGGCCACGCCTCTTCTAGCGCTAACCTCTTCATGCTTCAGGAAGGCCTCCGTGCAAGAAAATCACACTGTTTAAAAAATCCCGTGCTCTTTTGGAATGACTTCGTGTAAAGATATTATTTCTTTTTAACACTCAGATATCTTAATTGTAGGATATGAATTGGAGGGGAGGACTGAAATTATTAGAGCACGCCAGAGAAATTTTGAGCAGTGCTGCTTTCAGGAAACAACTGGGAACAGTCACATCTGAAATTTTAATTACTGTTTAAATATTTATAAATGATTACTGGCATGAATGTAGAAAATAGGGGTGAGAGAAGGGATTGTCTTTATTCCTTTTGCCGTAGCTCCCCCCCTCTCTTTTTTTATGTTGTCTCCAGGCTTTTTATTCCCTCTGGGAATTTCAGGCTTATATGTCTTCTCCTTCCTTAGGTCCCTTTTCTTCTTGTGCCTTTTTTTTTTTTTCTTTAACATCTTTATTGGAGTATAATTGCTTTACAATGGTGTGTT